>NC_046683.1:60506655-60809686 GCF_009870125.1 Drosophila pseudoobscura
GTTCTTGAGGTTGATGCAGGCCCCCAGCCGAATGAGATTCTCCAGCGAGCGGATGTGCCCGTCCCGACTGGCGTAGTGGAGCGGCGAGCAGCCCATGCTGTCCTTCTCGTTGAGCAGCAGCTGGAGCTGGTTGTTCGTCTGGCAATTGGCCACCTGCTCGGCAAAGTCCGTCAGCCGGCCACCGTTCATGATGACAAAATGCAGGACATTGCGAGCAGCCGCATCCTTGACGCTAATCCCAGCCCCCAATCGAATCAAGAGGTGGACTGTGTTGGTGTGATAAGAAGGAGCTCTTTAAGCGAAAAGATGGAGGAATCCCAAAGCGCTTACCCGTCTTCCAGCCGCTGCGAGAGGCAGCCAGCAGCAGGGGGGAGCGATGCTCCTTGTCCAAAGCATTAATGTCGGCTCCCTCGCTCACCAAATAGGACACAATATCCGGATGATCAAACATGGAGGCGCAGTGCAGCGGCGTCATCTTCTGCACATCGGTGCAGCTCAGGCAGATCCTCTTCTCCATTGGCTGCATCTCGAACATCAGCTTCACAATATCAATGGCACCCTAAAACGAGAAACGGAAATCGATGGCGGATTCACTTCCCCACTCAATGCAAAATGAATCATATTACATGCCATCCGGGGCTCTTTGTTTTCCCAGCACCGAAGTCACGTTCGACTTGGCGAAATTTGCATAAGAATTTGTCAAATTAAAGTCACTCGTGTAACACGTAAGCCAGCCAGGACACGAGCCAAACTTCGCACCAGCCCCCAGTGCGCCCGTCCACCCACTGAGAGATGCTTTCACACTGTTTTCCTTTTGACCAGAAAAGCTTTGTTTACCCATCTATCCAGCGCTCCATATCTCCCCAGGGAAATATGAGTATGAGCGTTTTCATGTGCTCCGCTGCTGCTTGTCAGCTAGGACCTTCCTCCGTCTCCGTCTTCGTCTTCGTCATCGTCGTCGTCTCAGTCCTCGAGTTCCTGTCCACACTATCAACTCACCTGAGCGCAGGCCAGATGCACTGGTGTCGAGAGATCATGTTGCTGGGTGGATATCTTTGCACCGGACTTGAGGCACAACTCCACAGCCTTGATGTCGCCACCGTGGACCGCTGAGTGCAGTGGCACATTGCCCTCCGAGTCGTAGAAGGATATCATCTCCTCGCGTGTACAGCCGCGTTGTTCGCCCCACTGCAAGATAAGTCGCATTTAAGGGCGTACCATTAATAACTGGGTGGCGAAGGCGACATGGCAGATTTACATATACGAGTATAGCTTAGAGCAGTTTTTGGAGATGCTTTCGCTGGGCAGACATTTTTTATTATTTCGGAACTATTGGTAGATATTCATATGGAATAGTCTTGAAATTTCATTCATTTATGAAAACAAAAGAGTCGTCTTTATGTCTGTAGCATACCTTCCAACCAATACAAGATACCCTTGTGCTCCTGGAGTACCGTGTATAAAGTGAAAGTCTAGGCCCAGACCACACAAATATTGTTTACGAAAGTCAATGTCCGACACTGCTGGACTTTAACAACATTCGATACTTTTTGTTTCGCAGCCTAAACCCTTCTAATGTGTTTAATTTTTTTCTTTTCTGGGAAGTTTAACAATAAACGGAGTTTGTCAGAGTTCCACAGATAGAACAGGAGGCAGCGTTTAAAATTTGATACTTTTTCATGGCGGCACAGCGTATACGCAATTTCAATCAAAAAAATAAGAGTAAAGGCAAAATGAAAATCAACTCAAAGTGGAAGTCAAAGCGAGTGCATGAAAGGTCACAGGATAAGTGGGGAGCAGTGGGAGCTGTGGCAGGAACGAAAAGGATACGAGGAGGACATTACAATAAGTGGTCAAATGGGAATAGCTACCACAAAGTGCAAGCAAGATCAAAGCAGGATGGGGCATGCAATTCATGGGAAACTTGCCTGGAAAAAGACCTCCATTGTCTTGGAGCTGGCGTTCTTGGCAGCCTCGTGAATGGGATAATAGCCGTTGTTACACGGCTTACGGGGGCATGCATCGAACTCGGTTATCTGGAAGATACGACGCACACAATGTGTTACACGACATGATATAACATATGCGACTCTATAATAATATACTAATACTAAGGCACATCCTAGGGCTACACACACAGGCATAGACACACACACACACACACACACAGAGAGAGAGACTCTGCCGGGCGAGTTCTTGCAGAATATCATAGCATACTTTCGTGCGCAGGCAAGACAAAATTGCTTCAGAGGATACAAACCTTTTCATTTGTTGTTTTCTATGATAAATTAATGTTGTATGTGTGCGGGAGATTGGGTGTATGAGTGTGGGTCTGTGGGTGGTTGGATGTGGGGATGTGTGTGGGGTGAAATTGATTAATGACGAATTGTGTTTGGTCCAATTCGTTATCAAAATGCAAATAAAATGCATGAGTGAATGCGAAATGCGAATCTAAAAGTGAAAATAATTACGGGGAACAACTTGGGCGAGGACTCACACCACTTACCAGGATGCGAGCGCATTCCTCGTGATCGTAGATGGCCGCCAGATGGAGGGCCGTGCGTCCATGCTCCCCGCCCTGCTGTATGTCGATGACGTTCCGGTACTGTCCCATCACCCGCAGGGATTTCACCTTGTTCAGCTCGGTGGCCAGGTGGACAGGAGCCTGCTTCTTCTCGTTGAGCACTCCCGTGTCCACCGGGCTGTAAACATGGTGAGGGATTGGTTGGTTTGGATTACTGTTAAATAGACCATGGCGAAAGTCAGTGTAGTCAGCTTACATGGACAGCAGATAGTCCAGGGCTTCGTAAGCATCGCACTCGACGGCAATGTGGAGTGGTGTATTTCCGGCATTGTCCTTGGCATTGAAGTCTGCAAGGCGCTCTTAATAATGACATTATGGTGGTAATGGATAAAGGGTACCCCCTAGCCGGGACTCACCCCCGTTCTGATCCCTAATGTAGCGCAGTATATTGACGCGATTTCTGGCCGTTGCCTGGTGGGCAGCCGTCCGTCCCTTGCCATCCTTCAGGGAAATGCGCGTGTTGTCGGCCATAAACAGACGCTTGAAATCATCCAGGTTTCCGGACTCGGCTGCCTGTTAATTAAACGAGGGAACAGGTGTTTCTCAACTCAGCTCAACTCGAATCAACTCAATCAGTTTTCCAGTAAGTTGGATTAAAGTCCAAAGCGTTTGCTGTTTGCTGTTTTTGCTCCGGCAAACTAAAAGTTTAAGGCGAGACAGCTCAGGGTGACAAGCCAGAGCAACAGACGACAAGGGGGGGGGCCTTCAATACAGGAGGAGATCCCGAAAGAGTGGAAGCTTATGCACAGTGACAAGAAATGTCAATAGATTTTTAATCTGAAAAGACTCCGTCAACATTCAGTCTTTCATTTCCGTCATATTTGTAGTGTCTTCAGTGCCTGCTCCATCTCAGTCTTTTGTTTTGCTTTCATCCGCTTCAAGAGGTTTCGCTTTAAGCTGAAAACTATTACACAGAATGAAGGCTGCAGCAGCAGTCACCGAACCCAAACCCATGCCCAAAACCAACCCAGCCCCATGACTCCCCATGTTTCAGTATCCTGCAACTTCCCCCGAAATGCACTTAAAAAGTAAATCTAATTTCGGGGCTTCCTTTTAGCTGATTTGATGTGTGCTTTCGTCGAGCAGGTTTACCTGGAGAAAGTCGTCGATTTGTATCTTCGGTGCGGAGGACATTCGCAGTATACGGGCCCACTTGTTGGGCAGGTTGAGCGGGGCCATTGCAGTGAGCTCCGCCCCGCGGGCAAAGCCGCTGATCAAGTAGCGGAGCGGACTGATGACCACCTCCCGATTCGAGGTCTCCTTCTCGCAGTTTGGCATTGTCGTTGGTGGTGCGGGCGAGGACCCTAATTACATTTGTGTGTAGTTTTCAGATTAGCTCTGATTGCCTGTGGCATTCATCTCCACAATGCTGTCGAGGGTGGAGGTTCTACAGGGCCTTTTCAGCTCGTTTTCTACGACTATTTTCTAGTACTATTTTAATGCGCTGGTAACGAAGTTTGCAGATTTAATTTTGCTCTTTTCAATCTTTGAATAGTAGCTGCTAGAGTTCTAGAAATAGTTCCAGCCTCTGTATCAATTTAGTGCCATCCAATATTTTTCTTTTTTTGCAACTTCAATACTTTAAACTTTCTTTGAGCGCTTTTAAAATTGTTTATGCATGTAATATATTTTTCGAATCTTTTCTTTTCGATATTTTAAATCTACAAAATTCTAGCATGCAATGCGTTTTGTTTGCCCTCTTCTCTGGTTTTTTCTAAAAATTCATTTGTATTCGTTGTGGATATTTCTTTGGTTCTCAAATTTGATGAAGTCGTATGTGCATGAAGTATTTTTGTGAGTGTATTTATCTGGGGTTGTTTAAGATATATGCAAGAAACTCTATTAATAGGGCATGCAAAATATTCGATTTTAATTTTAAACTTTTTCTTGCATTTTTGGCAAGTATTTGTCAGTATTTTTCGGCAAACATTTTGTAATCACTGTTAAAAAAAAGTTATTTGGGGCCTTTGTGCTTGTGCTTGTCAATTAAGGAATCCCATTTGATTGGGTTACGCGGACCCAATTTAACAAATTGTCTTTGATTTTCCACTGATTTTCAAACCAAGTTAACATCATTTTCCGCTCGCACACTGATAAAGAAGAGAGGCTGCCAGCCAAGTTGCCACAAGACTGAAATCTCGGGCCAAGAAGTGCTCGCTTTTATAGCCAACATTCGGAACGCTGGCCAACGACATCGGCGGGGCATGGGTGCGTTCGGGTGCGCTGGGTGGGAAAACAGAATGGACTGCCGGAGGGCGGAATTTACGCCGTACTCGGAACGTGGTGAGTTTTTCATTGAATTTGACCCCGTAAATCTCTGATTCCATTTCAATTGCATGTCGATTTTGTTCCGGACTGTCCTGTCCATCGAACTTGTTGCTCTGCATGTCCCGCCGAGACGATGTTTATTTTCTTATGTCTACCCATCGATAGCACTCATGGTTGGGTATTCGGAGTGCCATCCAAGAAGCCATTGAACTTTCTAGAAAGCCGTTCCTCGAAAAAACTCATTTCTCAGCTGCAATCTGCGGAATCGATATACATTTATCACAACTCTCGCCTGGAGAATTGCCATTGGGCTTTCACTTTGGAGAATTGGCCGGGCCACGAGGCCACCCACATCCATTCACCCGATTACCAACTCAACTCACCCGCAATATCCTGAAGGGGCTGTCACGCAACAAGCAGACCTGCTCCGCCGCCGGTTCGGCTGGCAAGATGGCCTCCAGTGGGGTGTCTGCATCATCGCCATCGATTTCGCCCCGCTTGACACCCGAACTTCGTTCGATTATCATCGAGAATATCCAATACTGCATGAAATTATAGAAGAACAATTATAAAAGTGTATTGATAGTGGATCCTTCGATTCCCACATGATTTCAACATCGATATAATTTAGTTTTTCATCATTTTTATTAGGTTATTATATCTTAGGATTCCTATAAATCATTCTCAAAAGCATTTATCAATTTATAGAACTCTCTTCTCGAAAATTCTTCAAAGAACTTTGAGATAGAATAATTTGTTCACGATATTTTTAGAGGTTTGCCAGAAGATCTATGTCTAAACCATTTTTAAAGGATTAACACAGAATCTGAACGGTTTCGTTTCTGAGAGTGCTCGAGTCGAATGTTTTCATAGAGGAAAACTATATAAAATGGAAATTGGAATGGTAAAAACTATTTAAAACATTCCCCCCATTTAAATGCGGACTGTAGAACATTCTAGAGCTCGTGAAATCCTTACGCCACGCATTGGGGACTCTGAGGTATTCCCCAGTTACCTAGCTCCCGCCTGACTCACCTTGCTGTTCCGGTTCTTGGTGCTGGTGCTAGTGCTGCTGTTGCTGCGCGTCTTCGGCAAAAGTGTGGGCTGGGCCTCCATCAGATCCGGCGACGACAAGGCGGGGCACTGGCTATTGTAGACCCCACCATTCCAGAGCTTGGGCATGTCCGGGCCGCTCAACTGTCGCTCGGTGGCTGCCGCTGTTGTGATGGTGAAGGGCCGCGACTCGCGACTATGCATGATAATGGTTTTGCGATTAGTCACAATATTTCACAACAAAAAACAGAATCCAGCTACGGCTCTCATCCGCAATCAGTTCTCTAATTAGATATTGATTGGCCTAAACGTTTTGCAGGCGTGTTAACCGACAGCAAACCAATTTAGATAACCCGTCTGTCACATGATACGCTCCCGATAGAACAGTACAGAAGGACGGACACTGGGAGATAAAGGAATTCGTGCTTTGGCTGTGCCTGTGCCTGTGGACTTTGTCGAGCTACAACCGAACCGTGACTGCAGCTATGACAAACTGTGAGTAACCCCCAACAGTATATCTCATATATCTGTTGGTCCGTAACTCTGTAACTCTGACACAACCAGGAGAGAGTCGAGTCAACGGCCGGCCGTTTGTCATTTTTCTAGCTAGCTCCTTCCCGGGGGAGTGCGAGTGGGGAAGTGCGTCCGTTCGTACGCCCTATTTAATGGCAGTGTCTAATTAACGGGCTGTTTATTTGTGGCACTCGAGCCAGACGTGCCACAGAATTTGCATAATGCCAAACCAGCCCAAGCGCAAGCCCAAGCCCCTTCGAAGGCAAGACTCTGCTCCTTGCAGTCCCTTACTTACTCCTCGACTTCCTCCAGCTTCATTTTGAACCGACTCGACCGAGGGATTGTAACGAACTGCAAATATGCTAGGGCTGTCAGCAGTGCTTATAGGTGGATCCCAATTACTTTCTAGAGATATCCATCAATACCTGACATCGCGATTTGGGCCTCGATTTCGCACTTACTGACTACTCTGACTAATGAGTATTTCCATTCCCGAATTCCACTGGGGCTCTGATTGTTTCCAAGGGGTTAAGTGGATGGATGAGTTGACGAAATTGGAAACGCTGTGTCTGGGTCGATTAGTCTGAGTGGTTCCTCCCTCGTTTGGTAAATATCATAGACCCATATGGGTGTGTAAATAAAGCCCTTAATTAAATGAAAACTTACCTTTTGAAAACTCTTTTGGAACTCTTCTTTGCTCCTCCTAGACCTAGGGGTCTCAGTACTTTCGGATTCTGTCTTACAAGCTCCCTGTGCAACGATTCATTTACATCTTCAATCGACTTTGAATTTGAAGAACTTGAATTTGATTTTGATCTCAGCCAAGACTAGGCCGGAGCACACCGAACACGCACGTCTGTGGCAGCAGCAGCAGGTATTTTCCGAGAATTTGCTATCAGAATTTAGCAGCATTTAAGGCTGAGTGCCCCGATGCTTGCCATATGTTTCCCGATGCTTGCGATCCGCTCTCTGGGGAAAGCACTACAAGTGCAGGCACGGAACGGAACGGCACGGCACGGTACGGCACCAGCGAGGACTCCCTGCAATGCAGCTCCAGCGGCAGTTTCCTCTCTGATTATGATGGACGGACACTTTAATTATAAAACTCAATTAGCACCTTTGACTGGCAATAATTTGCTGAAACTGAAATGGACTGGGCTCTCTCTCTCTCTCTCTCTCTCTATTTCTATATCTATATCTCCCTCTGTTTCCCTACTGCGACTTTCCCTTGAAAATTTTCTGCTGAGTGATTCGCGCGTACCGACAGCCTTGATAGCTGGTCTCCAACTAAATGTGGCAGCCTTTGGGCCAGTGCCTGTAATGTGTCCCCGTTGACAGTTTCTCGACTGTATGGTCTGGACTGGTTCGGGGCGGCGGACCTGATAACAGCCTTTCGTCACTCGTCTCGTCGCGTCGCGTCTAGTCTCGTCTCGGGACGAATGTCGCCATTAACATGTAACGATACATCCAGACAGACGCATATAGATACCATACCATACCATACCATTCCATATGTATAAATAAATACCCCACGAAAGTTTGAATGAATGATGAAATAGCGCAGCAGAGTTTATTCAGTAGAACGATTCAGAATGTGTGGGAGAAAGACTGCCAATCGAGTGGCAAAATAGAGTGGCTCTTATTAGCTTCCTCTCTGAGCTGGATCAGGATTCTTTTAACCGCCTCTTTCGGAACCTCTTGGGTCTTGTGTAGGTACGGCACCGCACCAATTGGCTGACAGTAATCATCGTTCTGATCCATGTTTGCTCTGTTCGTCTAACTTGTTCTATTTCACAGTTTATTAATAGTTCTTTAAAGTGCTGGTCGGTCGATGTGCTGGTCGGTCGATGTGCTGAACGAGTCGGTTTTTATCGCTGCGCCGATGTCCCATGCGGCTATTAGCGATTTCATTTAATTAACTTATAAGTGACGCATGCAAATACAACAATGAACTAATTTATTGGGAAACTTTAAAGAGGGAAAATGCAATTCAATTTTGCTAAAGCAAACAAGTAAAACACAAAACGAAAACTGATAACAAATCACAGAAAGGGAATGGACATGAGTTGGCTCGGGATTTTGGTAAAGAACAGAACCACTGCTACGATAACTACCGAGAGGAGAACGCCCCACAGGACATATTTCCGTATGGAGGGCCAGAGGATGTAGTGGAACGACTTGAAGGGATGCGTCAGGGGATTGAAGGCTGTGTCCGGCCGACTGCAAGTATAGGCCATATATAATAGGAAGATCGGAAGCTGGCATTGGAATACGTACTCGGGCTTCTCCAAAGCCAAGGGTGGGTCATGGCCATGGCCTGCGGGTTGATTCGAGGCCTCCGCCGACGTACAGACATCGATTTGTAGTTCCATTTTGCCCTGGAGTGGATCGTATTCGAAATTTTAGGCTACTCGGACTCCGATTCCGGACTCACCTTCGTCGAGGTGATGGGCAGACCAGACCTCGGCTTCGGGGCACTATCGACTGGGAACCAGCCATGGATGGACTTGCGCTGGAAGAGATTCAGTCGCTTCCGCTGTTTGGGGTACGCCTGGCAATGCGCCTCCGTCTCATACGGCATGGGCATGTTGGAGAGGTTCAGCTCCAGGGCGCCCAGGTACTCGTTGCGCGTTATGAAGTCCCGGTCCCAAATCTGCAGATAGATAACCGGTGGCCGCTTGACCTCAATCTCCTCGAACAGTCCGCCTCGGCGGCGGAAGACCATCTGAAACACGCGCACGAAGGAATTAATTAGTAGAGGGTATTGGTTTACCCCGGACCATGCGACCAATTAGGCAAGGTCAAGGACTCCTGGCTCCCCAGCCGCTCACCATGTCCTCATTGGGGGAGTACATCATCGGGAATATCATGCGCCAATTAAAGGCAGCATCGCCGGTGAACGAACGGTAATGGATATCGGTTGATTGGCGCTTGTCTATATCCTGGCACCAGCTGCAACGTAACAGAACACAACAGCGCAGAACAAAAGCAGAAAATCGGATAATTGCATATCGTTTACATGGCAGCAGCCTTATTTCCCCCATTTCCTCTTATCCCATTTCCACTTACCCAGTTACGTAGAGGTCGCTCATTAGTTTGCCAAAAACATTTCTGTCGCCCGCCTGGATGCCTCTCAAATTTTTGACCACAACACGGACCTCGTAACCAGCGGGTGGCACGGGCGTGATATCAACTGGAAACGGCATGACTTTGTTGGCCTCAAACAGCTCTATCCACAGCTGGAGCTTGCCCTGCATTGAAAGAGAGGAGGGTTCAGCAGATGGGCTTCAACTTTGGATCTCCTTGGCTTAAAGTCAGGTCTTTGGACAGTCGGTCGGAGCATTACTTGGAAGCTCTTGCCTCTTACCTGTTCGACATTGGGATAATCATCGCGGTAGAGAGAGCGAGTCTCCACATGCTCGGGCACCAGCTTGTAGCCAAAGGAGGGCAACCTCTCAAGGTTTTTCAGCACTGTCAGACTGAGTCGTTCATGCATCTCCTCACCTGAAACGGGGGAATCAGTACAGATACTCCACCCATATATATATAATAGATGCACCCCTCACCCCGTGATATGGTTGTTTCATCGGCGAAGAGCTGTCCATCCACTTCGAGCACGTTGCCGTAGTAGTAGGGCGGCTGTATGCCCCGTTGCAAGCAGATACTCGTGAGTATCTCCGATGGGAGGCTGACATCGTGCCACTGGTTGTAGCCACTCCTCGAGTACTCCTGGGCCAGGCCCACTGTGGCACGGTGCTTGCTGCGCCAACGATCCTCCAGATCGATGTACGTCTGACCGATGACATCGTCGCGGCATGTGTCCTGGTCGTATACCATCAGCAGGAGCATGTTGTCGCCGGGAAGGTTGGCCTCCAGCTCGAAAATGCGCCCAAAGATGGGGTTGCTCTGGTTGGGGATGTACGCCGCCCGGTCGGAGAGTGTCTTGGCGCCAAGAGAGAGCTTCACGTAGCAGTCGGAATTTTGCTTGACGTCCCGCGGGCGCATCTGAAGGCCCTGCACCACATAGACCCGGACAGCTAGCCTCACCGACTCGGACAGAGATTGGAGCATCGTCTGTTCGCGCGGATTCAAGGACGCTGCCAGGGGTCGGACCATGTCCCCTCCTCCGCCTTCGTCCCAGCTCCCGCACTGGCAGGGCGTCAGCTTGACCTGGATCTTCAGCGTGGCGTACACATCCTCCCTCGGCGGGGCCTGCTTCCTGAACTTGACGCCGTGCACCATCTGGACGGGCACGGCCCAGTCCTGCAGGTAGCCGAACTGGGGCTGCTTCTCCAGCTCGTTGGGATAGATGACCAGCCGGTGCTTGTACTCGTGCGTCATCTCCGCCGCCTTCCAGTACATCGAGTTGTAGAACTTTGTCCACCACGTGAACTGTCCCTCCGCGATGAGCTCGCTGTTGTCCATGTCGTCCGCTGCATACCTCAGGGCCATCCTGTTGGCATAGGCGGCGGGTCGCAGGCCCAGGGCGAACATCAACCGCCTCCAGAAGCGCCTCCACTTGCCGGGGGACTCCTCCTCTTCATCGGCCTCCTCCCATTCTGTGTCCTTCCCCCCGGTCGCATCCACTTCAGTCTCCTCTTCCTCATCCATTGTTACTGCGGTGGAGGTGTAGGAGGCAGCCGAGCTCTGGGTCTCGCATTTGGTCGTCTTTCCCCGCTGCAGGAAGCTGGCGGAGTTCGGTATAAGTGCGGCCCCCAGTATGGACTCTGTGGTTAGCCCGGAGACGAGCACATCGGCGGCTATCATGGCTGGCCAGTACTCCTGCTGATCGGGGAGACTCTGTAAAGTAGTTCCGGAGATGTATGTACTATACTAGAGAATGGGTCGCAGAGAAATCATTGATAGGGAACCCACCACAACGGCTGAGGCGTAGGCTACGAGGAAGTTGATGCTGTTGCCGATGCGGGCCTTCGAGGGACCACTCGTGAGCACCAGGTCCCCCATCATGATGTTGATCTTTCGCTTGCCCGCCGTACTCATGGTGGTCTTGGAGTAGTTGCGCAGCCCCACGAACACAACCTCCAGGCTGCGAAGGGATCTCATTAAAATCCCTACTGATGGAAGTCCAAGTCCAATACTCACACAAAGTTCAGCATATTCGGTCGGATGGCCTTCGGAATACCCGTGCTTAGGACGGGCTCCTTGCTGGCATCGGCAACGCCATCCACCAGCTCGATGAACTCGGCCGACATTAGGACCTCCGCCTGAACGGAACCCTTTCTGGCCAGGGGCACCCACTTGAGGGGCGGCGGAGAGACGTGCTTCAGCCGCTGCATCTTGTTGACGGGGCCCTTGGACCAGTAATGAGGACCGTCCTCCCAGGCGGAGTCCGCCAAATGTTCTCCACTGATCACACTGGCCATCACATGGCCCTTGCCCACCAGCTCATCGGCGAGGGATTTCTCCTTGTTGAAGAACTCCAGGGAGAGCAGCGGGGGATTCTGCACGTACCAGTCGACGCTGCCGGGCAGGGTGATGCAGCTGAATGTGATTTCGGCATCCCAGATGGGTGACAGAGTGCCCGGGGATGTGTTCGTCTCGGCGGCCTGCTCTCCGAACAGGATGCGCAGATGGGAGTCGCAGACGTGCTTCTTCTCTCCTGTGGGTCGGACTTTGGCCTGATGGACATACACATGGCAGCGGAAGAAGGTCCACGCCACACGGGTCTTCCAGACCATTGGTTCGATCGAGATCCAGTCACCGATACTGTTCGAGAGGAACTGCTTGCGCTCCCTCTCGACCACGATGGCAACGCAGCCCAGAATCAAGGCCGTGCTGCAGCCGCAGTTGGGGCAGCTGTGGATGCAACCTGGGTCCTTGAACGCGAAGCTCTTTAGACGCCAGCACTGTGTGATCTGGTTCTGCTGCAGCTCCCGGCGCTGGAGGTGGAGAAAGAGCTTGGCATTGAGGCGGCACACGCCCACCTCCTTGCCCCCGGCACTTAGAGAGAGCAGGAGATCGGGCCACTCGTCCTGCACCCGCGTCATGTTGGAGAGCGCTGTGATCTTGTCCACCAGGCGATGCAGCTCGTTCACCACATCCGCCACAGAGGCGTCCAGGTTCTCCACGTAGGAGCTGCGGAGCTCCTGCTTCAGCTGACGCAGCTCGAGCGGCAGCTTCGCGAAGAATCCCACGAGGAAAAGCTGGCGGTTGATGTCCCACGGAGTGCGCTGGCTCTCCATCTCGTGGTCGAAGCGATGTTCCTTGATGCCCTCCTTGATTTTGCTCAAGATATTGGATATGATGGCCTTCAGACACTTGGCCTGATTAACGTCCTGTTGCGGGGATTTCAGCTGGAACACCTTGAAGGTGTCCAGTTCGGAACGCTGCAAATAGCAGAGGTCAAAGGTTAGCTTCAGAAGGAGGTCGGTCAGCTCTTCTGTTCACCATAAAGTCGACCAGGTCGATCATGAAGTAGTCGCTCTCGTACTTGTCCCGATTGTCGGGCAGGCGGGCACGTAGGAGGCAGGATCGGTAGGGAGCATCCTGGCGGAAGCTTTTCGAGTGCATCGCCGAGCGGAACTTCCCCGATGGCGTCTTCAGGGGACCCTCTAGGATGGTGGAAGTGTTCTCGGCCAGCTTCATGGAGATTTTATAGCTGCTGGCACTGCTTTGGATGTGATCCCCGAGCAGTGGAAGGAACTCCACCATGAAGACCTCTTCCTTCCAAAAAGGAGACTCGTCCAAGCCGTGAACGTCCTCCGCAAGGATCACATGCGACGGCCTCTCCTCCGCCACAGTGTCGGAACGCACCTCCAATAAGAGGCGACCCACATAGGTCATGGGCTGGACGGGATCGTACAATTGCAGATAGGTGGGTCCCAAAGAGGGAATGCCTGCCAGCGATTGAAAAGTACAGGGTACAGTGAAGCAGATATTATGCCAAAGAGGATTACCCACTTTTGAAGGCGATCTCCTCGAATGACAGCTCGTACTCGGCCACGCACTTCCATTTGAGGTGCTCGTGGATGTGGACCAGGATGAGGAAGCGCTGCGCCAGCGAGGGGTATATCCAGGCGAAACTGATCTGGTGGTTCCACACGGGCGTCGTGGTCTGCTTGGCCACCGGCGTCTTGCCCTTGAAGGGATGGAATCTGTACTTTAGAAACGGAAACGGAAAAGTAGGATAGAGATAGAAGTGAATGCCACACGGGTAGATATACGTAGAAGATAGTTGAAGTGAACCATACTTGGATCATGTAGTTGCCCTTCCGCACGAAGAAGCCGCGGAAGAAGGCGATCGAATAGCGGATGTTGCTCGGCGTGTACGAGTTGGGGTTCTGCAGCAGGTTCCTGGGGGCGGAACTCTGGTTTGGTTAGAAGTTGAGGCTAGTGGCTCAGATCGGGGACAGATACTTCTCAATGTCGTCATAGTCTTGGTCCACACTCCACTTGTTCAGACTCTGTGTGTCGGTGTTCTCCTCTGGGATGAGATTATTTGCCACCGAACTGTGCTGCGAGACGATGACCAGATCGATTTGCAAATACCCATGGGAATCACTGGGCTCCTCGCGTGGAGGATTCTCCCCGATGGGCGGCTCCAGGCGACCCCACTTCTTGAAGAATCCGTGATTCGGCTGGTTCCACACGCTATGCAGATCGATCAACAGCTCCCCGACCACCAGGTTCTTCATGAGAGTCTGCGTCTTCTTTAATTCAAAGAGGATGGTCATCCGGAGGAGGTCGCTCAGCGAACAGCGGAACTCGAACACAAAGTACTGTGGAAGAGAATCTCGCTAAAGGTGTCCGTCTTTCAGCCATACCCAAAGCGTTTACCTCATTGAAGTAGGGATTCTCGGAGTTTTGGAACGTCTTGGTGCTCTTCTGCGTCTTATCCAGGCTGACTTTGACGTAAAGCTCCGATGTGGCCAGGCCCACTTTGGCAGCCTTGTGCACCGTAATGCAGATGAGAAAGTCTTGCGGGGCCCCGGCAAAGCAATCATCCATATAACTCATTATATTTCCGTTTCGGCGTGCAATTGATAGTCTGTTATAGGCATTTTTCAGATTAGCTCCCAATTTGAGTGGAAAACAATTGTAACAGGATTTCACAGCTTGACATGAGCAACAGCTCATAGCTAGGTTTTCTTTTGATAAATTTCCACATCAACATATGGAAATTGTTCGATATGCATATTGGATTTGTTTCAACTGAATTCCAATTCAATTTTAAATTCAAATGCAAACTTCAACTTTTTCCACCGGTCCGGCAGCACTATGAGGGAAGCTCACCATTGAGCTTTCACCAAGCTGACTTTCCACTGACAGTGCTGCCAGAATTTCATAGTCATGGCTAAAACCGAATATCAGCTAAAAAAAAATGGACTAAGACTAGATAAAAGCCAAAAATAAAAAAAATGTTGTGGCTTAGATGTTTTTTTAGGTTTGCGTTGTATTTTTGAATTAATTTACTAAATGTGAAGCTATTCCACTTTAAAAGTGATAAATCTAGCCTGAAATAAGCTAATGTAGCAGCACTGGTTACTATAACTAGTGAGGGTGGTTTCGCTCAAAAGCTCGAACCTTTCTGAAAAAAAGAGTGTGATTTTTTCCATACGGAATCACACTCAAAAACCAATTCAGGCCGTCAAGCAGAGCTGCTGCTTGGAGCGTCGCACAGTGGCTCGGTTTCTGAAAACACGTTGCAAGAATTATTTCTTTCAAACTGGGCTAGGTATCAGTCTATAATGTAATGTATATTCTCAGTACTTAAGGGAAATTTTCGAAAGACAAATGTAAGTGAGCGGGGTGCTAAATGGGCGTAATTAACCGTAAAACTCAAATATTCTTTACTTTATCCTAAAGACCATAGTCAAAATAATATAAGTACAATATAATATTAGTTTAAAGCTATTAGATCAATTCCTAATTGAAGTGTAATCTGAAATCTGATTTTTGCCACGAGTCTTTGGCAATCGAGCCACTGCACTATGGTCCAGAATTCGTTTTTTTTGGCATAAAGTCGAAATTTTTATGTGAATGGATTACGTTTTTTCTTGCAAATTCTCAAAGTAAATTCATCATACATATTAAAAATGAAAAAAAAAAAATTATTTAGCTTCCCTGAAGATTTTGGCGAGCTTTTGAAAGTGAAAAATCGATCAGGTGATTGTGGGAAAAAAATTGGCGCCAAATTACTTGTTTACATTTTTACGTGGCGACCGAGTAAATTTGCTCAAATAAATTCGGCTAAAAATGGAAAATGAAGATAAAGGTATGTAGTATCTAATGTATTTAGTTATTTTATGTGTAGTCCCAAGATTTAAGCGTTGTGCAATGTCCAATTTACGTGCATTTTTGTAGAAAATTTAACTGCGTCCCCTGTGTTTTGTAGAATATAACAAATGAACTGAGTTCTGCTGAGAAAAACTAACTATGTGAGTTTGTACGTACAAATGTTGTAATTGACTGGAAAGTAACAACTTTGGCCCGTTTTGGCCCCTTTTCTTTAAATTTGTTAATATTCAGGAAAGTTCGAGTTTTTGCATAGCGATCTCATCGATATTTGGCGCAACAACAATCGACAAAAAAAATCTGTCTCACATTGGATTTACAGTAAAATCAATAACAACCATTTGGAAAATGAAAAAAAAAGAGAAATAGATAAAAAAAATCAGTAATTTTGAATCCTTCATTAAAAGAAACCTTCTGAAGTGCAACAAAATGATGGAACGGTTTATGACCACCCATGCTAAATGGATGGCTTCTAAAATAACAATTATTGTTGATTAAAATTGTAAGACACCAAAGAAAATGGGACGTCCAACATTACATTATACAAATGCAGGGACAAGATTAAAAAGGAAACTGGCGTCTGATCTTGCAAATGATAATAATAATAACACGAATCTTCTTATGCATGCTGCGGCAGTTTCTGCTAAGAAAGAACGCAAGACCTACGTGGCTTTTGTCGTAACAAAAACAATTAGAACACCTGAATACAAACACTAGGCTTTTAAATAAAAGGCATAACTGCGACATTTATCCTAGCTATAATAAAGTAATGGAAAATTAGTGTGTAATAAATTTCCATAGTTTATATATAAATATTGATAATTTGAAATAAGATATTATATATGTATAATGATTTAACAACAAAATGTAATAAATTTGAAGTATGTAATTTAAACTTCCGACTTTATGCAAAAAAAAAAAACAAGAACAAGTACAAGTATACAAGTATATGTACAAAATTTAAAAGCTCTAGCTTTAATTTCGAGCTCTGTGTTAAACAAATCTGAGGTGCTCTGGGGAAGGGGGTCGATGGCGTGGTCGAATCTAAAACAAAAAAAAACCGAAATTTTATAAAAATACTCAAAATAATTGTGCAAAGTTTCAAGGCTCTAGCTTTAAAACTAGACTTTATGCCAAAAAAAACGACTTCTGGACCATAGTGCACTGTGCGCGCGAGCATAGACAAAGAGAGAGAGAGAGCCGCTTCGGCTGACTTCGACGAAAGCTTCGGTTTCGGTTCCAGCCAGTGCTGCCAGATTTTGAGCGTCAAAATAAGTTAGATTTCACAAAAACACAAGCTAAATTCTAGCTAAGAATTCCAATATGGAAATGAGATCATTAGGATTTCCATTATGTTCGAGTACATTTTCTGCTGAAAAAACTTGCAGTTTTTCCAATGTCTCAAAATTATCTGGAAGTCTGAAATTAAACAGCAGATTATTATTTATTTTTAATATAAAATCCTATTGAAGCTTACCTTTCTCTGTGTTGGATAATAAGCTCCTTTATAAAATCCTTGCACCTCAATTTTACACAATTACACATTTCACACGATCGCCAAGTTTCTGTGTAGTAGTGACCGAAACTTTTCAACGAAAATATACCAATATACCAAATGAATTCTAAAATACCATGTACATAATGTACAACAAATATCTTTTTGTTCGATTTGCCTAAAAATATATGTAGGATATAAAAAGGAAAACATAAACAGAGTCAAATAAAAAAGGGCTAGATTTAAGGCTATAAGCATTTTCATAATATTTCAAGCTTTTCCGTTTTCAAATAAGCTAGATCTAGCCTTAAATAGGCTAAAATGGCAACACTGGCTCCAGCATCAAACGTTCCGTTGCTCAGAATCACCTTTTCAAAACATTTTCTCCCCTCTCCATTGACCGACGTCAAGCATCGTACGTAAACGAGCGGTCGCTTTCGTTTCTGGCGCTCGCTCCCAAGCTCCAACTTTGTGGTGTCCGTCAGTGTTTAAGCACGCCTCCAACCCGAAAGTCGCAAGCCGCAGTTACTGTACGTTGAGTTGAATAGAGTCAAGTCGGAGTTTTGGATAAACCATAAGCTGGAGGAGCGTCGTCGCAGTTTGCAGTTCTCGTGCCTGGAATTGTTGGAGCCCCAACACACACAAACGAACGCCCTACGGTACGGCTCTTCTCAGCGCGCGTCTCCTCTCGCCGCGCCCAAGTTTAAGCCCAGGTCCAGGCCATCGGTGCGTCTCTATCTCGTCTCTGTGTGACTCTGTGTGTTTTTTTTTGCTCTCTGTGTGTGTATAATTTTTTTGCGCGCGCTCAATCAAAACAGAGGAGCTGCGGTACATTGCCACCCATTTTATGAAATGCAAAAAAATTAATTGTGAACACCAGTAGGCCCTAAAGCATTAAAAAAGCGATACCAAAGTAAAATATCTCTAAAATATTCCGAAATCGTTGCAGCTTCATACATCGCCATCGCCTTTTTCGGTGCCCTATACATTATTAAACAGCTCGCTCCACAAAGCGTGCCAATAAATTTTACAGGTAAGTTTTGGCTCCTCTTTTATGAGTGCGCATTTGTCAAAAAACAAAAAACAAAAAAAGGAACGAGGACTGGGACTGGGACTGGGCGATTGCTACTGTTCGCACCCACCAACCCCACACAGCACCCATGCCACCCACGCCCTTAGGCCAGGTCCAGGCCCGGGCCCAGCCTCAGCCTCAACCCCCGTTCGTTCTCTTTTGTTGATACGCACACGCTTTTTGCGTCGTTTGGCTTCTGTTGCTCCACCTCCTATACTTTCTGATTGCTGATGCTGCTGCTGGCCCACCCCCCACCCCAACGCCGCTCCTGTCATGTACTGTTCTGCTCTGCTCTGCTCTGCTCTGCCCTGCTACGTTCCCTTTTCTCACTCGCTCTCCTTCGGCACCTTCTCCTTTTTTGGTTACCGTTGGTTCTGTGAGGCTGCTCTGGCATCTGTGCCACTTTTCAATTGCGCGGCGCGGCACTTCTTCTTCATGTTTATCGCTCCCCATGCCCTCGCCTTTCTCACCCTCCACCCCCCCCGCCCGTAACCAAACTCTCTTCTGCAGTGAAAGGTTCGACTCATGCTTTGCAATTCTCTCCTGCTGCCTCTCCCACAGCCGCTACTTACATGAGTACCTCTCCAGCGTTCTTTCTCTTTCTTGTTTTCTTTTTTTGCTGTACATTTTTGTGCAATTTCTTTACTTCCATTCGCTTTTTGATCTTGAAAACATGCTGTCCTCCTCTCTCTGCACTCCCCCCTCTCCGGCTCAGTTCTGTGAGAGCTTCGGACAGGTTGTCCGTTCTGTGGAGAGCAGAGCGCCGAACAAGTTTATCAGGAAAACCAATAAAGCAGGCAGAATTGTTTATTGAAAACAAGAGAGGGAGAGAGCGAGCGAGCGAGAGAGTGAGAGAGCGAGAACCCCGCAAATCTTGTAATTGATATCGCTCTTAATGGGGGAATGGGGGAATGAGGGTACGGAGCCCGACTTCTAGCCAGAGATCTGCAGACTCACTTTTATTCGGTGCCGTGTTCTTCCATCCGAAATCTGCAATCTGAAATCTGAAAATGTATAATTATTTATGTCTGAAATCTGTTATGGTAGAGTGGATAAATTATAAAAACATTACGTGACTGCAAATATCTGATTATCTTTTGATTAGACTTGCAAAATACTCGCATAATCTGTTTAAATAATGCTTAAACTGGTCAAAAAGGCAATTTAAAGCTGCCAATATTTGAGCAGAAAACAAACAAAACTTTGTACTAGAAAACCTGTTATGGTATTTGGCAGTAAACAATACATTGTATACTTATGAAATTCCCTCAAATAGATACACTTTCAGTACCAGCAGAACCCCACATGCGGTTCATATTTAGAAACGGAATGTCTCAAACAATGACTTCTGGCTTTCAATTACTTCCGATTAAAAGATTCATTTAGAAATAAACAAAGAACTTAAGATGGGGCTGCATGAAGTGGCTTTCTTTTTGTTGTCGGGTAGGTAATGAAATGAAACCTTCGTCGAAGCCCATAGATGTAGTTTGGAATGCATACATACATATGTACGAGAGAGTACCTTTGTACTTGTAATGGCTTCCTGGTTGCCACCCGTTCCAGCTTTGTTTCTGCAAATTGTATTTTGTAAAGTTTTGTTGAACGGTTACCCGATTCCCCCACACACACACAGGGGCCCTCCGTTGGGCCCCTTGTGGGAGGTGATGCATAATCTGGCAATGGGCGATTGAGTAATTGGCTTATGGGTATCACAGGCTCCATCAGAAGCGGCTGTGAGGCAGCGATTCGCAGGCATAAAAGCAGTCGGAGAAGGAATTACAAGGCACTCAAGGGGCCATAAGTAATGCAAAACAGACCAGAGCCAGCCCCAGAGCCAGAGCCAGAGCCAGGCCCAGGCCCAGGCCCAGAAGCAGAGCAAAAAGTTGTGAACGATGTACATTTCTGTCTTTTACAGGTGCAGAACTTTGGCCAAACTTCTCTTTGAACCCACTTTCGGCGCATATCGAAAACGTGACAAAGCGATTCGAGCCAGACCAAAATCAGTTAACCAACCAACCAACCCGTTCGGCCGTTTGGCCGCGTACAGAACTTGGTCGAAACTTGAAAGAGTTTGCCCAACTTTCCATTGGGAAACGGCAGGTAGTGGCGGATTGGCGCACAGGCAGCGCCAAATCAAAAGCCTAATGCAAAACCAAAGCCAAATCCAAATCCAAAACGGCAATAACTCAATTGGCAAATATCCGACTCTTGCACAGAACCACCGCTAGCACTCGTAAAAGCAACCTCATCAAGCATGAAGCCTATTCTGCTGCCAAATGTGCAACATAATTCAATTAGTGGCCTGAAAAGGCCGCTCGCACAAACAGAAGTTTTGTCGAAACATCCGCCTGGAGGGCATCCATAGACGTACCGTACAGGGTATATAGTGCATACAGTGCGAGGTGACGCTTCAGCAAGCGTGAAATTCGTTCAAAGGCCACTCAATGTTGTGTTTATTCAGATATACTCAGACACATAGTGCCACCGAAACGGGCCCTATATAGAGGAGTTATAGATGATGGATTCCTTTGTCACTGCAACTCGTGTGTGCCCCGAAATCGGCGAGCGGCTAAACGGCTAAATGGCTTTTTCAACAGCCGCCCTCCAAGGTGAACGGGTAACCCTGCGGACAGGGCCAAGCACTGGACTCTGTATCGCCCTGCTGTATCTGTATCTGTATCTGAATCTGGCTATCCATCCATTCGCTCGGGTTACGTGTTGCGCATGCGTTGTCTCTGCATATTTTATGGTAATTCGAACTTGATCCACTCTTGGACTCCGCCTTGGACTTTCACACACAATCACGCGGACACACGGACACGCGGACACACGGACACGCGGACACACGGACTCACGGACATTACCACCCTCAAGTGGAGGATTCTTCGGCTTCGATGGCAGAGTGGCCTCTGGAATTTCTCACAGCAATCTTGGATTACATTGGCTTTCTGTTTGCGGCTCAAATTACGGCCGGGGCAGGTTCACTGCTTCGGTCGGTCAGTAGTTGGCCGTAATTAAAATCGAGCCAGCAATTTTTCTGCTGCGGCTGCTGCTGGTATTAGATCTCTTTGGATGGACCCCGCCCTCTTCTTGGCCACTCTCTCGATTGCCCCGCTGGTAAGCTTTCCAGCGGAAATCGAGTGCACACAAATACCTCGAATGTCGGACTGTGATTTGCTGCAATTGTCCAAGCAGCTGTCCATCCGCCCTGGGCGCTTGGACGGGGAATAGACACTTAATAGCCACGGCCCGGACGACGTCTGAGGTATCTTTGCGGCTTTCGCTCTGCCTCTGCCTCTGCATCTGACTCTGTCTCTGCCTTTGCCTCTGTCATTGTCTGCCCCAATGGTCAGTCGCAGTCCCCATCGCAGTCCCTAGCTCCAGCCATTTCGCAAACGTTTCTCTGTTTCTCTGGCCAATGTAAGCTGTCATTGATTTAAGTTAATTAAAAACTTTAAGCCAACCAACCAGTTGGGGCCCCACACAAAGAGGGGAAACGAAACGAAACGAAACAAAACACTAATCTGGGAGTAAAACCAGCAAAAGGTACACATCTCCTTGTGTAAATGATTGAGGAAATCACTGATTGAATCCATTGAGATACATTTCAAATGGGGCCTAAGGGAGGCTGGGGAGCGAACCATCGTTCCTGGATGTTTCATTTGCGTTGTACCACATGTGTTGGACAGGTCAAAAACAGTGTGGGTAAACGAGGCGAATGCTACACCCATGGGAAAAGCTTCTTATATCATGATTGGGTATTTGTATTTTGTAAACCCAATTCATAATGCTCTCAGGCCTTTCGGGGATCTATCAGCTTTCTTGGGCACCCAGCAGGTGCCCCTGCACGCCACGCGATTTCCCCCCCATAACTTTTCCCTATAGGCACACACATATGTACATGTGTATCTTTGTGGTCTCTAGTCTCTAGTCGCTGGTCTCTACTTTTCTCCACACATGATTAATGAATCAAACGACTAATAACTGCACGCATTGTTCAGGAAGCCAAAAGGCCAAAAAGAGTGGACTGGTAAAGTATTTACTTTCGCAAGCCATGAAAATCTCCAGACAGACAGACAGACGGTAACTGTAGTAACAGCAAAAAGATAGTGGATGATGATTATGCAATTGGAAATGCGTAACTCTGATTTCTGCCGTCCAACGATGGGCTTAATTGAGACAGCACCAGCACCAGACTGTGGCGGGGGGGAAGGCGAGAGCGGGAGCGGCCACAGCAATTAACTCGAGGATTGGGATCCCCGCTTCAAGTAATCGTCGGATCGCCCACCAAAGTCGGAAGCCACCAATCAGCCCGAAACCCCAAAGCATAAACGTATTTATTTGCGTTAACCATTTGTAATTGAACGACATTTCGAAGAGGCCCTCCTCGAGCCGTGCTCGAGCTGCTCTTTAAGTTTATTTTGAAATATTTGTTACTCTTTTTCTTTTTTTCGTTTTTGGTTTTTTTTTTTTGTTGACGCTGAAAAAGAAAACAAAAAGTGAAAGTCCAAATATGCAAGGCAGCAACGTGCTGCTGCTGCTGCTGCAACAATGCATATTAATTTTTTTTTTGTTTTTTTTTTTGTTTTAACCTTTTTTTTGGTTGCTTTTTGTTTTTGTATTTTAGTGCCGGCGACAGGCAGACTGTGTGGCACGCCTCTGGGGTTTTTGGAATTTTCACGCAGCCTATGCAAAGTGCGGGGACTTAGGGGGGGGGAGGAGAGGGGAAGACAAACGCCTTACACGAAAGCCTGGCCAAGAGCTGGCCATTGGCCATCGACTATTGGCCATTGGCTGGTGTGTGCGCATGTGTGGCCCCAGACCGGGGGCTCTGACTCTTTCTTGCATACATACGAGATACGAGTATTTGCACGCTGATGCAATTCGGCGCTTACACACAGCCGGTGGACCGGTGGACCGGTGGACCCGTCCCGGACAAGTTTGCAGAAACAAAGCCCAGCACAGCAGGTGGCTCTGGGCCCACTCCGGAGTTGGATCGGAGTCGGAGAGCCTCTGAATGTGGAGCCATCGAGAGGGTCTAGTTTGCTTATTTTGGCTGGGTCCTATTTGCAATCAAACTAGGGGCAAAACTGATTGCATAACTCGCCTCGTTTCGCCCCCAAACTAAAGTTTTTCCAATGTTTTGCTAAGAATAATACAAAATGTAATTGGAACTCCAGGGAGTTTAGGGCAATGGATGGAAGTAAACCCGACTGGTTCTTCTTTTGTATATCATTCAGATCTACAGATCTGTGCAGAATATAGCCAAAGGGGAGCACACCTTTTACTGGCCTGGCTTCTGCATTATCCCTAGAGAAAGATCTGGAAATTTAGTGCCTCGCTGGCTAGCGTTCTCTGGCGTGTTCTCACATTCGGTTCTGGGGACGGGAAAGGCTTACAGGAAGTTGTACGTCTCCGTTATTAGATAAGTTGCCCTGCCAGCAGCCAGTGGGGGGAGGGGGGTGTAGGGGGTGTAGGGTGGGGTGGCTGTAATTCAAACATCATCAAAAAACTTCCCACATAAATTTAGCCCTGGCTCTGGGCCTGTCTCTGGCTCTGTCTCTGTCCCTGGGATGGCGATGTGGATGTGGATGTGGATGTGCACTCGTCGCACTCTCACACCAGAGGGAACAGAGAACGCAGAGGAGATATTTCATAGTTGCAGCGGGGCACAGTGGCTGCCACTTCATTTTCTGCACATTTTTTTGTGTGCGCCTCCCCCCCTCCCCGCCTCCCGACAGTGCGTTGGGGGACTCGTGGCGTGGCATGTGTAGATACATTTTGCTGTAGATACAACGAAAAAAAAAAACTTGCCCCACAGCTGCTGAACGCCGAATGGGTGAGCTGCTTGCAACACATCGACTGAGGATTGCGAGTGTGCATCGATTGCGATTTTGCCTGCCAAATGCCAAAATGTGAATCGGAGTCGGAGTGCGGAGTCCCGAGTAATTGCCGAATGTGCAGCAGAGTGATTATCTTTTTGCTTTGTGGGTAAAAAGAGACACCTCAAGACACCACCGCCTCCAGCGGAGGCGCCTCTGCCCCGCGGCGCGACGGAGGAAGTGCATGCCAAAGGTTGTCGAATGTGAAAGTTGAGAGATCTGCGGCACTGCGGCTCTGCCGCTCTGCGGTTGCGCGAGATGTTAAGCGCATTGAACTTGGCCCCCAAGGCACCAAGGGGCACCCCAAAAGAAAGTTAGGTAATCAGTGGAGGATCGTAAAAGAAACAACCAGCACGAATGCAGGGGGGGGCCCCTGCCACAGCACTCGCACTCGCACGAAAGCGGTGGTGAGTGGCGAGTGGTGAGTGGCGAGTGGCGAGAGGTGGCTGCAACTGCCTGCCGGTGACTGTCACTGCACTGTCGACTGTAGACTGTATCTGACAGATACTTATTCCATTTAGCTGGGACTACCATTCGCACTACGTGATAAAATTAATGTGTGAACGGCATAGCTCGCCCTCTCCTCCGCCTCTGCTCCTCCGGCGGAGAAGGTACTGCCCTCATAATGCTGCAATTTTCGCCCCATGACTCCAAATGTAAATTAATCTAAACCGAGCACCTTAATGCAGGCCCAGCTCAGATGAGCCAACCCTCTGGCACCGTCCCGGTGTCTGCCCCGTCCACACACACACTCAATCAGTTGCCACATGGCTGGATGGCTGGATGGCTGGGCTGCGCATCTGTTCGGCTTGTCGCCGTCTGCCCACGCAGGGACACGGGAACACGGGGACTCGGGGACAGGGGCTGCTGTGGCAGCCACAAAACTTTAATGGAAATTTATTTGCATCTGTTATGAATTGAAGTGACAGCGGGCGTTGGTTTTTCTCTTGTGCTGTGTTGTGTTTTGTGTTTCTCTTTGTTTCTCCTCTCAAATGCAGGAAATTGTCGCTCCACCACACACACGCACACACACGCACACAGGCGGAGAGCACACCACATACCACACGGCGTATGCGTAATCTGTATCCAAAAAACTCACAGACAATGGTGGGGATGTGCGGAGTCTTAATTGGAAAACCAGACCCACTCGCACACGCACACGCACACGTGGGGATCGTCTGAAAAGTTGAAAAGTTATAGCAGCTGCAGATTCTCGTATGTATCGGGCAGATACCTACTAAATCTAGCGATATATATGGTATATATTCGATATATGCACGTCCCTTAGTAGTAGCCGATCAGGCAATCCCCCTACACTTCCACGTGAGGATTTAGTAGGCGAAAGATAAACCTTAAAGCTCTAAAGGAAATATTGAATAGATCCTGGAAGGGGGAGTACTGCCTGAGGGAACCCAGTTGGGCCTAGAGGTGGCCATCTACACTTTTGGGGAATGGTAGGGGGCAGCGAGAAAGAGACGGGGTGTAGACGATCAAAAGAACCCAGTGGAAATTCCATTTGAATGAATTTAGATTGAATAAACTCCATTCAAGGTGCGACGAATGAACCCAAAACATACTTTGATAGATATTGTATATGTATCTGGCTTCGATCGGTAACTAGTTCATCGGCTTATCAGATACATTCTTCCGATTACTAAGCAAATTCAATGATTAAATATCTATATATTCAACATCGATGGAGCCATAAAATGCACAAAAATGCATTTACATATGTGGGTCCCCAAAACAGTTTTACTTTTCTTTGAGCATTTCCCAAATGTAAATTCATCTGGTTTTCAAGAGGTTATATAACCTGATTCCCCCCCAGTCCCCCCTATGAGTATTCCAGTTCATTATGATGGCTCTATTCTCTCTATCTCTCACTTGTCTCTGCTATTTGTTTATTTACCTGCCCCGAAATGTGCCTCATTATAATGCTGGAGATGGCCACAGTCGCAGACATAATTTTAAAGGCATTTCATTATTTGATTTTATTGATGAAAAGTGAAATAAAAAGAGAGACAGAGACAGAGGCAGAGGCAGAGGATGGTGTAGCTGCCTGGCGACAGACAAAAGGCAAATCATTTGCCAGTTCTCATTATGAGTGAAATAAATGCAAGTATGTCAGAGCTGTGCTGTCGCTCCAACATTATGACAGTCGTCGGACAGACACTGATACATTACTCGACTTGCAACAGCAACAAGAGTCGCGAGTCGCGAGTAGCGGAGTCTCGAGTCTCGAGTCTCGGACTGCGGCCACGGGCATCAAATAACTGGAGCAATGGGCAATAATAAACCAAAAAGCGAGAGACATTGAACAAATTCTGGTTCTTTGAGCGTTTCACTTTTCTACAAAAAAAAAAACACAAAAACAAAAAGCGAATAATTAAAAAGAAAAGAAATACTTAATGAAATGAAATGAAATACTGAAGTGGGTTGTACGAGGGCGGGGTTTTATCCATCCACTCAAACCCGAGTTTATGCAAAGTATTCCCCGCAATCCATTGTTCGCTTCGTTGATAATTGGGCAAATATTTTTCTTTCTTTCCTTCTTTTATTCGCTATTTACTTACCTCAAAAGTGGGTCATTGTCTCCGTCTCCGTCTGGCGGGGGGCTCTTCAACGTTTCCACGTTCTTGACAAACATTTTAGAGGAATAAGCAGAAATACAGAGTACTTTTATGGGTATTTTGGGGAGGTAGAATATTGAGACTTTGACTATTTTACTGTTCAGAAAGGGAAGAACATATTTCGAAGCCCTGCCGCAAGAGGCACCACCTTGAGCGTATCTTAATAGATATTTATAGACAGATTTTAATCAAATTTGTTATACTTTAAGCCATCCACCAAAGGAAGGAATGAACCGCTTGGCCCTACTTGTACTTGAGGTCTTAGAACGAAAGGCTTTCCCTCAGAATGATTTCGTATAGTGCCTTCTATCTGTACCCCATACACCCCCAACTAGGGGCACATTTCCATGACAGCTAGAGAAGGAGACCCCATCAGAGATGTCTGCAACCAGATTAGCCTTGGATTAACTTTTAGACGCTGGTCTCTGGTCTCTGGTCTCTGATCTCTGGTCTCTGATTTCTGTTTGTGTGTCTGTCCTCCCATCAAAAGTTCGTCAATATTTTGACAGCATTTTTGGATAAACATCTCCTTTAACAAATTGATGTTTTGACATTTTCCACCCTAATATTCCATTAAAAGTTTGTCAAAGCCATTTGCATATCTCCTCCTACTTCCCCTCCCCCTTCTCCTACTCCTTCTCCCCTCTCTCTCTAGCTCCGTCTGTGGCTCCTGCTTCTCCACCTCCGGCGCTGTCGTAATCAAATCTAGAGTAAACCCATTCAAAAATACAAAAAAAAAAGCGTCGCAAAAATGTATCGCATAACTTCGCTAAATGGCCAGACATGTATCTGTATCTGTGACTGCGTCTGCAACTGCGTCTGCTCCTCCTACTGTTGGGGCCTGGTCTGGCCTGGCTTTGGCTAGTTTTCTGGCTGACAACTGGGGCACGGCTGTGGCTATGGCTATGGCTATGGCTATGGTTGGGGACTGCTGCTCTCGTAACATGTGGCTGGTGGGGGCTGGGGCGTTGCTGGGGCTGCTGTCTGCGCTCGCTTTTGGCACAAGGCATGGTCCAGCGCACACATGGCCCAAACCAAGCCAAACCCGAAGCTGTCAGGTGTTAAATTGGCAAGCCATCAAATGGCTGCAAACATGGCCAGCAACAACAAACAACCGGGGCCCCTGCGACGACGACGACGACTACGACAACGACCATTGACCTAAAAAGGCAAAGGCATAGGCAAAAAAGAAGCCGACTCAGACAAAAGGTGCCTCTCCAACACCCAAAGGCACCTCTAGGGTCTTACAGTCTCCAGCTTCGACGTGGACTCGTGCCGTCTTAGTGCCCACTAATTATGTCAAATTAACGCACTTGTGAATGGTGGATTGTGGCTGGTGAATTGTGGATTATATAAGCAAACAAAACTATAGCATCTTCCGGGCAGCCATTCAGCAAAAGGTAGCCAAAAGTTGAATGACATTGCGGCAGTCGGCGGCACAGGCAGGAGTCACAGACACTCGACACTGCTTTGACACTCAATTAGCTTTTGCGTCAGCGTCTGATCATAAGTTTCTCATTTAATTAGACCCCACCACAGTCCCCACAGGCCCCACAGTCCCCACAGGCCCCACAGGCCCCACCCAAGGCTCCTCTGGCATTGTCCTCGAGCTGGTCCTGGGACCTTTTTTGCGCGGCATCTTTGCTCTGTTTTTGGCTGGCTTTATGCAAATTCTCAAATATTTTTGCCTCTCCAAAAGTTAACAAACTTTTATTTTGGGTTTGGGCTGGGGTTTGCGGCTTTTTTTTTGGCTTTATTCGCTTTGTATTTGCATTAATTAAGCAAAATTTATAAATAAATTGATTGTGTGGCTCGTGCTACGGCAGACAACAACAACAACAGCCGCAAATGTTGCGCTATATTTTGTTCAATTAATGGAATTTAATTCCAGTCGGGGCTCGGATCAATTCAGGCTTAAAGCAGTTTTAATTTGGCAACCGAAAAGGCAAGACACAGAGACGGGGACAACTTTTTGGCATTGCACAAAAGGGTTTCCAGCCGAGTGGAGGAGCATCTGAGCATCTGAGGAGTATCTGTTGCCGGGCTTATCCCAGGCAAAAAGTTTGTATCTTTTGGGATAATTAAATTGAAATTTAAATCGATTGGAAAAATAACGAAAAACGAAACGGATAAGCGGGCATTCCATTTATGGACATAAAAGAAATATTAATTAATTTATGTCTAAAAGGGGCTGAGCCTTTATGTGGGGCCAAAGGTCGGGGATGCATTAAATTACAGATGGATATATATAGAAGCTCTACTGTATCTGTATCTTTAGTTAAATGCCATTTCAACTCGTTTAGGTTAGCTTTTGGAACACGAAATTGCCGAATAAATACCAGATTCCAGTTGAATATTGGAATAATGCATAAGCCATAAGCCCGAACAATGATTCTCGTTGGCTTTGAGCACATCCCAAGCACATCTCCAGCCACAAATTCCAAACCTCCAATCTGATGGAGGCATTAACATTCCATTTAGTATTCCCATTCAAATGTACTCGTACTATAATACGGCTATAAGCAGTTCCCACCGACACCGCCACAAACCCCGTCCGCAGCGGTAATCCCCGTCGTAAAACCATTCCAAAAATGCTCTCATATGCATGCCACAATCTGTGGAGGGCTTTGGGGCTGGGGGGACCACCCACCTGCATTTAAGTACCCCACGGAGAGGGAGATGGAGCTGAGAGCTGTGAGCTGAGAGCAGGGAGAGAGCGCGAGCGAGAGGAGTGACCCAGTTGAGAGGCTTATTACTCCGTAATTTAATTACTTGAAAGATGGGAGGTTAGAAATAGAGGAAGCTGCAGATAAATATACGAATACGAATGCGAGAGATGAAGATGCAGAATGTTGGATGGTGGATGGAGAATTTCTCACGCTTTGACAGATTGAAATGTGTGGCCGGCTCTGTGCTCTGTGCTGTGCGATTCTGCGGTTCTGTGGTTGGTTCTATGGCACTTTTGGTTTCGAGCGTGATGATTGCTTTTAGCCATGATTGTTGTTCTCTTGCTATTACCATTTTCCAACGTCCACGTCTCACAAATCAAACTGGAGTGCACGAGAGCCGGTGGAGGCGCCAGAGAGGGGCGTGGGGGAGAAAGAGTAGAAAGCATTGACTGGCCATAAATAAAATTTCTAAAATTCTTGGCAACGAAACGTGACAACTGGGGAATGGAAACCGAATACCCACATATGTACATATATATGTGTGAGCGAGAGTTGGGCTGAATTGGAGGGAAAATCGAAAACGGAAAACCAAACACCTTTTCCCTCGATCGAGCTCAATGAAGCTCGCTCTCTTCTTGAACTCCTCTCAGCCCTTTTCCTCCATAATTAATACCGTGCTACGGGGTTTTCTTTAGCCCATTTCTGGATGCTGGTGGTTGTACTCGTAGTACCCACAATTGACAGCCCCGCCAGTGGGGAAAACTCTCTCGAAACAAAAAACAAAACCAAACAAAACAAAACAAAAATCTGCATTGTCTGCAGGTCTGCAGGTCTCAGATCCGAGAGCAGTACGAACTTTCTATTGTTCGCAGAAATTAATGTACGAGTATGTTCAGGCATTTAATTACGCAAATAATAAACAAAAGCGAAAACCAAATGGGAGCCAGCCTCCGCTTTTGTGATGCCCATAAATTTGTAATTTATTATGCGGTTTGATTGTTGCACTTTTCTGTTGTTGTTGTTGTTGTTTTCTGGTCTCTGGGGATTTAATTACACGTGAAATAAGCCTCAATTTGAGATGAGGATCGATCTCTTGCGGTCTTTGCTAATGTTTACACCGTACTCTGTGCAGAGTGGGACCTTAGCCGGGCTTTCCTCGGCAGATTATCCACTTCTGATGTGGCCACAATCTGATGCATATTTCAGTATATTTTACCTGCATAAATTTCACATATTTTCAACTTTTTGTTTGAGTTTGAGATTGAAGATGGAAGATATCTCTGTGGGATGATGATGACGATGACGAGGACGATGATGGCTGCCTGTCGCCTCTGACATGCTGAACAGGCTGAATTTTTGCCAATATTTTCCATGCCCACCGACCCCCTCCGCCACCCTCCACCCGCCACCCACCACTCCAAAGTTAATTAGAAGATTTTCCACAAGGAGCTCGTAGGAGCATGTGTGTGTGTGTGTGTGTGTGTTTACTTTGTGTGTACGTGTGCTAATGGCAAGCTTTTCAATTTTATATGCGCTCCGAGGGTGGCGGATCTCCGAAGAGCTTTCCCCGCTCAACCAGAACAGAACGGTAATTAAAGCTTCGAGGCTGAGATGCTGGGATGCTGAGTTGCTGTTGCATAAGTGAATAGACTGGAGGTGAAAGTTGAATCGGTGGGTTTCGGCAGGCTGCCAAGGGGCGGGGCAATCCATTAGCCGAACATTGGAGGAGGCTCGAGGTGGATAAATACTCGTGGATTTCGAAGGAAAAGAGCGAAGGCCAGGCCAGGTAAACAAACTACTCGTATTTCAAATGATAAAATAAGGCACAAATATTTGGGGTATTGATTAGGAACTTGTAGGTACAAATGGTACTTGTACTCCAACATGCACACGCGTATGAACTTTTATGAAGGTTTTTGCTTTGATTGCACTTTTTAATCGACTCAACAATTTGTTTACTTATCATGTAAATTGATAGGTACCCCATATAGGCAGGTATTTCCTCAAATGTAATATTAGCAAACTATTTCTGGCTGCGATAAATACCTCTGTACATATTTACATTGTGAAATCTGATTACTGACCTAAGGAGATCTTTCACTGGCCTGAGCCCTATATAATCCTAAGTCTTTAACAGATTCCTGGTTCGTTGATATGCAATGACTGCAGATGGTATCAAGCCAATCCACCTTTCATTCCCCTCCTCCCCCCTTGTAATCCGAATCAGCCTATTGATAACTTGGAAAATCTGCCCAAATTCTGTTAATTATTCGTACACTCGTACTGTCTATAGCTGTCTATAGCCGACTTATTTGAAATTCAATGTCAGAGCCATTATGCAGCGCAGCAATCAGCAGGCACATCCGTTCGGAAAACGTTTACGAGCAAAGCACTTTGGCTATCAGCGGAGGAATATTTTTCAAGTAAATTAAAGCTGGAACGCTGCGACGTTTGAATGTCTAAAACAATGGAAAAAGCAATTAAAAATTTGTTGATAAACTTTTTGTTTGGCTTGGAAAATGGAAAAGGAGTTGTGGGTGGTGCAGGGCGGAGTGGGAGTGGGAGTGGGAGTGGAAGTGCGGCGCCCGCAAAGTTCTGACTTGTGTAAATCTCTTTGCATCTGTATGTACATAAATACCTTATGCACTTATGCGTGTACGTGTGCGGGTGTGTGTGTGTGTGCGTACACAATTACATTCGTGGAAAAAACATCATTAGTGCTTTGGGGCGGGGTAAGGACGAGAGGTAAAGAATGGCCGCTTTTAGCATGGCTTAAATGGCACGAAAGAAAGGGGGCTAACATCCAGGTACCATCCAGGTGATACCCTTGCAGATTCCTATAGGATATGTTTACATAGATATGTACATATATGTATATATTCGGCCAATTTCGATTAAATTTATCTTCATGGCTTGCTGCAGGTGCCTACTCAGAATAGTCATACCCTCTCTGCAAGGGTATCACAAAAAGCAGAAAAGAATCGGCCCAAAAACGTTGGCAAGGAAAATGTTTGCCCGCCGCGACTTGGCAACAGCATCAAAACAGGCAGCAGCAGCAGAAGCAACAGCAGAGGAGGGGCAGCAGGGGCAGAGGCAGACACGGATAGGAGGTAAAACCAGAGCAGAGGCTGGGCTGCGCAGAGTCAGAGCCGCGTCTGAGGCAGAAGCAGAGCCCGGACAGAGCCCGGGCAGAGTGTTCTACTTTTTCAAACTTCAATAGCTCGTGACATTGTTTTTGTAGAGCAGATGATGTCTGCATGTATGTATGTGTGTTTACCAAAATAAGACACGCACACACACACAGTTAAAGCCAAGCTACCAACGGCGACAGTGGCAGCGACAGCGGCAGCGGCAGCGGCAGAGGCACAAGCAGAAGCAGTGGCAGTGGCAGTGGACAGAGCAGAATCATCTGAAAAGAAAAGTGCTCAGAGAGAGAGAGAGAGAGAGGGAGAGAGAGCGTGAGCGGGGAGCCGATGAGAGCTGCTAATGAGAAAGTTAACTTGGAACTCGGAAAGAGCAGGGCATCGGGTGGAGTGCTACTGGTAGTGGGTGGGGGGAGGGCGAGGGGGTATCAGAGTGAGAGCTTGAGCTTAAAATCGAGAGATTCCTCCCCCGGACTCAATGAATTAATGACCGAATGACTGACTGACTGAGTGAATGAATGAATTAACGAGCCTGTAATTTTGTCGAGCAATTTTTTAACTCTTCTCTGCCCGCCTCTGCATGTCAGCCAGAAATTAAGTTATTGTATCTAGTTACATGGTTAATTATTGTGGCAGTGGCAGTGTATGTACTAGTTCTTTTGGTTGATCTGATCTTAAACACGTGATCTGTGGACCATAAACCTCTGAGAAGAAGAGAATAGAGTGAAGTTTTTCCTTTTGTCATCGCCATTACAGGCATTTCCCTGCAAATTGGTACTAATAACTTTGTTTGGACTTGGTTTCCATGTTCAAGTCTGTAAAAGTGTGCTCTTAACCAGCGCGTAGCACTGAAACTCCCTCCCCAACTCCATTTAGGGTATTCCGCAGTCGCTGGCACGCTGCCGCCTTGGCCATTTCCTGTTTTGGAGTCATTCACTAATTTTCAACGGCCGTTTCACATGTTAATTTGTTAGGCACGGGGCACGTACACTTGTACACACTCGCTCTTCATACATGGCCGATAACGAATGCAACATGCCTTGAGGAAATTTTCCTGTGTATTTATTTACATTTCTGAGTATTCTTTTGGGTTTTGGGTTTTGGTTGTGGTGTGTGTTTCTTCTGACACTTTCTCCGTGTCACACTTGAAACTTAATTAACTAAAATTGCCTTTAATTCAATTAGAAACTATGTACATTCGCATTTGCCTTTAACTAATGGAATCTCTCTTGTTGTCATTGCAGTCGAGTGCTCGAGTGAGGAAACAGCCGCAAGATTTCGAAAACAACGAAAATGGTCTTTGACTGCGTGGTCTGGTGTGCAAAGTATTTGCTTTGCATATTCAATTTCATATTTTTCGTAAGTATTGCCAATTGAGATTAACCGATTTCTCACAGGTTAAATTGTAATTTGAATGGCAAATGCAATTTATACGCCTCGTAGAGCCCCATACCACATACCCCATACCCCATACCCATAGCATAGCATACCATACCATCCTATCCCATACCATCCCAGAGCCAATGCCAATGGTTGGAGCAACTCAATCAAGCAAATCTCTGGTGCGCGCATGCGCATTCGCTGCGGCTTTTTCCAGCGGTTCATTGACTCTCTGACATCGTCATCATCACCATCATCAACATCAACATCATCATCATCATCATCGTCATCATCATCGTTGTCAGCGTCAGCGCGTCAGCATTTTCAAATGCAATCAACATCATAATAATCATAATCATTCACCACTGAGTTTGCATGTTTCCTTCGCTATATGTATGTTTTATGTTTTCCACACACACACACACCTTTATCTTGTATCTTATATCTACATATCTGTGTATGTACGTACATTCCCGATGTTTTTTGTTTGCAGGTGCTAGGCACAATTATATTCGGAGTCGGACTATGGCTGGCCGTGGACAAGCACTCGCTGATTGCTCTCCTCAAGCTGGTCGAGAGCGAGCGCATCGAGGTAAGACCCCGTTCCCGTCCCCGTCCCCATCCCCATCCCCGTCCCCTTCTGTATACTCCTTCAAGATTCCAAGTGAAAGTGTTGCCCCTCCCCACCCCCTGTCCATCAAATTACAACGCCATTTATACCCGAATGTAACCACCCATCGATACATGTTACTCGAATGTCAAGAGCAGGAAACTCCAGGCAGGAAAATTCCACCCCAAATACATGCATATGGACACATGCACACAGATCCAGCTCACGTGCAGGACTGACCACAAAAAACGAACGTTCGTTGATTATTAAAAAGCATTATAATTATAGAATACACTGGGGAGGGGCAGCCAGAGTAAATAAGGACAACAACCACTAATCAAAGTGCACGATGCACTGCGCGGCGATGACAAACCACCAAAGGGGGTGGTTTTTCCCGTACCGCCAGTAATTGGAGCGATAACCGATTTGTTGGGGGGACTTGCCCCCGAAATAAAAGTGGGTGAAATCTGAGAAATATTCCAGATACAAATGGTTCCAAAAAAAAAAAGCAGTAACAAATAGTATAGAATGCATATTTTACACAGTTTGTTCTTTTAATTCGTGGAGATTCCGAAATGAATGTGTATTAGCCATATAATATATTTAAACAGCCCCATGCCGACCCCACAGTAAAAAAAACTCCTCCTCTGTTGTATTACTAGTTCAGTGGAGCTCTGAAAATTAGCTCTACCTCAAAAAAAACTCCGCCCTCGGCTCTGGCTGGTGCGAGTATGACAAATTCTATGCACAATAACAGTTGCATGTTCAGAGCTAACTAAAAATTAGCCCTATCTGACTCGGAAACACAAAGGGCTCTGCGCTTTGACACAAACACACAAAAAAACAAAGAAAGAAAGAGCAAATCAAACGAAAATTGCATGTCCCTCCACACGGAGACTAATTGCGGGGTCATCTAGGATAAAACATGGCGCAAAACAAGTGGTCAAACTTTAGCAGGAAATATATCTCTTTCGCTTTTCCATGTGCCAGCGGAAAGTTGGTCAATGAACCTTCCCTTAGAAGGTGGTTCTTTCCCAGTCCCCGTCCGAGCATTCTTCGGCGGGGTGGGGGAGGGCGGAGGCCTACAAGACAATTGGCGGAAATGTTCTTATAATTCAATTATGCGAATGGAATGGGCAAAAAGACAACACTTTTTGGAAAGTTCAAAGGCTAATTACGTATACGCAGTGTGGAGAGCATCTGCAATTATTTCCCCATCTATTTATGGCTGTTTTCTCGTTTCGTATATCTTTTGTAGCAATTTACACAGACGCAGGTCATAGAGCAGCTGGCCTACGTTCTGATCGTCATCGGAGCCGTCATGTTCTTCATGAGCTTCTTGGGCTATCTGGGGGCCATGCGCGAGTCCCGCTGTTTGCTGTCAACGGTAAGTGATCGAATAATGGTTATTGAATATTTCAACATCCAAAACATACAGTGCGATTCATAAAGACTTTGAGATAAGTAGTAATGGTAGGGAAATATCTATTTGGTATCTATTTGGCCCTCAATCAATGGCTGAATCAACCCGAAAGATAGAACTGTTCTATGTATCTTCAGTGTAGCCAATGCTCAGCCAATGCCTATGGCAAGCACTGTACATCTGTGTACACTTAATGTATGCATTTTTTCCCCCTTCCAATCAATGAGTCCAATCAGAGTTTTACGGGCTTGCATCATCGACTGACTCTACGGAATACATGGCACATTGTACATTGAGTGAAGCAACGACTACAACAGCTACTGCCGGAGGAATACTCGTACTCGTACTCGTATTCGACAGATATAATGAGACGGACGCCAACAGATGCCACAGCTCCCAGAGAGAGATTCAAGATTGTTTGCATATTTCACAGATATTTTTCATTTCATGTGCAGTGGGGGGATTTTCATGGAAAACCATGAGGTCTGTCGAGAGAAAGTTGCACATACAATAGCTGGACATTTCTACAATATCTGTCTGTATGTATATACATTTTATTTATTACCTGATGGGCATGCACACACATACATATATCTCGTATATACCCATTTATACCCGTATATACAGATATATATCGTGAGGCTAAACATGTTTGGGCGATTGGTTAAGTATCGTGAGGGGCGACCCTCGGGTACAGCTGTGTGCGAGCATTGACAAGCCCTTCACTTGGCCCCGTCTGTGGATGGAATTGGTAATTTCTCTGTGGCTTAGAAGATAATTTACATTTTTCCGCGGACTGAGGGCCAGCCCAGCCACTTTCTATGGCCGAGAGTACTCCACTCGATTGCCGTCATTAATAAACTGTTTTATCACATTCAGCTGCATTATTTACACTCCCCGCCACATCGCATCGCAGAGCCGGGCCCACATTGCGGGGCTTGGCCAGCGCTTAATTGCAGCGACAGACGGACAGACAGGTGAATCCAATTTACCATTGAGAGGGGGCTAGGGTGTGGGGGGGAGAGATGAGAGAGGTTAAGAGCCATGCGATTTGCGCATGCGCGCACCGATGCCGAACACGCGACCTGCATGCGACCCCCTCTTGGGCTCGTGGGGTGTTGGGCTCTGAGCACTATTTTGCAGTCAATTTAAAGACAAGGCCACTCGCACAACGCATCCCAAGGCCGGGGCCCCAGCCAGCTCTTGGCATGGCTAACATGTCTTAGCATTGACTTTTCTGTTGTACCTAAAAGGTTGCAAATAGTTTAGATACAGATACTCATGCTTTCGAATTGGCAGGCAGAGCAAAGCAAAGTAAAGCGTGTAAATTAGCCCTCTCTGTAGGCCATAATTCATTCAGCAGCGGCTTGCATGTGTGTCTGTATCTGTGTCTGCATCTGACAGATACATTTGCTACCAGCTAGGCAGCCGGCAGCAGCTGCCATTTGGTTGGACGCCCAACGCCCACGCTGCGCTCTCAGCTCAACTGAAATGAAAATGAAATGCTGCGAGGCGTAGCAGCCGCAACAACTAAAACAGCTAAAACCATATCAGGCCAACGCATCAGGCTCACTCACGACCACAGCTACAGCCACAGCCACAGGCACAGAAAAAGAACCAGCGACAATAACAACGACAGCGACTACATTAGCCAAGAGCCTGGGCAGAAGAGATGGAGGAACGACAAGCCGCAAAAGCTTTTCAAAACATGCAACAAAGCATTAGAGTGGGAGGGGGGAGTGAGTGACCTTCAGCATTTCAGCTGGATGCTGGATGGGGGGCCCTAGTAGGCCGTGCATAGCATCCGTGCTGCTGCACAACATTAAGCTCAGGGTCAAATGCCTAGATTTTTGCTGCAGCCCAGAGCCCACGAAATTGGGTCAACCGAGGCGTGCGAGTACATTGTACATGAATAAAGCATTCCATGTTTACCATTCCATTCCCTCTTTCAGTATGCAACCTTTTTGATTCTCCTGCTGGTGGCTGGAATCGTGGCCGGAGGTCTGGCCGCCTTCTACAAGGAAAAAGTGAGGGCCGAGAGCAAAAACTTCTTGCAGACGACCATCACCAGCTACTCGCTGGGCGAGAATGTGGACGCCAGTACTCTGATGTGGAACCAGCTGATGGGCAACTTTGGCTGCTGCGGCATCACCGACTACCACGACTTTGATGCCTCGCCGGCGTGGAAAGAAAACAAGGGCAATCGCACCATACCGGAGGCCTGCTGCGTCCTCAAGGATGTGGCCGCACTGGTGCCGCGCGACGAAGACTGTGTGACCAATCCCAGCGACAGCAACAGTTTCTACAAAAAGGTAAGGACTCCCTCAAGAGATAATATTCCATAGGTCTCATTCGTATTTCTCTCCCCTTCAGGGCTGCTATGAGGTGTTCACCGAGTGGTTGATTGGACAGCGCGAGCTGATCATCATCGTGATTGGTGTGGGCATTGTGCATCTGATCCTGATCATCCTGGCCTTCTCCCTCTGCAAGGCCTTCGCCAAGTACAACGACATGCGTCTGTAAGTCGGACATCGTGGGCGGATGATGGACGAGTTTTCAGTAGCCAAGTAGCCAAGTAGCTAACCCAGGCAAGCTAAATAACCATAGGAACCAGAGAAAAAAGAGCCAAAACAACAGCCCGACAATGAAGAGCGATCCCTAAGAACACCAACCAACCAACCAAAACCCTACCGAACTCCGAACTCCGAACAGCGAACACCGAACACCACGACGTGCTCAAGGGGAAAACACAAACCACAAAAGATTCTGCATTTGCCGCATATGGTACGGGACAACACACAGGAAGACAGACGACACAGATTATTCCAGCTCTACTCTAACGTTAGGCTAAGATCGTAACCAGCATAATCCATTTACAGATACTATTCAAGAATATCTTAGAGAAATGTTGCTCAAAATTTGGCCACCCGACAGCCACAGACAGCGTGCCGGGGGGACAGCAGGAGGAGAGCCGCAGCGCAGGTTTTACAATACGCAAGACACTTACATGGAATATTTATTTGTAAATCTGTTTTGATAGCAGCCTTAGTTCTTAAGTAGTTGTCTACAATATACAATATACAATATACGTATACATATATTGTAACTGATTTGTCGTACGTAGTCTTTTAACATTTTGTTATGTTATCGAAAAGAAAAACCACTCAAAAACATCACAGGTTCGTACCGTACCACACACAAATTTTTTGAGATCGAACGATGTACGATAAGGAATCAATTTTGAAATGTAATTTTTAACGGGGCGAGCAGAATAGCCACCCGCGAGAAGCATTAAATACTTGCACATAATAAATATTGATTGACATTGTACTAGTATGTGTATTAGTTGGTAAGTCTCTAACGTTAAGTTGTAATTTTAGTTTTTTTTTTGCTATGGCTATCTTCAAGTTTTTAACTACATCTGCGGGAACACGGCGACATCGTGTTCCTTCCGGGCCCCTTTTGTTAAAAATGAATGTTGTACATTTCTGAATTCTATATATACATACATACATATACTACACATATACTATATATATTATTAATGCATATTATAAACACGTATGTCTGTAGTTTACTTAACGTACTTTTTGGAAACCAGCGCAATGAAAACCAGAAAAACGAAAACGTAACAAAAACCAATGATAAATCCCCCATAAAACACAAGACAAAACACCCAATAAAAAAAAAACAATTTAAAAGTGTACATTTCTGAACGTGAAGTAATTCAAAATAAATAAAGAAATTTAAAACCACATTAAGCTTGAATCATTTGAATTACATGAAACGGCTGTCTTTAAAGGAATCTAAATATTTTGTTATGACTTTGAGCGTACAGTATTTTAATGACATGCAAATCAAAATTTTCGGTAGGTTATATCTTAGCTAAGTAGGGCCAGATCGGTGAAGGACCTACCTTCCTAAGACCGTGGGGATCCATGGGGATCGATCGGACTGTCTGTACGCTATATCTCTGCAATACGGCAGCCGATCGGGGCGTGGCATGTCATTTCGTGACCGGGAGAGTCCTGAATTTTTGTGAAAATCGTGATGAAATGGATGTCCTGACGCTCATTCATACGCCGCCGAATCAAGCGATGGGCTACAGCTTCAAAACGCGTAAGTGAATCAGTATATAATTGTGGACATATTTTAAAATATCTTGTATCTTGCTTCACAGAGGACTTATGTACCCTACGCCTTACCTTAAACCGAGTCGTGCCCGATTTCCCCCCGCCAGACGGAGACCTAATCCAAGCATTAGCGAGGCGTATGGGAAACAGACCGAGTCCTATCCCAGCCAGACAGAATCGTATCCCAGCAGGATAAAAGTGCACAACTACAAGATCCGAGCCTAGCAAGCCATCGTCATCCTTGGACCTGGCCATCGACAACAAGGACTCTGACTCTGGCAACCAATGGAGGGGCTACACGGGCTACTACTTAGACTCTAGACAGATCACGTCGTTGTTAAGTTTAGGGATATATAGTAGTATAGTATACGGATATATAGTAGATCAAATTGTCTATTTGTACTAAGCTAAGTTTTTAAGAATAAAACTATTGAAAAATCATCCTTGCTGTATTCTGTATCGGGGGAGACTATTCACATTACAAAAAGGCGTGGGACGCCCAGATCGGTACACAAATGGCGGAATAAACGCATTTTTTTTAATGGGGAAAAGGTCCTTGATCCTTAATAAGGACTCCATTAATTTAGGGACATTTTTTCGATCACAGAAAGCCATCGCACGCACAGATCGGCCCACAAATAGCCCATAAAACTAAATATGCACGGTAGGCTCTGTTGGAGTCCATACCGAAGGATCAAGGATATTTTTCTGATCACGGCGGACCATGGCACGCCCCGATCCGACCACAAATAAGAGAGAAAACAAGATATACATGTCTAGAGCAAATATCCTTGATCCTTGGTCCTTGATAAAGAATGCATTAGATCAAGGAAGCTATTCCGAACCCAGGAAGGCGTCGCACGTCGCGATCGGGCCTTAAATAACGGAGAAAACAACAAAAGTTCTTGTTGTCAATTGTTGTACAACAACAACAACAAATTTCAAATTGCGTCCGCTCAAATGGAGAAAAACGAGAATTTCAGATCTGGGATACCAGGCGAACAGAAATCAGCAGAAGGTCGCTGGTTTTTTTTTTAAATTATTTTAATTTTCTTTTTACGTTTTTTAATATTTTCTTTAAATTAAACTTTTTAAAACCAGCCACCTTCTGCTGATTTCTGTTCGCCTGGTATCCCAGATCTGAAAATCGAAAAAACTCGGTTTGAGTGCCTAAAAGGGAACGTTGTTGTTGTTGTAATAACTGGATGTTGTTGTTGTAATTTGTTGTACATGGCATAAGTCCGCCATTTCTCGTCCGACCGGGACGTGCGATGGCTTCCTGTGTTCGGAACAACATCCTTGATCTAAGGCAGTCCATATCAAGGACCAAGGATAAAGGATATTTTCTCCAGACATGTATATCTTGTTTTCTTGCTTAGTAGTGGCCCGATTGGGGCATTTCACGTCCCGCCGTGATCAGAAAAATCTCCTTGATCCTTCGGTAAGGATTATTACAGCCCCAACCATACAAGTCTAATTTTCTCGGCTATTTGTGGGCCGATCTGGGCGTGCGATAGCTTCCTGGGATCCAAAAATGACCCTGATTTGATGGAGTCCTTATTAAGGATCAAGGACATTTTCCCCAATAGAAAATATTTAGTTTTCTTCGTTAATTGTGAGCCGATCTGGGCGTGATCCACCTTTTTCTAATCATCCCGATTTCCCCGATACAAAAAACAGCAAGGATGATTTTTCAATAGTTTTATTCATAATAACCTAGCTTAGTATAAATAAATAAACAAGTAGAAAACATTTGTATCTACAATCTATATTAATGGACGTGTATATCCCTAAACCTAACGTATATCCTTAACCCTTTAGCTCTTGCCTTGGCTGTCATATCCAGAGTCCTTGTTGTCGATGGACAGGTCGAGGGATGACGATGGCTTCTTATAGGACTCCGTCTGTCTCGAACACGCCTCGGTAATGCCTGGAATGGAGCGCCGTCTTTCGGGAGGAAAACGGATACGACTCGTTTTGTGGCCCAGCGTAGGATACATAGAGGACCTATTTGGAGAAAGATATATTTTAAAATATAGCCACACTTACATATATACTGATTCACTTACGCGTCTCGAAACTGAAGCCCAGCGTTTGATTGCTGACATTATTTCCTTTCGGCGTGATATAACAATTCCAAATATTCCGAAGGCTATATCTCAGCTAAATACAGCCAGATCGGTGAGGGACCTACCTTCCCAGGATCGTGAGGGTCCAGACTGTCGATCGGCATCAAAATCTCGACTACGAAAATGAGGCCGATTTTTTGAAAATTTAATGATGTAACCATCATGATTTTTTGCGAAAATCGTGAAAAAATGGATGTCCTTTTTTCCGATCGCAATCGATTGGCAGGACTCTCCTGATCAAGAAAAGACATGCCGCACCCCGATCGGCTGCCGTATTGCAGAGATATAGCGTGCAGAAGAGACCAGTATTTTAAAGATACGCAAATTCGAATCTTCGCAAGGCTATATCTCAGACAAATAGGGCCAGATCGGTGAACGGTCAGCTGTCCCAGGATCGTGGGGGTCCTGACTGTCGATCGGCATCAAAATCTCGACTACGAAAGTGAGGCCGATTTTTTGAAAATTTAATGATGGTTACATCATGATTTTTTGCGAAAATCGTGAAAAAATGGATGTCCTTTTTTCCGATCGCAATCGATTGGCAGGACTCTCCTGATTACGAAAAGACATGCCGCACCCCGATCGGCTGCCGTATTGCAGAGATATAGCGTGCAGAAGAGACCAGTATTTTAAAGATACGCAAATTCGAATCTTCGAAAGGCTATATCTCAGACAAATAGGGCCAGATCGGTGAACGGTCAGCTGTCCCAGGATCGTGGGGGTCCTGACTGTCGATCGGCGTCAAAATCTCGACTACGAAAGTGAGGCCGATTTTTTGAAAATTTAATGATGTAACCATCATGATTTTTTGCGAAAATCGTGGAAAAATGGATGTCCTTTTTTCCGATCGCAATCGATTGGCAGGACTCTCCTGATTACGAAAAGACATGCCGCACCCCGATCGGCTGCCGTATTGCAGAGATATAGCGTGCAGAAGAGACCAGTATTTTAAAGATACGCAAATTCGAATCTTCGAAAGGCTATATCTCAGACAAATAGGGCCAGATCGGTGAACGGTCAGCTGTCCCAGGATCGTGGGGGTCCTGACTGTCGATCGGCATCAAAATCTCGACTACGAAAGTGAGGCCAATTTTTTGAAAATTTAATGATGGTTACATCATGATTTTTTGCGAAAATCGTGAAAAAATGGATGTCCTTTTTTCCGATCGCAATCGATTGGCAGGACTCTCCTGATTACGAAAAGACATGCCGCACCCCGATCGGCTGCCGTATTGCAGAGATATAGCGTGCAGAAGAGACCAGTATTTTAAAGATACGCAAATTCGAATCTTCGCAAGGCTATATCTCAGACAAATAGGGCCAGATCGGCGAACGGTCAGCTGTCCCAGGATCGTGAGGGTCCTGACTGTCGATCGGCGTCAAAATCTCGACTACGAAAATGAGGCCGATTTTTTGAAAATTTAATGATGGTTACATCATGATTTTTTGCGAAAATCGTGAAAAAATGGATGTCCTTTTTTCCGATCGCAATCGATTGGCAGGATTCTCCTGATCAAGAAAAGACATGCCGCACCCCGATCGGCTGCCGTATTGCAGAGATATAGCGTGCAGAAGAGACCAGTATTTTAAAGATACGCAAATTCGAATCTTCGCAAGGCTATATCTCAGACAAATAGGGCCAGATCGGTGAACGGTCAGCTGTCCCAGGATCGTGGGGGTCCTGACTGTCGATCGGCATCAAAATCTCGACTACGAAAGTGAGGCCGATTTTTTGAAAATTTAATGATGGTTACATCATGATTTTTTGCGAAAATCGTGAAAAAATGGATGTCCTTTTTTCCGATCGCAATCGATTGGCAGGACTCTCCTGATCAAGAAAAGACATGCCGCACCCCGATCGGCTGCCGTATTGCAGAGATATAGCGTGCAGAAGAGACCAGTATTTTAAAGATACGCAAATTCGAATCTTCGCAAGGCTATATCTCAGACAAATAGGGCCAGATCGGTGAACGGTCAGCTGTCCCAGGATCGTGGGGGTCCTGACTGTCGATCGGCATCAAAATCTCGACTACGAAAGTGAGGCCGATTTTTTGAAAATTTAATGATGGTTACATCATGATTTTTTGCGAAAATCGTGAAAAAATGGATGTCCTTTTTTCCGATCGCAATCGATTGGCAGGACTCTCCTGATTACGAAAAGACATGCCGCACCCCGATCGGCTGCCGTATTGCAGAGATATAGCGTGCAGAAGAGACCAGTATTTTAAAGATACGCAAATTCGAATCTTCGAAAGGCTATATCTCAGACAAATAGGGCCAGATCGGCGAACGGTCAGCTGTCCCAGGATCGTGGGGGTCCTGACTGTCGATCGGCGTCAAAATCTCGACTACGAAAGTGAGGCCGATTTTTTGAAAATTTAATGATGTAACCATCATGATTTTTTGCGAAAATCGTGGAAAAATGGATGTCCTTTTTTCCGATCGCAATCGATTGGCAGGACTCTCCTGATTACGAAAAGACATGCCGCACCCCGATCGGCTGCCGTATTGCAGAGATATAGCGTGCAGAAGAGACCAGTATTTTAAAGATACGCAAATTCGAATCTTCGAAAGGCTATATCTCAGACAAATAGGGCCAGATCGGTGAACGGTCAGCTGTCCCAGGATCGTGGGGGTCCTGACTGTCGATCGGCATCAAAATCTCGACTACGAAAGTGAGGCCAATTTTTTGAAAATTTAATGATGGTTACATCATGATTTTTTGCGAAAATCGTGAAAAAATGGATGTCCTTTTTTCCGATCGCAATCGATTGGCAGGACTCTCCTGATTACGAAAAGACATGCCGCACCCCGATCGGCTGCCGTATTGCAGAGATATAGCGTGCAGAAGAGACCAGTATTTTAAAGATACGCAAATTCGAATCTTCGCAAGGCTATATCTCAGACAAATAAAGCCAGATCGGCGAACGGTCAGCTGTCCCAGGATCGTGAGGGTCCTGACTGTCGATCGGCGTCAAAATCTCGACTACGAAAATGAGGCCGATTTTTTGAAAATTTAATGATGGTTACATCATGATTTTTTGCGAAAATCGTGAAAAAATGGATGTCCTTTTTTCCGATCGCAATCGATTGGCAGGATTCTCCTGATCAAGAAAAGACATGCCGCACCCCGATCGGCTGCCGTATTGCAGAGATATAGCGTGCAGAAGAGACCAGTATTTTAAAGATACGCAAATTCGAATCTTCGCAAGGCTATATCTCAGACAAATAGGGCCAGATCGGTGAACGGTCAGCTGTCCCAGGATCGTGGGGGTCCTGACTGTCGATCGGCATCAAAATCTCGACTACGAAAGTGAGGCCGATTTTTTGAAAATTTAATGATGGTTACATCATGATTTTTTGCGAAAATCGTGAAAAAATGGATGTCCTTTTTTCCGATCGCAATCGATTGGCAGGACTCTCCTGATCAAGAAAAGACATGCCGCACCCCGATCGGCTGCCGTATTGCAGAGATATAGCGTGCAGAAGAGACCAGTATTTTAAAGATACGCAAATTCGAATCTTCGCAAGGCTATATCTCAGACAAATAGGGCCAGATCGGTGAACGGTCAGCTGTCCCAGGATCGTGGGGGTCCTGACTGTCGATCGGCATCAAAATCTCGACTACGAAAGTGAGGCCGATTTTTTGAAAATTTAATGATGGTTACATCATGATTTTTTGCGAAAATCGTGAAAAAATGGATGTCCTTTTTTCCGATCGCAATCGATTGGCAGGACTCTCCTGATTACGAAAAGACATGCCGCACCCCGATCGGCTGCCGTATTGCAGAGATATAGCGTGCAGAAGAGACCAGTATTTTAAAGATACGCAAATTCGAATCTTCGAAAGGCTATATCTCAGACAAATAGGGCCAGATCGGTGAACGGTCAGCTGTCCCAGGATCGTGGGGGTCCTGACTGTCGATCGGCATCAAAATCTCGACTACGAAAGTGAGGCCAATTTTTTGAAAATTTAATGATGGTTACATCATGATTTTTTGCGAAAATCGTGAAAAAATGGATGTCCTTTTTTCCGATCGCAATCGATTGGCAGGACTCTCCTGATCAAGAAAAGACATGCCGCACCCCGATCGGCTGCCGTATTGCAGAGATATAGCGTGCAGAAGAGACCAGTATTTTAAAGATACGCAAATTCGAATCTTCGCAAGGCTATATCTCAGACAAATAGGGCCAGATCGGTGAACGGTCAGCTGTCCCAGGATCGTGGGGGTCCTGACTGTCGATCGGCATCAAAATCTCGACTACGAAAGTGAGGCCGATTTTTTGAAAATTTAATGATGGTTACATCATGATTTTTTGCGAAAATCGTGAAAAAATGGATGTCCTTTTTTCCGATCGCAATCGATTGGCAGGACTCTCCTGATCAAGAAAAGACATGCCGCACCCCGATCGGCTGCCGTATTGCAGAGATATAGCGTGCAGAAGAGACCAGTATTTTAAAGATACGCAAATTCGAATCTTCGCAAGGCTATATCTCAGACAAATAGGGCCAGATCGGTGAACGGTCAGCTGTCCCAGGATCGTGGGGGTCCTGACTGTCGATCGGCATCAAAATCTCGACTACGAAAGTGAGGCCGATTTTTTGAAAATTTAATGATGGTTACATCATGATTTTTTGCGAAAATCGTGAAAAAATGGATGTCCTTTTTTCCGATCGCAATCGATTGGCAGGATTCTCCTGATCAAGAAAAGACATGCCGCACCCCGATCGGCTGCCGTATTGCAGAGATATAGCGTGCAGAAGAGACCAGTATTTTAAAGATACGCAAATTCGAATCTTCGCAAGGCTATATCTCAGACAAATAGGGCCAGATCGGTGAACGGTCAGCTGTCCCAGGATCGTGGGGGTCCTGACTGTCGATCGGCATCAAAATCTCGACTACGAAAGTGAGGCCGATTTTTTGAAAATTTAATGATGGTTACATCATGATTTTTTGCGAAAATCGTGAAAAAATGGATGTCCTTTTTTCCGATCGCAATCGATTGGCAGGACTCTCCTGATCAAGAAAAGACTTGCCGCACCCCGATCGGCTGCCGTATTGCAGAGATATAGCGTGCAGAAGAGACCAGTATTTTAAAGATACGCAAATTCGAATCTTCGCAAGGCTATATCTCAGACAAATAGGGCCAGATCGGTGAACGGTCAGCTGTCCCAGGATCGTGGGGGTCCTGACTGTCGATCGGCATCAAAATCTCGACTACGAAAGTGAGGCCGATTTTTTGAAAATTTAATGATGGTTACATCATGATTTTTTGCGAAAATCGTGAAAAAATGGATGTCCTTTTTTAGGATCACAATCGATTGGCAGGACTCTCCTGATCAAGAAAAGACATGCCGCACCCCGATCGGCTGCCGTATTGCAGAGATATAGCGTGCAGAAGAGACCAGTATTTTAAAGATACGCAAATTCGAATCTTCGCAAGGCTATATCTCAGACAAATAGGGCCAGATCGGTGAACGGTCAGCTGTCCCAGGATCGTGGGGGTCCTGACTGTCGATCGGCATCAAAATCTCGACTACGAAAGTGAGGCCGATTTTTTGAAAATTTAATGATGGTTACATCATGATTTTTTGCGAAAATCGTGAAAAAATGGATGTCCTTTTTTCCGATCGCAATCGATTGGCAGGACTCTCCTGATCAAGAAAAGACATGCCGCACCCCGATCGGCTGCCGTATTGCAGAGATATAGCGTGCAGAAGAGACCAGTATTTTAAAGATACGCAAATTCGAATCTTCGCAAGGCTATATCTCAGACAAATAGGGCCAGATCGGTGAACGGTCAACTGTCCCAGGATCGTGGGGGTCCTGACTGTCGATTGGCATCAAAATCTCGACTGCGAAAGTGAGGCCGATTTTTTGAAAATTTAATGATGGTTACATCATGATTTTTTGCGAAAATCGTGAAAAAATGGATGTCCTTTTTTCCGATCGCAATCGATTGGCAGGACTCTCCTGATCAAGAAAAGACATGCCGCACCCCGATCGGCTGCCGTATTGCAGAGATATAGCGTGCAGAAGAGACCAGTATTTTAAAGGTACGCAAATTCGAATCTTCGCAAGGCTATATCTCAGACAAATAGGGCCAGATCGGTGAACGGTCAGCTGTCCCAGGATCGTGGGGGTCCTGACTGTCGATAGGCATCAAAATCTCGACTACGAAAGTGATGCTGATTTTTTGAAAATTTAATGATGGTTACATCATGATTTTTTGCGAAAATCGTGAAAAAATGGATGTCCTTTTTTCCGATCGCAATCGATTGGCAGGATTCTCCTGATCAAGAAAAGACATGCCGCACCCCGATCGGCTGCCGTATTGCGGAGATATAGCGTGCAGAAGAGACCAGTATTTTAAAGATACGCAAATTCGAATCTTCGCAAGGCTATATCTCAGACAAATAGGGCCAGATCGGTGAACGGTCAGCTGTCCCAGGATCGTGGGGGTCCTGACTGTCGATCGGCATCAAAATCTCGACTACGAAAGTGAGGCCGATTTTTTGAAAATTTAATGATGGTTACATCATGATTTTTTGCGAAAATCGTGAAAAAATGGATGTCCTTTTTTCCGATCGCAATCGATTGGCAGGACTCTCCTGATCAAGAAAAGACATGCCCCACCCCGATCGGCTGCCGTATTGCAGAGATATAGCGTGCAGAAGAGACCAGTATTTTAAAGATACGCAAATTCGAATCTTCGCAAGGCTATATCTCAGACAAATAGGGCCAGATCGGTGAACGGTCAGCTGTCCCAGGATCGTGGGGGTCCTGACTGTCGATCGGCATCAAAATCTCGACTACGAAAGTGATGCTGATTTTTTGAAAATTTAATGATGGTTACATCATGATTTTTTGCGAAAATCGTGAAAAAATGGATGTCCTTTTTTCCGATCGCAATCGATTGGCAGGATTCTCCTGATCAAGAAAAGACATGCCGCACCCCGATCGGCTGCCGTATTGCAGAGATATAGCGTGCAGAAGAGACCAGTATTTTAAAGATACGCAAATTCGAATCTTCGCAAGGCTATATCTCAGACAAATAGGGCCAGATCGGTGAACGGTCAGCTGTCCCAGGATCGTGGGGGTCCTGACTGTCGATCGGCATCAAAATCTCGACTACGAAAGTGAGGCCGATTTTTTGAAAATTTAATGATGGTTACATCATGATTTTTTGCGAAAATCGTGAAAAAATGGATGTCCTTTTTTCCGATCGCAATCGATTGGCAGGACTCTCCTGATCAAGAAAAGACATGCCCCACCCCGATCGGCTGCCGTATTGCAGAGATATAGCGTGCAGAAGAGACCAGTATTTTAAAGATACGCAAATTCGAATCTTCGCAAGGCTATATCTCAGACAAATAGGGCCAGATCGGTGAACGGTCAGCTGTCCCAGGATCGTGGGGGTCCTGACTGTCGATCGGCATCAAAATCTCGACTACGAAAGTGAGGCCGATTTTTTGAAAATTTAATGATGGTTACATCATGATTTTTTGCGAAAATCGTGAAAAAATGGATGTCCTTTTTTCCGATCGCAATCGATTGGCAGGACTCTCCTGATCAAGAAAAGACATGCCGCACCCCGATCGGCTGCCGTATTGCAGAGATATAGCGTGCAGAAGAGACCAGTATTTTAAAGATACGCAAATTCGAATCTTCGCAAGGCTATATCTCAGACAAATAGGGCCAGATCGGTGAACGGTCAGCTGTCCCAGGATCGTGGGGGTCCTGACTGTCGATCGGCATCAAAATCTCGACTACGAAAGTGAAATTTTTTGAATTTTTTTGAAAATTTAATGATGGTTACATCATGATTTTTTGCGAAAATCGTGAAAAAATGGATGTCCTTTTTTCCGATCGCAATCGATTGGCAGGATTCTCCTGATCAAGAAAAGACATGCCGCACCCCGATCGGCTGCCGTATTGCAGAGATATAGCGTGCAGAAGAGACCAGTATTTTAAAGATACGCAAATTCGAATCTTCGCAAGGCTATATCTCAGACAAGTAGGGCCAGATCGGTGAACGGTCAGCTGTCCCAGGATCGTGGGGGTCCTGACTGTCGATCGGCATCAAAATCTCGGCTACGAAAATGAGGCCGATTTTTTGAAAATTTAATGATGTAACCATCATGATTTTTTGCGAAAATCGTGAAAAAATGGATGTCCTTTTTTCCGATCGCAATCGATTGGCAGGACTCTCCTGATTACGAAAAGACATGCCGCACCCCGATCGGCTGCCGTATTGCAGAGATATAGCGTGCAGAAGAGACCAGTATTTTAAAGATACGCAAATTCGAATCTTCGCAAGGCTATATCTCAGACAAATAGGGCCAGATCGGTGAACGGTCAGCTGTCCCAGGATCGTGGGGGTCCTGACTGTCGATCGGCATCAAAATCTCGACTACGAAAATGAGGCCGATTTTTTGAAAATTTAATGATGGTTACATCATGATTTTTTGCGAAAATCGTGAAAAAATGGATGTCCTTTTTTCCGATCGCAATCGATTGGCAGGACTCTCCTGATCAAGAAAAGACATGCCGCACCCCGATCGGCTGCCGTATTGCAGAGATATAGCGTGCAGAAGAGACCAGTATTTTAAAGATACGCAAATTCGAATCTTCGCAAGGCTATATCTCAGACAAATAGGGCCAGATCGGCGAACGGTCAGCTGTCCCAGGATCGTGAGGGTCCTGACTGTCGATCGGCGTCAAAATCTCGACTACGAAAATGAGGCCGATTTTTTGAAAATTGAATGATGTAACCATCATGATATTTTGCGAAAATCGTGAAAAAATTGATGTCCTTTTTTCCGATCGCAATCGATTGGCAGGACTCTCCTGATCAAGAAAAGACATGCCGCACCCCGATCGGCTGCCGTATTGCAGAGATATAGCGTGCAGAAGAGACCAGTATTTTAAAGATACGCAAATTCGAATCTTCGCAAGGCTATATCTCAGACAAATAGGGCCAGATCGGTGAACGGTCAGCTGTCCCAGGATCGTGGGGGTCCTGACTGTCGATCGGCATCAAAATCTCGACTACGAAAGTGAGGCCAATTTTTTGAAAATTTAATGATGTAACCATCATGATTTTTTGCGAAAATCGTGAAAAAATGGATGTCCTTTTTTCCGATCGCAATCGATTGGCAGGACTCTCCTGATCAAGAAAAGACATGCCGCACCCCGATCGGCTGCCGTATTGCAGAGATATAGCGTGCAGAAGAGACCAGTATTTTAAAGATACGCAAATTCGAATCTTCGCAAGGCTATATCTCAGACACATAGGGCCAGATCGGCGAACGGTCAGCTGTCCCAGGATCGTGGGGGTCCTGACTGTCGATCGGCATCAAAATCTCGACTACGAAAGTGAGGCCGATTTTTTGAAAATTTAATGATGTAACCATCATGATTTTTTGCGAAAATCGTGAAAAAATGGATGTCCTTTTTTCCGATCGCAATCGATTGGCAGGACTCTCCTGATTACGAAAAGACATGCCGCACCCCGATCGGCTGCCGTATTGCAGAGATATAGCGTGCAGAAGAGACCAGTATTTTACAGATACGCAAATTCGAATCTTCGCAAGGCTATATCTCAGACAAATAGGGCCAGATCGGCGAACGGTCAGCTGTCCCAGGATCGTGAGGATCGGCAGGACTCTCCTGATCAAGAAAAGACATGCCGCACCCCGATCGGCTGCCGTATTGCAGAGATATAGCGTGCAGAAGAGACCAGTATTTTAAAGATACGCAAATTCGAATCTTCGCAAGGCTATATCTCAGACAAATAGGGCCAGATCGGCGAACGGTCAGCTGTCCCAGGATCGTGAGGGTCCTGACTGTCGATCGGCGTCAAAATCTCGACTACGAAAATGAGGCCGATTTTTTGAAAATTGAATGATGTAACCATCATGATATTTTGCGAAAATCGTGAAAAAATTGATGTCCTTTTTTCCGATCGCAATCGATTGGCAGGACTCTCCTGATCAAGAAAAGACATGCCGCACCCCGATCGGCTGCCGTATTGCAGAGATATAGCGTGCAGAAGAGACCAGTATTTTAAAGATACGCAAATTCGAATCTTCGCAAGGCTATATCTCAGACAAATAGGGCCAGATCGGTGAACGGTCAGCTGTCCCAGGATCGTGGGGGTCCTGACTGTCGATCGGCATCAAAATCTCGACTACGAAAGTGAGGCCAATTTTTTGAAAATTTAATGATGTAACCATCATGATTTTTTGCGAAAATCGTGAAAAAATGGATGTCCTTTTTTCCGATCGCAATCGATTGGCAGGACTCTCCTGATCAAGAAAAGACATGCCGCACCCCGATCGGCTGCCGTATTGCAGAGATATAGCGTGCAGAAGAGACCAGTATTTTAAAGATACGCAAATTCGAATCTTCGCAAGGCTATATCTCAGACACATAGGGCCAGATCGGCGAACGGTCAGCTGTCCCAGGATCGTGGGGGTCCTGACTGTCGATCGGCATCAAAATCTCGACTACGAAAGTGAGGCCGATTTTTTGAAAATTTAATGATGTAACCATCATGATTTTTTGCGAAAATCGTGAAAAAATGGATGTCCTTTTTTCCGATCGCAATCGATTGGCAGGACTCTCCTGATTACGAAAAGACATGCCGCACCCCGATCGGCTGCCGTATTGCAGAGATATAGCGTGCAGAAGAGACCAGTATTTTACAGATACGCAAATTCGAATCTTCGCAAGGCTATATCTCAGACAAATAGGGCCAGATCGGCGAACGGTCAGCTGTCCCAGGATCGTGAGGGTCCTGACTGTCGATCGGCGTCAAAATCTCGACTACGAAAATGAGGCCGATTTTTTGAAAATTTAATGATGTAACCATCATGATATTTTGCGAAAATCGTGAAAAAATTGATGTCCTTTTTTCCGATCGCAATCGATTGGCAGGACTCTCCTGATTACGAAAAGACATGCCGCACCCCGATCGGCTGCCGAATTGCAGAGATATAGCGTGCAGAAGAGACCAGTATTTTAAAGATACGCAAATCCGAATCTTCGCAAGGCTATATCTCAGACAAATAGGGCCAGATCGGCGAACGGTCAGCTGTCCCAGGATCGTGAGGGTCCTGACTGTCGATCGGCGTCAAAATCTCGACTACGAAAATGAGGCCGATTTTTTGAAAATTTAATGATGGTTACATCATGATTTTTTGCGAAAATCGTGAAAAAATGGATGTCCTTTTTTCCGATCGCAATCGATTGGCAGGACTCTCCTGATCAAGAACAGACATGCCGCACCCCGATCGGCTGCCGTATTGCAGAGATATAGCGTGCAGAAGAGACCAGTATTTTAAAGATACGCAAATTCGAATCTTCGCAAGGCTATATCTCAGACAAATAGGGCCAGATCGGCGAACGGTCAGCTGTCCCAGGATCGTGAGGGTCCTGACTGTCGATCGGCGTCAAAATCTCGACTACGAAAATGAGGCCGATTTTTTGAAAATTTAATGATGTAACCATCATGATATTTTGCGATAATCGTGAAAAAATGGATGTCCTTTTTTCCGATCGCAATCGATTGGCAGGACTCTCCTGATCAAGAAAAGACATGCCGCACCCCGATCGGCTGCCGTATTGCAGAGATATAGCGTGCAGAAGAGACCAGTATTTTAAAGATACGCAAATCCGAATCTTCGCAAGGCTATATCTCAGACAAATAGGGCCAGATCGGCGAACGGTCAGCTGTCCCAGGATCGTGAGGGATTGGCAGGACTCTCCTTATTACGAAAAGACATGCCGCACCCCGATCGGCTGCCGAATTGCAGAGATATAGCGTGCAGAAGAGACCAGTATTTTAAAGATACGCAAATCCGAATCTTCGCAAGGCTATATCTCAGACAAATAGGGCCAGATCGGCGAACGGTCAGCTGTCCCAGGATCGTGAGGGATTGGCAGGACTCTCCTTATTACGAAAAGACATGCCGCACCCCGATCGGCTGCCGAATTGCAGAGATATAGCGTGCAGAAGAGACCAGTATTTTAAAGATACGCAAATCCGAATCTTCGCAAGGCTATATCTCAGACAAATAGGGCCAGATCGGCGAACGGTCAGCTGTCCCAGGATCGTGGGGGTCCTGACTGTCGATCGGCATCAAAATCTCGACTACGAAAATGAGGCCGATTTTTTGAAAATTTAATGATGTAACCATCATGATTTTTTGCGAAAATCGTGAAAAAATGGATGTCCTTTTTTCCGATCGCAATCGATTGGCAGGACTCTCCTGATTACGAAAAGACATGCCGCACCCCGATCGGCTGCCGAATTGCAGAGATATAGCGTGCAGAAGAGACCAGTATTTTAAAGATACGCAAATCCGAGTCTTCGCAAGGCTATATCTCAGACAAATAAGGCCAGATCGGTGAACGGTCAGCTGTCCCAGGATCGTGGGGGTCCTGACTGTCGATCGGCATCAAAATCTCGACTACGAAAATGAGGCCGATTTTTTGAAAATTTAATGATGTAACCATCATGATTTTTTGCGAAAATCGTGAAAAAATGGATGTCCTTTTTTCCGATCGCAATCGATTGGCAGGACTCTCCTGATTACGAAAAGACATGCCGCACCCCGTTCGGCTGCCGAATTGCAGAGATATAGCGTGCAGAAGAGACCAGTATTTTAAAGATACGCAAATCCGAATCTTCGCAAGGCTATATCTCAGACAAATAGGGCCAGATCGGCGAACGGTCAGCTGTCCCAGGATCATGAGGGATTGGCAGGACTCTCCTTATTACGAAAAGACATGCCGCACCCCGATCGGCTGCCGAATTGCAGAGATATAGCGTGCAGAAGAGACCAGTATTTTAAAGATACGCAAATCCGAATCTTCGCAAGGCTATATCTCAGACAAATAGGGCCAGATCGGCGAACGGTCAGCTGTCCCAGGATCGTGGGGGTCCTGACTGTCGATCGGCATCAAAATCTCGACTACGAAAATGAGGCCGATTTTTTGAAAATTTAATGATGTAACCATCATGATTTTTTGCGAAAATCGTGAAAAAATGGATGTCCTTTTTTCCGATCGCAATCCATTGGCAGGACTCTCCTGATTACGAAAAGACATGCCGCACCCCGATCGGCTGCCGAATTGCAGAGATATAGCGTGCAGAAGAGACCAGTATTTTAAAGATACGCAAATCCGAATCTTCGCAAGGCTATATCTCAGACAAATAAGGCCAGATCGGTGAACGGTCAGCTGTCCCAGGATCGTGGGGGTCCTGACTGTCGATCGGCATCAAAATCTCGACTACGAAAATGAGGCCGATTTTTTGAAAATTTAATGATGTAACCATCATGATTTTTTGCGAAAATCGTGAAAAAATGGATGTCCTTTTTTCCGATCGCAATCGATTGGCAGGACTCTCCTGATTACGAAAAGACATGCCGCACCCCGATCGGCTGCCGAATTGCAGAGATATAGCGTGCAGAAGAGACCAGTATTTTAAAGATACGCAAATCCGAATCTTCGCAAGGCTATATCTCAGACAAATAGGGCCAGATCGGCGAACGGTCAGCTGTCCCAGGATCGTGAGGGATTGGCAGGACTCTCCTTATTACGAAAAGACATGCCGCACCCCGATCGGCTGCCGTATTGCAGAGATATAGCGTGCAGAAGAGACCAGTATTTTAAAGATACGCAAATTCGAATCTTCGCAAGGCTATATCTCAGACAAATAGGGCCAGATCGGTGAACGGTCAGCTGTCCCAGGATCGTGGGGGTCCTGACTGTCGATCGGCATCAAAATCTCGACTACGAAAGTGAGGCCGATTTTTTGAAAATTTAATGATGGTTACATCATGATTTTTTGCGAAAATCGTGAAAAAATGGATGTCCTTTTTTCCGATCGCAATCGATTGGCAGGATTCTCCTGATCAAGAAAAGACATGCCGCACCCCGATCGGCTGCCGTATTGCAGAGATATAGCGTGCAGAAGAGACCAGTATTTTAAAGATACGCAAATTCGAATCTTCGCAAGGCTATATCTCAGACAAGTAGGGCCAGATCGGTGAACGGTCAGCTGTCCCAGGATCGTGGGGGTCCTGACTGTCGATCGGCATCAAAATCTCGGCTACGAAAGTGAGGCCGATTTTTTGAAAATTTAATGATGTAACCATCATGATTTTTTGCGAAAATCGTGAAAAAATGGATGTCCTTTTTTCCGATCGCAATCGATTGGCAGGACTCTCCTGATTACGAAAAGACATGCCGCACCCCGATCGGCTGCCGTATTGCAGAGATATAGCGTGCAGAAGAGACCAGTATTTTAAAGATACGCAAATTCGAATCTTCGCAAGGCTATATCTCAGACAAATAGGGCCAGATCGGCGAACGGTCAGCTGTCCCAGGATCGTGAGGGTCCTGACTGTCGATCGGCGTCAAAATCTCGACTACGAAAATGAGGCCGATTTTTTGAAAATTTAATGATGTAACCATCATGATATTTTGCGAAAATCGTGAAAAAATTGATGTCCTTTTTTCCGATCGCAATCGATTGGCAGGACTCTCCTGATCAAGAAAAGACATGCCGCACCCCGATCGGCTGCCGTATTGCAGAGATATAGCGTGCAGAAGAGACCAGTATTTTAAAGATACGCAAATTCGAATCTTCGCAAGGCTATATCTCAGACAAATAGGGCCAGATCGGTGAACGGTCAGCTGTCCCAGGATCGTGGGGGTCCTGACTGTCGATCGGCAACAAAATCTCGACTACGAAAGTGAGGCCAATTTTTTGAAAATTTAATGATGTAACCATCATGATTTTTTGCGAAAATCGTGAAAAAATGGATGTCCTTTTTTCCGATCGCAATCGATTGGCAGGACTCTCCTGATCAAGAAAAGACATGCCGCACCCCGATCGGCTGCCGTATTGCAGAGATATAGCGTGCAGAAGAGACCAGTATTTTAAAGATACGCAAATCCGAATCTTCGCAAGGCTATATCTCAGACAAATAGGGCCAGATCGGCGAACGGTCAGCTGTCCCAGGATCGTGGGGGTCCTGACTGTCGATCGGCATCAAAATCTCGACTACGAAAATGAGGCCGATTTTTTGAAAATTTAATGATGTAACCATCATGATTTTTTGCGAAAATCGTGAAAAAATGGATGTCATTTTTTCCGATCGCAATCGATTGGCAGGACTCTCCTGATTACGAAAAGACATGCCGCACCCCGATCGGCTGCCGAATTGCAGAGATATAGCGTGCAGAAGAGACCAGTATTTTAAAGATACGCAAATCCGAGTCTTCGCAAGGCTATATCTCAGACAAATAAGGCCAGATCGGTGAACGGTCAGCTGTCCCAGGATCGTGGGGGTCCTGACTGTCGATCGGCATCAAAATCTCGACTACGAAAATGAGGCCGTTTTTTTGAAAATTTAATGATGGTTACATCATGATTTTTTGCGAAAATCGTGAAAAAATGGATGTCCTTTTTTCCGATCGCAATCGATTGGCAGGACTCTCCTGATTACGAAAAGACATGCCGCACCCCGTTCGGCTGCCGAATTGCAGAGATATAGCGTGCAGAAGAGACCAGTATTTTAAAGATACGCAAATCCGAATCTTCGCAAGGCTATATCTCAGACAAATAGGGCCAGATCGGCGAACGGTCAGCTGTCCCAGGATCGTGAGGGATTGGCAGGACTCTCCTTATTACGAAAAGACATGCCGCACCCCGATCGGCTGCCGAATTGCAGAGATATAGCGTGCAGAAGAGACCAGTATTTTAAAGATACGCAAATCCGAATCTTCGCAAGGCTATATCTCAGACAAATAGGGCCAGATCGGCGAACGGTCAGCTGTCCCAGGATCGTGAGGGTCCTGACTGTCGATCGGCGTCAAAATCTCGACTACGAAAATGAGGCCGATTTTTTGAAAATTTAATGATGGTTACATCATGATTTTTTGCGAAAATCGTGAAAAAATGGATGTCCTTTTTTCCGATCGCAATCGATTGGCAGGACTCTCCTGATCACGAAAAGACATGCCGCACCCCGATCGGCTGCCGTATTGCAGAGATATAGCGTGCAGAAGAGACCAGTATTTTAAAGATACGCAAATCCGAATCTTCGCAAGGCTATATCTCAGACAAATAGGGCCAGATCGGCGAACGGTCAGCTGTCCCAGGATCGTGAGGGATTGGCAGGACTCTCCTTATTACGAAAAGACATGCCGCACCCCGATCGGCTGCCGAATTGCAGAGATATAGCGTGCAGAAGAGACCAGTATTTTAAAGATACGCAAATCCGAATCTTCGCAAGGCTATATCTCAGACAAATAGGGCCAGATCGGCGAACGGTCAGCTGTCCCAGGATCGTGAGGGATTGGCAGGACTCTCCTTATTACGAAAAGACATGCCGCAACCCGATCGGCTGCCGAATTGCAGAGATATAGCGTGCAGAAGAGACCAGTATTTTAAAGATACGCAAATCCGAATCTTCGCAAGGCTATATCTCAGACAAATAGGGCCAGATCGGCGAACGGTCAGCTGTCCCAGGATCGTGAGGGTCCTGACTGTCGATCGGCGTCAAAATCTCGACTACGAAAATGAGGCCGATTTTTTGAAAATTTAATGATGTAACCATCATGATTTTTTGCGAAAATCGTGAAAAAATGGATGTCCTTTTTTCCGATCGCAATCGATTGGCAGGACTCTCCTGATCACGAAAAGACATGCCGCACCCCGATCGGCTGCCGTATTGCAGAGATATAGCGTGCAGAAGAGACCAGTATTTTAAAGATACGCAAATCCGAATCTTCGCAAGGCTATATCTCAGACAAATAGGGCCAGATCGGCGAACGGTCAGCTGTCCCAGGATCGTGGGGGTCCTGACTGTCGATCGGCATCAAAATCTCGACTACGAAAGTGATGCCGATTTTTTGAAAATTTAATGATGTAACCATCATGATTTTTTGCGAAAATCGTGAAAAAATGGATGTCCTTTTTTCCGATCGCAATCGATTGGCAGGACTCTCCTGATTACGAAAAGACATGCCGCACCCCGATCGGCTGCCGAATTGCAGAGATATAGCGTGCAGAAGAGACCAGTATTTTAAAGATACGCAAATCCGAATCTTCGCAAGGCTATATCTCAGACAAATAGGGCCAGATCGGCGAACGGTCAGCTGTCCCAGGATCGTGAGGGATTGGCAGGACTCTCCTTATTACGAAAAGACATGCCGCACCCCGATCGGCTGCCGAATTGCAGAGATATAGCGTGCAGAAGAGACCAGTATTTTAAAGATACGCAAATCCGAATCTTCGCAAGGCTATATCTCAGACAAATAGGGCCAGATCGGCGAACGGTCAGCTGTCCCAGGATCGTGGGGGTCCTGACTGTCGATCGGCATCAAAATCTCGACTACGAAAATGAGGCCGATTTTTTGAAAATTTAATGATGTAACCATCATGATTTTTTGCGAAAATCGTGAAGAAATGGATGTCGTTTTTTCCGATCGCAATCGATTGGCAGGACTCTCCTGATTACGAAAAGACATGCCGCACCCCGATCGGCTGCCGAATTGCAGAGATATAGCGTGCAGAAGAGACCAGTATTTTAAAGATACGCAAATCCGAATCTTCGCAAGGCTATATCTCAGACAAATAGGGCCAGATCGGCGAACGGTCAGCTGTCCCAGGATCGTGAGGGTCCTGACTGTCGATCGGCGTCAAAATCTCGACTACGAAAATGAGGCCGATTTTTTGAAAATTTAATGATGGTTACATCATGATTTTTTGCGAAAATCGTGAAAAAATGGATGTCCTTTTTTCCGATCGCAATCGATTGGCAGGACTCTCCTGATCACGAAAAGACATGCCGCACCCCGATCGGCTGCCGTATTGCAGAGATATAGCGTGCAGAAGAGACCAGTATTTTAAAGATACGCAAATCCGAATCTTCGCAAGGCTATATCTCAGACAAATAGGGCCAGATCGGCGAACGGTCAGCTGTCCCAGGATCGTGGGGGTCCTGACTGTCGATCGGCATCAAAATCTCGACTACGAAAATGAGGCCGATTTTTTGAAAATTTAATGATGGTTACATCATGATTTTTTGCGAAAATCTTGAAAAAATGGATGTCCTTTTTTCCGATCGCAATCGATTGGCAGGACTCTCCTGATCACGAAAAGACATGCCGCACCCCGATCGGCTGCCGTATTGCAGAGATACATATAGCGTGCAGAAGAGACCAGTATTTTAAAGATACGCAAATCCGAATCTTCGCAAGGCTATATCTCAGACAAATAGGGCCAGATCGGCGAACGGTCAGCTGTCCCAGGATCGTGAGGGATTGGCAGGACTCTCCTTATTACGAAAAGACATGCCGCACCCCGATCGGCTGCCGTATTGCAGAGATATAGCGTGCAGAAGAGACCAGTATTTTAAAGATACGCAAATCCGAATCTTCGCAAGGCTATATCTCAGACAAATAGGGCCAGATCGGCGAACGGTCAGCTGTCCCAGGATCGTGAGGGATTGGCGGGACTCTCCTTATTACGAAAAGACATGCCGCACCCCTATCGGCTGCCGTATTGCAGAGATATAGCGTGCAGAAGAGACCAGTATTTTAAAGATACGCAAATCCGAATCTTCGCAAGGCTATATCTCAGACAAATAGGGCCAGATCGGCGAACGGTCAGCTGTCCCAGGATCGTGAGGGATTGGCAGGACTCTCCTTATTACGAAAAGACATGCCGCACCCCGATCGGCTGCCGAATTGCAGAGATATAGCGTGCAGAAGAGACCAGTATTTTAAAGATACGCAAATCCGAATCTTCGCAAGGCTATATCTCAGACAAATAGGGCCAGATCGGCGAACGGTCAGCTGTCCCAGGATCGTGGGGGTCCTGACTGTCGATCGGCATCAAAATCTCGACTACGAAAATGAGGCCGATTTTTTGAAAATTTAATGATGTAACCATCATGATTTTTTGCGAAAATCGTGAAAAAATGGATGTCCTTTTTTCCGATCGCAATCGATTGGCAGGACTCTCCTGATTACGAAAAGACATGCCGCACCCCGATCGGCTGCCGAATTGCAGAGATACATATAGCGTGCAGAAGAGACCAGTATTTTAAAGATACGCAAATTCGAATCTTCGCAAGGCTATATCTCAGACAAATAGGGCCAGATCGGCGAACGGTCAGCTGTCCCAGGATCGTGAGGGTCCTGACTGTCGATCGGCGTCAAAATCTCGACTACGAAAATGAGGCCGATTTTTTGAAAATTTAATGATGTAACCATCATGATTTTTTGCGAAAATCGTGAAAAAATGGATGTCCTTTTTTCCGATCGCAATCGATTGGCAGGACTCTCCTGATTACGAAAAGACATGCCGCACCCCGATCGGCTGCCGAATTGCAGAGATATAGCGTGCAGAAGAGACCAGTATTTTAAAGATACGCAAATCCGAATCTTCGCAAGGCTATATCTCAGACAAATAGGGCCAGATCGGCGAACGGTCAGCTGTCCCAGGATCGTGAGGGTCCTGACTGTCGATCGGCGTCAAAATCTCGACTACGAAAATGAGGCCGATTTTTTGAAAATTTAATGATGTAACCATCATGATTTTTTGCGAAAATCGTGAAAAAATGGATGTCCTTTTTTCCGATCGCAATCGATTGGCAGGACTCTCCTGATTACGAAAAGACATGCCGCACCCAGATCGGCTGCCGAATTGCAGAGATATAGCGTGCAGAAGAGACCAGTATTTTAAAGATACGCAAATTCGAATCTTCGCAAGGCTATATCTCAGACAAATAGGGCCAGATCGGTGAACGGTCAGCTGTCCCAGGATCGTGGGGGTCCTGACTGTCGATCGGCATCAAAATCTCGACTACGAAAGTGAGGCCGATTTTTTGAAAATTTAATGATGGTTACATCATGATTTTTTGCGAAAATCGTGAAAAAATGGATGTCCTTTTTTCCGATCGCAATCGATTGGCAGGACTCTCCTGATCAAGAAAAGACATGCCGCACCCCGATCGGCTGCCGTATTGCAGAGATATAGCGTGCAGAAGAGACCAGTATTTTAAAGATACGCAAATTCGAATCTTCGCAAGGCTATATCTCAGACAAATAGGGCCAGATCGGTGAACGGTCAGCTGTCCCAGGATCGTGGGGGTCCTGACTGTCGATCGGCATCAAAATCTCGACTACGAAAGTGAGGCTGATTTTTTGAAAATTTAATGATGGTTACATCATGATTTTTTGCGAAAATCGTGAAAAAATGGATGTCCTTTTTTCCGATCGCAATCGATTGGCAGGACTCTCCTGATCAAGAAAAGACATGCCGCACCCCGATCGGCTGCCGTATTGCAGAGATATAGCGTGCAGAAGAGACCAGTATTTTAAAGATACGCAAATTCGAATCTTCGCAAGGCTATATCTCAGACAAATAGGGCCAGATCGGTGAACGGTCAGCTGTCCCAGGATCGTGGGGGTCCTGACTGTCGATCGGCATCAAAATCTCGACTACGAAAGTGAGGCCGATTTTTTGAAAATTTAATGATGGTTACATCATGATTTTTTGCGAAAATCGTGAAAAAATGGATGTCCTTTTTTCCGATCGCAATCGATTGGCAGGATTCTCCTGATCAAGAAAAGACATGCCGCACCCCGATCGGCTGCCGTATTGCAGAGATATAGCGTGCAGAAGAGACCAGTATTTTAAAGATACGCAAATTCGAATCTTCGCAAGGCTATATCTCAGACAAGTAGGGCCAGATCGGTGAACGGTCAGCTGTCCCAGGATCGTGGGGGTCCTGACTGTCGATCGGCATCAAAATCTCGGCTACGAAAGTGAGGCCGATTTTTTGAAAATTTAATGATGTAACCATCATGATTTTTTGCGAAAATCGTGAAAAAATGGATGTCCTTTTTTCCGATCGCAATCGATTGGCAGGACTCTCCTGATTACGAAAAGACATGCCGCACCCCGATCGGCTGCCGTATTGCAGAGATATAGCGTGCAGAAGAGACCAGTATTTTAAAGATACGCAAATTCGAATCTTCGCAAGGCTATATCTCAGACAAATAGGGCCAGATCGGCGAACGGTCAGCTGTCCCAGGATCGTGAGGGTCCTGACTGTCGATCGGCGTCAAAATCTCGACTACGAAAATGAGGCCGATTTTTTGAAAATTTAATGATGTAACCATCATGATATTTTGCGAAAATCGTGAAAAAATTGATGTCCTTTTTTCCGATCGCAATCGATTGGCAGGACTCTCCTGATCAAGAAAAGACATGCCGCACCCCGATCGGCTGCCGTATTGCAGAGATATAGCGTGCAGAAGAGACCAGTATTTTAAAGATACGCAAATTCGAATCTTCGCAAGGCTATATCTCAGACAAATAGGGCCAGATCGGTGAACGGTCAGCTGTCCCAGGATCGTGGGGGTCCTGACTGTCGATCGGCAACAAAATCTCGACTACGAAAGTGAGGCCAATTTTTTGAAAATTTAATGATGTAACCATCATGATATTTTGCGAAAATCGTGAAAAAATTGATGTCCTTTTTTCCGATCGCAATCGATTGGCAGGACTCTCCTGATCAAGAAAAGACATGCCGCACCCCGATCGGCTGCCGTATTGCAGAGATATAGCGTGCAGAAGAGACCAGTATTTTAAAGATACGCAAATTCGAATCTTCGCAAGGCTATATCTCAGACAAATAGGGCCAGATCGGCGAACGGTCAGCTGTCCCAGGATCGTGAGGGTCCTGACTGTCGATCGGCGTCAAAATCTCGACTACGAAAATGAGGCCGATTTTTTGAAAATTTAATGATGGTTACATCATGATTTTTTGCGAAAATCGTGAAAAAATGGATGTCCTTTTTTCCGATCGCAATCGATTGGCAGGACTCTCCTGATCACGAAAAGACATGCCGCACCCCGATCGGCTGCCGTATTGCAGAGATATAGCGTGCAGAAGAGACCAGTATTTTAAAGATACGCAAATCCGAATCTTCGCAAGGCTATATCTCAGACAAATAGGGCCAGATCGGCGAACGGTCAGCTGTCCCAGGATCGTGGGGGTCCTGACTGTCGATCGGCATCAAAATCTCGACTACGAAAGTGATGCCGATTTTTTGAAAATTTAATGATGTAACCATCATGATTTTTTGCGAAAATCGTGAAAAAATGGATGTCCTTTTTTCCGATCGCAATCGATTGGCAGGACTCTCCTGATTACGAAAAGACATGCCGCACCCCGATCGGCTGCCGAATTGCAGAGATATAGCGTGCAGAAGAGACCAGTATTTTAAAGATACGCAAATCCGAATCTTCGCAAGGCTATATCTCAGACAAATAGGGCCAGATCGGCGAACGGTCAGCTGTCCCAGGATCGTGAGGGATTGGCAGGACTCTCCTTATTACGAAAAGACATGCCGCACCCCGATCGGCTGCCGAATTGCAGAGATATAGCGTGCAGAAGAGACCAGTATTTTAAAGATACGCAAATCCGAATCTTCGCAAGGCTATATCTCAGACAAATAGGGCCAGATCGGCGAACGGTCAGCTGTCCCAGGATCGTGAGGGATTGGCAGGACTCTCCTTATTACGAAAAGACATGCCGCACCCCGATCGGCTGCCGAATTGCAGAGATATAGCGTGCAGAAGAGACCAGTATTTTAAAGATACGCAAATCCGAATCTTCGCAAGGCTATATCTCAGACAAATAGGGCCAGATCGGCGAACGGTCAGCTGTCCCAGGATCGTGGGGGTCCTGACTGTCGATCGGCATCAAAATCTCGACTACGAAAATGAGGCCGATTTTTTGAAAATTTAATGATGTAACCATCATGATTTTTTGCGAAAATCGTGAAAAAATGGATGTCCTTTTTTCCGATCGCAATCGATTGGCAGGACTCTCCTGATTACGAAAAGACATGCCGCACCCCGATCGGCTGCCGAATTGCAGAGATATAGCGTGCAGAAGAGACCAGTATTTTAAAGATACGCAAATCCGAGTCTTCGCAAGGCTATATCTCAGACAAATAAGGCCAGATCGGTGAACGGTCAGCTGTCCCAGGATCGTGGGGGTCCTGACTGTCGATCGGCATCAAAATCTCGACTACGAAAATGAGGCCGATTTTTTGAAAATTTAATGATGTAACCATCATGATTTTTTGCGAAAATCGTGAAAAAATGGATGTCCTTTTTTCCGATCGCAATCGATTGGCAGGACTCTCCTGATTACGAAAAGACATGCCGCACCCCGTTCGGCTGCCGAATTGCAGAGATATAGCGTGCAGAAGAGACCAGTATTTTAAAGATACGCAAATCCGAATCTTCGCAAGGCTATATCTCAGACAAATAGGGCCAGATCGGCGAACGGTCAGCTGTCCCAGGATCGTGAGGGATTGGCAGGACTCTCCTTATTACGAAAAGACATGCCGCACCCCGATCGGCTGCCGAATTGCAGAGATATAGCGTGCAGAAGAGACCAGTATTTTAAAGATACGCAAATCCGAATCTTCGCAAGGCTATATCTCAGACAAATAGGGCCAGATCGGCGAACGGTCAGCTGTCCCAGGATCGTGAGGGTCCTGACTGTCGATCGGCGTCAAAATCTCGACTACGAAAATGAGGCCGATTTTTTGAAAATTTAATGATGTAACCATCATGATTTTTTGCGAAAATCGTGAAAAAATGGATGTCCTTTTTTCCGATCGCAATCGATTGGCAGGACTCTCCTGATCACGAAAAGACATGCCGCACCCCGATCGGCTGCCGTATTGCAGAGATATAGCGTGCAGAAGAGACCAGTATTTTAAAGATACGCAAATCCGAATCTTCGCAAGGCTATATCTCAGACAAATAGGGCCAGATCGGCGAACGGTCAGCTGTCCCAGGATCGTGGGGGTCCTGACTGTCGATCGGCATCAAAATCTCGACTACGAAAGTGATGCCGATTTTTTGAAAATTTAATGATGTAACCATCATGATTTTTTGCGAAAATCGTGAAAAAATGGATGTCCTTTTTTCCGATCGCAATCGATTGGCAGGACTCTCCTGATTACGAAAAGACATGCCGCACCCCGATCGGCTGCCGAATTGCAGAGATATAGCGTGCAGAAGAGACCAGTATTTTAAAGATACGCAAATCCGAATCTTCGCAAGGCTATATCTCAGACAAATAGGGCCAGATCGGCGAACGGTCAGCTGTCCCAGGATCGTGAGGGATTGGCAGGACTCTCCTTATTACGAAAAGACATGCCGCACCCCGATCGGCTGCCGAATTGCAGAGATATAGCGTGCAGAAGAGACCAGTATTTTAAAGATACGCAAATCCGAATCTTCGCAAGGCTATATCTCAGACAAATAGGGCCAGATCGGCGAACGGTCAGCTGTCCCAGGATCGTGGGGGTCCTGACTGTCGATCGGCATCAAAATCTCGACTACGAAAATGAGGCCGATTTTTTGAAAATTTAATGATGTAACCATCATGATTTTTTGCGAAAATCGTGAAGAAATGGATGTCGTTTTTTCCGATCGCAATCGATTGGCAGGACTCTCCTGATTACGAAAAGACATGCCGCACCCCGATCGGCTGCCGAATTGCAGAGATATAGCGTGCAGAAGAGACCAGTATTTTAAAGATACGCAAATCCGAATCTTCGCAAGGCTATATCTCAGACAAATAGGGCCAGATCGGCGAACGGTCAGCTGTCCCAGGATCGTGAGGGTCCTGACTGTCGATCGGCGTCAAAATCTCGACTACGAAAATGAGGCCGATTTTTTGAAAATTTAATGATGGTTACATCATGATTTTTTGCGAAAATCGTGAAAAAATGGATGTCCTTTTTTCCGATCGCAATCGATTGGCAGGACTCTCCTGATCACGAAAAGACATGCCGCACCCCGATCGGCTGCCGTATTGCAGAGATATAGCGTGCAGAAGAGACCAGTATTTTAAAGATACGCAAATCCGAATCTTCGCAAGGCTATATCTCAGACAAATAGGGCCAGATCGGCGAACGGTCAGCTGTCCCAGGATCGTGGGGGTCCTGACTGTCGATCGGCATCAAAATCTCGACTACGAAAATGAGGCCGATTTTTTGAAAATTTAATGATGGTTACATCATGATTTTTTGCGAAAATCTTGAAAAAATGGATGTCCTTTTTTCCGATCGCAATCGATTGGCAGGACTCTCCTGATCACGAAAAGACATGCCGCACCCCGATCGGCTGCCGTATTGCAGAGATACATATAGCGTGCAGAAGAGACCAGTATTTTAAAGATACGCAAATCCGAATCTTCGCAAGGCTATATCTCAGACAAATAGGGCCAGATCGGCGAACGGTCAGCTGTCCCAGGATCGTGAGGGATTGGCAGGACTCTCCTTATTACGAAAAGACATGCCGCACCCCTATCGGCTGCCGAATTGCAGAGATACATATAGCGTGCAGAAGAGACCAGTATTTTAAAGATACGCAAATCCGAATCTTCGCAAGGCTATATCTCAGACAAATAGGGCCAGATCGGCGAACGGTCAGCTGTCCCAGGATCGTGAGGGATTGGCGGGACTCTCCTTATTACGAAAAGACATGCCGCACCCCTATCGGCTGCCGTATTGCAGAGATATAGCGTGCAGAAGAGACCAGTATTTTAAAGATACGCAAATCCGAATCTTCGCAAGGCTATATCTCAGACAAATAGGGCCAGATCGGCGAACGGTCAGCTGTCCCAGGATCGTGAGGGTCCTGACTGTCGATCGGCGTCAAAATCTCGACTACGAAAGTGAGGCAGATTTTTTGAAAATTTAATGATGTAACCATCATGTCTTTTTATGAGCACGAAAGTGCTCCCAAAAGATGCACCCCTTGTTTTAAAAGGTATATTTAAGAACAAACGGTATAGAAACTTCTATACAACGGTTTATTTAATTTTCGCTCTCATATTGTACTTCAGTGCATCATTTATTCCACTGGATTGCATTTAAATCCTTGTCGTTCACTTCACTTTCAAATAATTTCTATTTGGCGGTCAAGTTTGGTGGGGACTCTCTTTGTTTTGGGATTTTCTCTCTATTTCGTGATGGGATATCCTTTCTTCGTGGAGGGATTTTACCGCGCCACAATGTCCATTTTCAGCTCAACAATGTCACTACATTCCATACTCACTTACGACCTTTTTTGTTTAAACCTTGTCTTAGACACAATAAAATAAAAAGGAGTACTTAAAAGTAGCTAATCTTGTAGAAAATTAATTCAGCAATCATATACAATTATCTGGACAAAACTGAGAGATCTATATAGCTGGGAATATTCGACGGAAGAGGGAATAACCAAGAATTAGTCGTCATAACCGGTTGACAACAATGAGTCTCATTCCTTGCACACATACCCTGGGGGAAATGGATGTAATATAATCGTGAATATGTTTGTCATCCCAGGCAAAAACAATTTATTTTCAATATATTTAAATATTATTCAATATTATTTAATATTATTTTCACTATTTCAACGATTTTTCTTCTTGCAGAGACCAAGAATAGGTATCAGGATCGAGATCACTCATCACTCATCATATACATTAATATGTATAGAAAATGTCAATTTGAGAAGTGGTCTGTATTAGTTACGTTTTATCTTCATATCAATATTTATACTTTCATATAAAATTAACAAAATAGGGTATACAAAGGCTATACTACGGCTTACACGCAATATAGCGACTCCCTTTTTGTTGAACTTTTTCGTTTAAACCTTTTTATACAACAAATACAATTAAAGCAAGGATTAAAAGCTATCCAATCTTGTAGAAAATTTATTCATCAATGAGATAAAACTATGTGAGTCAGCATTATTCAATGGAATATCAAAATTGAGCAATTTCCTTTTTCGTTTGTTTTGATTGACCTATTTCGCTAAAACCTTTTTTACGCAAAATACAATAAAAGCAAGTATTAAGAATACACCAGCTAAAAAGAAAATTGATTCATCAACCGTATAAAGTTATGATGGCATGGCTAAATGTTCTATATAGCTAGTAATATTCGACGGAATATCAAAAACGAGGAATATGTATAACAGAACTTGACTTCGTCAGTATATTTACGGTATATGTTTAAAACGAGACGGTATATGTCGGTATATTTCTGAGGGTCGGACGGTATCTTTTATCGATAAGTCCGCTAGCCACTTAGTTTTTAGTTATTAACTATATTAATTTAAATAAAGCACAACAACAATTCCTTAAGTTGAATTGCCCGTCGGGGAGCACAAACATGGATGGACGAAAACTGCTGCAACCTGTCAGGGCAACCAATCCTATTGTCTTCATGGACATTGACATTGGCCTGGAAGATGGTGAGCTGATATTGGATATTGGGCCGCAGATGCAGGACATCTCATCTCCATGCCAACCTCATTTTTTCGTATGTCACAGCGGGACGCATGGTAATTGAGCTGCGCAAGGATGTTGTGCCAAAGACAGCGGAAAATTTCCGCGCTCTGTGTACGGGCGAGTGCGGCATCGGGCAGCTGGGACAGCCTTTGCACTACAAGGGGAATCGCTTTCACAGAATTAAGCGGGTGTTCGCTGCGCAAAGCGGGGATGTGGTGAAGAACGATGGCACCAGCGGCGAGAGCATCTATGGGCCCGTATTCGAGGACGAAAACTTTCAGCTGACGGTGAGTGAACAATGAATTCGAAGAGAATCTTAGGCCCACTAATGATGTAACGTTGAATCTCCGGTCGCAGCACAACGAGGAGGGGGTGGTGAGCATGGCCAACTATGGCTCCCCAAACACCAACAACTCACAGTTCTTCGTGACGGCCGTGGGATGCGAGAATCTAAACGGTATCAATGTAGTTGTGGGTCGCGTTCTGCGCGGTCTGGGCATTGTTGCCGAAATGGAACTGAATTGCAACAATGAGGGAGACCCCACGACGGAGATTGTGATAAGGAACTGCGGTGAGCTGGATCCAGGAGAAGACTGGGGCATCGAGTGCAGCGACGAGACCCCAGACAAACTCCCGCCCTACCCAATGGACTGGACGGGCAAGCTTGATAAGTGCACAGTAAGTTAAGGAAATTGCAATGCTCATTGGATTCGTCACTCACTCCCTCCCCTTGCAGTCGGATGAAGCGGTGGATCTGCTCACGGGGGTTCGCCAATCGGGAAATCACTTCTATAAGCTGGGTCGTTACCACGAAGCTCGTGCCAAATACCGCAAGGCAAATCGTTACTATCACTATCTGAGCAACCAGTTGGGCTGGCAGCCACTGAGAAACCTTAAAAAGACCTCCTCTGACGATGCGAGTATGAGGAAGCTTGAAGCGTTCTTCACTGTTAACAGCATAAACTCGGCCGCTGTCGATCTTAAGTTGGGAAATTATACGAGTGCCAAATACGATTGCTCCGAGGCCATTCGATTGGATCCCCGATGCAGCAAAGCCTTCTACAGGCGGGGGCAGGCAAATCGCGCCTTGCGCAACTACGAGGAGGCCATTAACGATCTTAAGAGTGCCCACGCTCTCCTTCCGGAAAACAAGCAGATCCTAAATGAACTGAATGCCACCAAGCAGCTCCTGGCTGATTACAACCGACAGCAGCGAAAAGCGCTAAAAAATCTATTTGCATAGTTTCGAGAATGTGTGTTTTTGTTGATAGCGCGGCGCTCTTGTGTGTAAATGTAAATACTTATTAATAAATCTTTTTGAGTTACGAGTAACAAAAGTCAGTGGACTTCCACAAACAAATACGAAATCCCATGTTCTTCTTTCGGGAGAGTAAATTATGGATTGCGCTCTTTAATTGATAAATATATATGCATAATTAGATCGTACCTAAAACACATTTGATCGCACACAATAATAATGATCGCTTACGTACATTGTAGTGTCTACAATGCTGCTTACGGGCTAACAGATAAAAAAAAAATAAGTAGCTTAGATATGCTTTATATTTAGTCTACGTATAGTCATATTTAAAGATTTGTCACAATGTCCTGTTCGCTGCGATGCAGATTGCCGGAGGCGCTACTTGCCGAGTAGCTTTTCATGCTGATCTCCATGTTGGTCAGGGCGCTAGATACGTGATACAAGTTCTCCGAGAGAATTGCATATACCTCGAACAGTTCCGAATCCGACTTGGACACGATAAAGGCTTCTGCTGAAGGAGAGAAAGCAAATAAGTGTGGTTCATGGAGTTGGTTTTGGATTTCTGGGCATACCCGTGCGGTCCTTCATGATGCCATGCGCATAAGCATTCAATATAACCGACATTTCATCGCATTTCATTCGACTGTCCAGGTTAGTATAGCTGAACAGGGTCAGGTTCTGATCTCCGGCAGCGACCAGCGTCGACACCCGCCGATACTGACGCACATGGGCAATGGCACTGGGCCAGCGCTGCAGATCAATGTGCTCGTGCAGAGCCGACTCGAACTCCTCCTGAGTCATGGGCAGGCCGGGCGAGGGAGTTGGCGTGTGCTCGCCCTCCGTGGATGTTGAAGATTCCAGGCAATCCAACTCGGCTTCGCTGGTGTAACGCACCAGAGCATCGCGAACCAGAGCATAGAGATCGGATATGTCATGCATCTGCAATGAGGGATTAGAGATTATATTACACCGATCTACGTTTGGATCTCTCGTTCACTTACGTCTTCGTTGATGCGGAAATGGTTAACCACATTCGAGGATATCTTGTGATTCGACTCAATAAGCAGAAGCAGCTGGAACATCAGCTTGTACAAAGAGCGTCCCAGGTCCAAGACCACCTCGGTGGAGGCTGGATCAAATGGCATGTACGCTATGCTGGAGCAGCTGGGTAGCTCCAAACCGGAAGCAGCAACATCGGATTCGTTGAAGAGCGACAGCTTACAACTGGTCTTCACCGCGTCCAGGCACTGGAATATACAATTTCTCATGAAAATGTCTCTATTGGCAAACATTTGATTACTTTACCTCCAAGACCTGGTCTTTGCGGTCGAAGAATGTCTCCAAATGCTCTTGCACTTCCAGCACATTGAAGCGCAGCGTCTCGAACAGCTTTGGGGTAGTCGCTTGCTGCTCGCTGCACCACACCTGGGGAGGATCAGCCCGAGAGCTCAGCAGGTCGGTAAATAGAGAGATACGATTGCCCAGCTGGGATCCAATGCCCGTAAAGAACTTCTTTGCCTCCTTTGAAATGCTAATCGTCTTGAAGGTTATCTCCTTGACCAGCCTGTAGAGCTGCTGCAGAAGCTCCGAGGTATGAGCCGAGGGCTGGTTCACCAGCATGGCCTGCAACTGTCGCCGCCAGTTTTCCTCCGCTTCATCCCGAATGGCGGCACCGAATCTTATGATCCCCGGTAAATGCGGCGAGGCGTTGCATGGCGTAATGTCGCCAAGGTCCCCGGCGCTGGAGCCACTGGTGTCACTCCGCGAGACCGAGTTGCGACGCCTCCTCTCACGCAGACTGAGGGATGTGGGCGGCACAGCACTGTACCCGGACTTTAGGAACGACTGGCGATGATCCTCATCCAGGGGGGACTCGGATTCGGCTTCTTCATCGGAGGAATCGTCCGCAGTCTGTCGTTTGCGCTTGCTCAGTATCGGTGTCTTGTCACTGAAGCTGTCTTCCAGGGCGGAGGAATGTCCTCCCTTGATGGAGCCGCCGATGCCACTGCCGCAGTTCAGACGGTCCTCATCGCCCTCGAACAACTGATGGCGACGCACGCCCCAGTTGAAGTTGTCCGTGGACTCGCCGGCAATGCTGTCCTCGTACTCGAGGAAGTCAAAGTCCTTGAAGACGGTAAAGTCGGGCTGGCCATCGTCGCGACGCGAGCCGCTGCTCAGATCGCCCTGGGGACCCGAGGTCTCCTCGGTGGAAGAGGCGGCAGACGACTGCCGTTCCATCAGATCCGATGACTGGCTGAAGATGACCTGTGGGACAGTGGTTAAAGTGGCAGAGATTAGTACGACTCTGAGCAATACGGGAGGGTTAAACATTCAGGGATTATAGTAGAGTAGTAGAGTTAAATAGAGATAAAGCTTACGCTTTGTCTGGTGGCAATCGATCCGGTTAGTAGTGACGTGCTTAACGACTAAATGTGTTCCCAGATAAACGAACAGAGTAAACGAAAGGTACAGTTTGAAACAAAACACATGCACAACATGGAAATGAAAATGGCAAAATGGCAATGGTATAACGATCAAGCGAATGGCGAATGGCGGTTCGGCAGGCAGTACGAAATAATCGAATCATTGATTGGGAAAAAGCTACTACATGCGATCTTATCGTACATATATCATACACAGAAAAGCAAAAAAACGAGTCGCGGCACAGAGAAACGTGTCCTTTACCTTTGAGCAAATTGAGTTTATGAAATCGTCCTAGGATTGAGTACGAGTATGTTTCGATTTGGTATCGATTTGGTTTGATTGGTTAATGATGATAATGGCGTGTTAATTGGTTTTGGTTTTTGGTTTTTGGTTTGGATTTTGATTTTTGTTTTGTTTTACATGAAAGAAAAAGAGTTAGAAATAAATAATCGCATATGCATGAAGGCCACATCAGAGAGTAGAGTACAGTAGAGAGGGATTAGGATAGCTCTAGGGGAGCCTAAGGCATGCACCTGGCTATGTACAAGCAGCAGCCGAATGCTGAAGCAGCTCCAGCTCCCTTCGAAGCACACACTTACCGATGGCGACTTGGGCAGGCCGACACGCTGGCCACAGGTGGTCAGCAGGTTGACCAGACACTCACGCACGCGACACTGCGACATCCAGGGCCGCTTCCAACCACTCAGGGGCACGGTATCCGCCGGCGACAGGCTTGCACTGCGCCGGGGCGAGTTCGGGGTGCCCACCAGGCTGCTCCCGGCTCCGATCGCATGCTGCTGCTGGTGCTGGGCAGCAGCCGCCGCGGCAATGGCCGCCACATTCGATTGGGCGCGTTGCTGCTGCAGCTGTGCATTGGCCTGCTGCTGTGCACTGGGCGCCACTGTCACCGTTGTGGCATTGGTCAGGGTGGAGTTCAGCGAAGAGCTGCCCGTGGTGGAGGCAGCCCCGACCGGGACGGGCTCCTCGTTCTTGAGCAGGATGCGGCGGCCAATGAGTGGCGTTTGCGAGACGTCGAAGGTGAACTCCATTGTGCGACCGGCCAGTTCCTTTTTACAGAACATATCCGAGTCCGGATATGCGCCATAGAAGGAGAACGATAAGCCGGCGCTGCTGCCGTCGCTGGGCGGCACCACTTGCAGCGAGGAGCTGCGCGTCACGATCAGCTTGAGGATCTTCAGCGAGTCCTTCCAGTTGACCGTCTGGGAAAAAACATACAACAATAATATTAATATTCAGCTCTTGGGAGAACACTTTTCCATGACCGACTTACATCCAAGTACTTTCCGATGGCTCGCAAGAGATCCGCATTGATGGTCTGGGCCTGGGGGGCCGACAGGTCGACGTAGTGCAGCATGCAGTGGATGACATTCAAAACGGGTACCTGCACCTGCTGCGGCCCCTTCTCCAGCACCTCGATGAGGAAGGCCACCATGTGGAGGCCCATGTGGGCGTACGTGTCATGCAGATACTTCACCACGCACTTTGTCCACTGGAAGGACTCCTTGCAGAAGGTCTTGCGGCTGTACAGCAACATCACGGTGCCCAGGTTCTCGAGCTTGGCCCCCAACTCCGTCGACACCTGTGCAATGTTCTCGGCACTGCGTATGCAGATCTCGTTGGCGTCCTCGTAGTGCAACAGCATGTACGGCAGTAGCGCAATGACGTTCATGGGGAAGGCGCAACTCTGGGTCGGATCACACACGGGCAGGGTAAGCAGTGGTGCAAACTGGGAGAGCAACGTGATCGTCGGCTCGTAGGTGGCACTGTGAGTGCAGCCCTAGAATACAAATATAATTCGATTAGTCCTTTTCTAGTTACACCTTTCTACTTTTGAGAACACGCACCTTCAGGAGCAGCGCATGCACACCCGGATAGGCCGTCCACTTGAGCTGCTGCTGCAGCTTCTCCACCTTGTCCCTCGCATCTGGACGGTCGAGCGGCAGGCGGTGGAGCACTCTGGTCAGCAGGCGCAGAGCCAGCATGAACTCGTGCTCGTAGTCCGACTCCAGCAACGACACCGATAGCCAAAAGAGCTGCGCCAATATCGTCATTTTGTCGTCTTGCGTGGCCGTGTCGCCCAGCATTTTCAGGCTCTGGGCGCTACGGGATCGCGACAGGGCCGAGCCTGCGCCCATTCCCATTCCCACTCCGCCGACACCGAACTTGCAGACAACGCTGCGCTCGAGGTCGATGCCGGAGGCGCGGTTCCTGAGCTCCACCTGCTTGTCGCAAGGCGAGTTGTTGGCCTTGCGACCGCAGTAGGAGACCGAGTAGCTGGTGCTGCGTCCATGGCTGGGGATCGAGTAGTTGGACGACTGAGGCGTCATGCCCGAGGGCGATTTCTTGCCGGGCAGGATGGAATTAGGACCGCCGTCCTTGTTGTTCAGATTGGGTGTGCTCTTGAAGATATCCTTCATCACATCCAGCGGCCGGAAGTCCGAGTCCAGGCTATCCACGGCCGCTTCCAGAGTGAGCAAAAGCTCCGTTACATAACCCTGCATGTCCTCGCCCTGCTCGGCCACCGTCTCCACCAGCCTGGAGAGTATTTCCGACAGCATGCGCGAGTTGATCGGGACATTCAGGGCCCGGAATATCTGCAGGCAACGACCGGCATAGTGGCGCGAGGAGCACGAGAGTCCCAGCTGCAGGGCGGTCTGTGCCCAGCGTTCAGGGATGCGAGCCTGTGGATAGCTGTCCGCGAACACCTTCACCATGTGCTTGAGGAAGCAGCTCAGCTGCTCCGCTGACTTCACGGCCCACACCTTGGCGGTGATGTCCTCGTAGTTCCACAGCGGCTGACACGTGTCCTGCGCAAGGAACTTCAGCAGGCTCTTGATAACGTGGGCTATGGGCATGCTCGGGCCGGGCTGGGGCGGTGCATGCTCGTCCGCGTGGATGAGCGGCACCTCCGAGTTCTCCGAATTGTTCGGGTTGATTTGCAGGGCGGCAGGCGTGGCTGCCAGACCCGAGGGCGTGGCATTGGCGCTTGTCTGGCAGCCAGAAGCCTGCTGCACGTTATGCGGCGTTTGCGGCAGATTCTGCTGATTGGAGCTGGAGTGCGCCGCAATGATGGTGGAGCTTGACAGATTGTGCTGCAGGGCATATGCCGCTGCCTGGGGGCTCACGTGCAGCAGATAGCTGTCAAACTGCTGGTGCAGCTCAGTGAAATTGTTGTCGATCACGGGCAGGGCGGGCACGGTCAGGCCCAGGTCCAGCTTGCTCGTCTCGCTGTTCAGCAGGATGCGGGCCACGGTCAGGTGATCGTTGTGCTCGGCCAGCACGATCAGCAGGTTAACGCACAGCTGCTTGCAGTGCTCCCGCACTATGATGCGCGTGTGGTCCAGGCCCAGGAACAGAATGTGCAGCATCAGTGGCAAGTGCAGCGTCCAATCGATGCCCGGAATCCCATCTACCACAATGTCTGTGAGCAGCATTACGGCCACGTTGCATCTGCAAATGAGAGGAAGATGGTGATTAGATGGGACTCTGAGTTTCTAAAGAGCTTCTTCCATTAATTAAGTTTACAGAATGTCATTAGGAGCCATTAGGGTTCAAAGATACTGATATCTTGCTGTGTCAGCTTCTATCGCTAATTACCCCCCAGCCGAAGTACTTCCCAGACAGAATACACCATGTTAAGAGAACCCTTAGCCAAATCGTATAAAAGTTGGGAGCCAGCCCAGTGGATATCCAAGTTCCTGTGCAATCATGAAACTATCGTTGGCAATTTTGTTTTTGGCTTCTGCCTTGGCATTCGCTAAAGGCAATCGTACTGAGGATCTAAGCCCGGATAACGTGATCGTCAATGGCTATCCAGCCTACGAAGGCAAGGCTCCCTACATTGTTGGCCTCTTCCTGTTCACGGACGGCAGCAACAGCGCAGCCGTCGGGGCAGGCAGCGTGATATCCCATAACTGGGTCCTGACCGCGGCCCACTGCCTCACCACGGACTCGGTGGACATCCACTACGGATCGAATCGGGGCTGGAACGGCCTGTACAAGCACCACGTCAGGAAGGAGAACTTCATCCGTCATCCAGGCTTTGGCAACTCGGCTGGCCACGACATCGGCCTCATCCGCACTCCGTATGTGGAGTACACCAACGTTGTCAACCGGATCCCCCTTCCCAAGTTTGGACAAAAGGGAGAACGCTTCGTGAACTGGTGGACCGTCCTTTGCGGCTGGGGTGGCATGGCCAATGGCAATCTCGCTGACTGGCTCCAGTGCATGGACGTGCAGATCATCAGCAACGACGAGTGTGCCAGGAGCTACGGCTCTGTGGCCAGCACCGACATGTGCACGAGGCAGTCGGATGGCAAGAGTGCCTGCGGTGGCGACTCTGGCGGCCCTCTGGTCACACACGACAATCCCACCCAGGTGGGCGTTATAACCTTTGCCTCCGGCAACTGTAAGAGTGGACCTTCCGGCTACACCCGTGTCACCGATCACTTGGACTGGATACGCGAAAAATCCGGAGTGGCCTATTACTAACTTTGGTCATAGCTGCTCGACGAAACATGCTTTCCTTTCTTTTTTTTTTCTTTTCTTTCAATATATAAATAAATATTTTTTTTCGGTGTAATTGACACCGCGGGCATTCAAAAACAGTACGTAACTTTAACGGTTCATTGGGCTCTGGTGCACTATGATGGATCCATAATTCGTACACGCTTACAACATGGCACACAAATTCGTTCGGACAGCGGTTGAACATATCAAAATACTTTGTTCAAGTGCTTACATATTGTATATCGACTTATGCTCAAGACACAGACAATCAGCAAATATATTTCATTCCTTCATTCACTTTCATTCACCGATCGCCAAAAATCTTTCCATAGATGTCCATGGTGATAACGATTTTGGACGACCACACCGGAAAAAGCGAAAGTAAACCAATTCTCGAGCATTTAAATGTATAGTGAAGAGTCTCTATGGTGCTTATAGTGCTTATCGGCATATAATAATCAATCAATTCTAAGTACTACAGACTAACTAATAAAACTTTGCTTCGTGTACTTCAAAAGAGGCCACACTGGTCCCAATAGAAACCCTACATTATTAAATAAAATTAAATAAGTAAAAAAATAACGTTATCTGCACAGATAAGAGGCAAAATACTTATAACCTCCGGCAGCAGCTACCAAATGGTATATAAGATCACAACCAACCCCCTAGAGATCTAAGTTCCAGCATAACCATGAGGCTATCGTGCGCAATTCTACTGTTGGCCTCCGCCTTGGCTTTTGCTAGTGGGAGTCCCACTTTCAATCGTACCGAACGATCGGATCGAATTGTCAATGGCTATCCAGCCTACGAAGGCAAGGCTCCCTACATCGTTGGCCTCTTCCTGCTCACCGACGGCAGCAACAGCGCAGCCGTCGGGGCTGGCACCATAATATCCAACACTTGGGTTCTGACGGCGGCCCACTGCCTCACCACGGACTCCGTGGACATCAACTACGGCTCAAACTGGGCCTGGAACGGTCTGTACAAGCACAACGTTAGGAGGGATAACTTTATCCTTCATCCAGGCTTTGGCAACTCGGCTGGCCACGACATCGGCCTCATCCGCACTCCCTATGTGGAGTTCACCAATGTGGTCAGCAACATTCCTCTCCCGAAGTTCAACCAACAGGGAGATCGCTTCGAGGGCTGGTGGTGCGTCGCCTGCGGCTGGGGAGGCATGGACAATGGCAATCTAGCGGAGTGGCTCCAGTGCATCGACGTGCAGATCATCAGCAACAATGAGTGTGCCCAATCCTATGGCTCTGTGGCCAGCAGTGACATGTGCACAAGACAGTCGGACGGACGGTCCGTCTGCGGTGGCGACTCTGGTGGCCCTCTGGTCACGCAGGATAACCCAATGCTGGTGGGCGTGATAACCTTTGCCTCCGGCAACTGTAAGAGTGGACCTTCCGGCTACACCCGTGTCACCGATCACTTGGAATGGATTCGCGATAACTCAGGAGTGGCCTATTACTAACTTTGATCATCTGTTCTTGTAATAATTTACCACGTCTCTGTGTGGCTATACTAAAATAATGAGTATTTCGAAAGGCCTGCCAGTTCGTTACATAGACCACTTTTTTCTTTGATTGATAAACTGAATCATTGATGCGTTGTTTCTTAAGGCTTATGTAAGCACCAACCAGTTCTTAGCCATTGAAATGGATGGGGCAGAATATTACACATATTTCTCGGTAGAAAATTCCAATTAATGACTTATCGAGTAGCCCCCATACTTCGAGGGGCCACGCGCCTGCAAAATATTCCCTATTCGTTCTACCTTGGTAACAAGACAACAGAAGACCTGTCTGCTTGTCCGCTACCGCTACTGTGATTAGAGACTCACCGATGGAATCCGCTGATGGGTAGACTGACATCCGGCAAGAATTCGGTGAGTGGTGCAAAGTATCCCCCATATTCGGGCATGGGCAGCGGGTGTGGATGGGCATTTGTTGGCGCATCCGAGGTACCGCGCAGCTCCACATTCTCCTCCTGTCGCAGTTCCGGGTCGTTGATCAGTATGTCCTCCGGTCGGGGCAGTATAGACGGACCAGAGGCGGCGCGTATCTTGTCTGCACCGCGCGGCGGGCGACTTCCACCAGAACCGGGCGTGACTGCAGCGGCGGCTGCGGCAGCTGCAGCTTGGGTATAGGCTCGAATGCCGCTGTCCGACTTGCAGGTTCTGCGGGTGGGATGAATATTAGTTGGAGAGCCTTAAAGGAGATAACATCTCTCAGAAACTTACCCAATTTTAATGGGATCCTCGCCGCTGTGGCGTTTGGTGTGTATGGTGCCCTTTTCGACTGCCAAATCTTGAATCCGGGAGTCATTGATACCGCCCACAGCTTGGCCTGCCAATCGTAAATAGAATAAATGTTAATATTGAGAAAGAGAGAGAGAGCTGATTTCTAGAGCTACCATCGGCACTGTGACTGGAGGCCTTCCGCATGCTGGTCAGCCGATAGAAGGGAGGCGTCTCCGTACGCTCAATCAGACAGTTCAGAGTCTCCACAGTCTGCAGCTCGGCCATGAGCTCGTCCAGCAGTCGATCCGGACAACTCCGAGCGAGATAGAGAGCCACTCGCTTTGCCTGGTAACAGAAGACGAAGATAAGCGTCTTCTCTCTTTCAAAACAAATCTTACAGAATATCTTACATAGGGCAGCAGCTCGGTGGGGGCCATGCCGCTCATGATGACCAGATAGCGCAGGATGACCTTCAGATTGTTGGGCCAGAACTGACACAAGGTGCCCCACAGCTCCTCGATGTCGCGCGGATGGGCATCGGAGAACTGCAATCCCGCCGCGAAAGATTAAAAGCGATTAAAGATTGAAAGCGACAACGACAAGAGTCCGTCCTACCTTGGCGGTGATGTAAAAGAGATTATTCAGAATCATTTCCGTTGCCTCTGTGGAGCCAGTGCCCTCGCGGCGGCCTCGTGTGCCCGAATCCGGAAAGTACTGCCGGAAGAGAGCAGGAAACGAACGTTAGAATCGAGTCGGAGAGCCTTTCGGAAGGAAGCAATTTCGTGCTTCCACTCGCTTACCATAATGTAGGAGAGAGGCGTGGCTGGTGGCACACTCGTGGCCACCAGCTCCATGTTCTGCAACCAGGGCAGCAGGCACTGCAGCAGCAGGGCGCGCACATCCTCGCGGGCACTCTGAAACCGATGGGTTATTTCTGCAAGCGCCAACCCAGAACAAAATACAAAAAAACGATTCAAGTCTTTGCTGGAGGAACAGGAGGGGGCGTAGGCAGCCACATCCACTCACCCGATAAGATGGACATGGTGAGCTCTGGCCGGAGCTGGGCCAGCTGCTTGGAGAGGAATCGCTGTGACCGGCAGTAGGCGCTGCTCAGGAGCACATCCAGAGTTCCCACCTTGTCGTCTTCTGCAATCAAACAGGAGAAGAGAAAAGTTAGATGAGGGAAGCAAATACGATGGGAAAAAGCCCAACCCAAGCCCATGGCGAAGCTCTGGACACGACCAACGTCCACAGGCGACTGTGGCCAGCTCCCAGCTTTTTCCCCCACTTGGCAGCACATGGTCTTGGGCGCATTCCAGTGCTGCCGCAAAAGCTTTCCCCACTAGCCAAAGCCGGCAACATGAATGGCGGCTTGCTATTGTTTGGTTTCCCGCCCGGCAAGGGGCCCCACAAGATGCTACTTGTCTTGCCGCCAAAATGGCGTTCGCCTGCTAACAATGCTGCTGGGCTAATCCCCCAGCGAGGTGCCCGGACACTTGTTGGCGTTCCTGCCAGCCCTGACCTTGTAACCTGTTGAATTTATGAATGAAAGCCAGCCACTGCGTCGGCGCCGACAGCAGCAGCACAGCAGCTGCGGCGGCACGACGAAAAGAGCTTTCGTTTGGCGCCTTCCAACGGAGCGGCCCCCATCAGACGTCAGGAGTCGTTTATAAGGCCGCCGTTGCCATTGTCTCGGCTTAGTTGCGCACTCATTGTCCTGCTGGCTGGTCGAATTGGCCAGAAGGGAAACCAGATCCAGTCAAAGGCTCAGAGCCAGAGCCAGAGCCGGAACCAGAGCTCAAAACTCCAGTCGAAGAAGTCCATTGAGAAATCTTATCCAATAAAATATCCCCTCACATTTAATTCCACGAATCCCTACTTTATCAGAGGTTATATCCAGCCACAAGTAAAAACTTTAATCAAAAAGTTTTGGCATTCGAAAAAATTAAAATTCAAATTAAAAATAAAAGCGGCAAAAAGCCAGCGGCGGGCCAACAGATCAGCAGACGAGCGGAAGTTTTCCGGGAAAAACTTTGAATATGTGGCAAAAGTTTTGAAGTCCACCTGAAAATATACTTTGTTGTGCTTTTGTTTACTTCATTACGGAATTCGCGCGAAAGATTTCCCGCTGATAATGAGCTTGGGGGGGAAAAACTAAGTGCACGGCAATCGAAAGTTCGAATAACTTTTTTTTTTTTTTGGGTGGAAGCATGCTACAACAGTGTACTCTATGCCAAAGAATGGAATCTCTAGAATACGAATCTCAAGTGCAGGAAACACTCAATTAAAGCACTTGGTGGCGTGTGTGGTCGGAACTCTTAATTGTTTGGCTTGACAAGAAAAGGCGAAAAGGTGGCGGAGTGGAATGGCAAGACCACAAATTAGTTTGCCAAAAAAAGCCAATTATCGCCTGCCAGAGAGAGAGAGAGAGAGAGAGGAAGAGACAAATGTTTTTGTTTAAGTTTGAGCGAAAAGTGTAAGTGAGAAATGCAATTAATTAGTTGTATCTCTGAATAAACAACAAAAAAAAAACCACAAGAGACCGAAGAGAACTCTCTCAAAGAGCGAAAACACAGTGCGAAATGGTTTAAAGATACAGATCAAAAAATTGCCAGCATTATCTAGCACCATGGACATGGATTATATGGAGGCCATAGCCAGCAGCAGCAGCGGTGGCGGCGGCAGTGGCAGTGGCAGTGGCAGTGGCAGCAACATATCAACCTCAGAAGCCACAACAGCCTTCAGCGATGGCAACGCAACGGCGGAAAACGGCGGGAACGCAAGCTTGGCCGTCGGCACAACGCCGGACTCCACGGATTACATGTCCGGCGATGATGAGGAGATGCTGCGCATCGCCTTCTTCATCGGGGACTTTGTGCACCAGTACTACATTCCGATACTCTGCTGCACGGGCAGCATCGGCAACATCCTGTCCGTGTTTGTCTTCTTCAAGACGAAGCTACGGAAGCTATCGTCGAGCTTCTACCTGGCGGCGCTGGCCGTGAGCGACACCTGCTTTCTGGGCGGGCTCTTTGCCCAGTGGCTGAACTTCCTCAATGTGGACATCTACAACAAGAACTACTTCTGCCAGTTCTTCACGTTCTTCAGCTACCTGGCCAGCTTCTGTTCGGTGTGGTTTGTGGTGGCCTTCACCGTGGAACGCTTCATAGCGGTCATCTATCCATTGAAGCGCCAGACCATGTGCACTGTGCGGCGGGCGAAGATAGTGCTCGCGTGCCTGACTCTGGCCGGATGTCTGCACTGTCTGCCCTATATCCTGATTGCCAAGCCCGTCTTTATACCCAAGTTAAATGCCACTATTTGTGATCTCAACACGGAATATAAAGTGAGTATCGTATCCCAACATCCGCACAAGCATACGCATACGTATACGCATACGAATACGCATACGCACCGGTGTACGGCCGTGGGGGAAACACTTTTTGCGTTTGATGTAGTATACTAAGCATATAGAATGTTTTTCTGGTTGATGCAGACGTCTTTCTGTCACACATCAAAATCCAACTTCATCAAACGCATTCTTCCGGTGCCTAGAATTTTTCATTTGGGCTGCCATTGGTAACGCCACTCTTTGAGCGAGCGAGAGGTGCGTTTGCGGGCCACCCATACTTACAATGTATGGATGGATGGATGGATGAATGGATGGGTTCCTGGTATTCGTGAATTTTTGCTCTGCCATTAGTATTGTTATTGGAATTTGCCATGCATTGAGTATGGGCAAGGCGCAGAATGTGTTTTCGTTTGTGCACAAATAAATGGCCTACCGAATTGTTTGCAAAATATCTCAAAATTAGAATCAAAGCATATCCATTGGCTGGCTGGGAGGAGGAAATGGGGACCAGTAACCCTTCTGTCATCGCCATTTATTCCAGCTTTACCTTTGAACCGCTTATATCGTTCGAGTCCCTCGTTACTTTCGCTTCCCATGGCACTGACACTCTCGTCAATTAACCCGGGTCCAGTCCCAGCCCCAATCCCAAGCCCAATAAATGTCGTTAAGATATGCGGCTCACGCTTCCCCCCACCGGCAGGAGACTAAGGAGGCGATAATTTGGAGAGAACTGGAGCAATTAGTCAATTAGTGGCTCGAATACATATACCGCTGCGTGGGCTGTGTTGTGCGGACAAATTAACCATTTATTAGCGGAAGAAAAGGCCGCCACAAATTATCCCCCGAATATGTGTCACCCAGACAGCGTCAGCGTCACCAGCAGCAAGTCAAAAATGCCAAAAGGCCAACACAATAAAGAGACTGGCGACTGCACAGTACCCTCTTCTAGAAGCTCCCCCAAAGTCGAACAGAAACTGAAAACTGAAAAATAATTTCAACAACAAAGAACCATCTTTATATCTGGGCATCTATTTTTGTTTGTTTTGGCTGCCATTACGATCCGCTTTTTATATTTATGATTTGTTTGTAGTTCTCTCTAAATAATGTCTATAATGTGTGGGCTGCCATGAAATGCTTAAGATTGTAATGGAGGAAACTATAATTTTTGGCTGGCCATAGCTTTATTTATTCCCGGGGATCTACTACTTCTGCCTGAACCCAATATACCCTTTTAGTTCCTTGTGGTTTGGCAAAAGAAATAAAAAACAAAGGAACGCTTGTAATTCGTAAAGCAAGGCAAATACTTTTCATGGACACAGGACCCAGGGAAAGGAAGCGAGGAGTGGGATTGTGAGTGGGAGTGGGTGTGGGACTGGGAATGACAGGACAACCCAAAGCCGCAGCGCGTGTTCTCGGCCTGGGTGTGTCTTGGTCCCCGTCCCCGTCCCAGTCCCCGTCCCTGTTCCCGTCCCTGCCCGTGCTCTTTTCCAGGCACATCCGATGGCAATTGGTTCTGTTCAGTGACAATTTCAATTCGCTTGCCCCGATAAATCTCGAATTTCATTTTATTTCTCAGCTGTTTGCTGTTCGTTCTTTCGGTTCGCTTCTTGCACGGTTCAAGTCACGCTTTTTAGGCGGCCTGAAATTCAATGCTAATTTCGGTGTGTACCCAGACACACTGTAAGTCAAACAGGGGGCTCTCCCACAGGACATAGGACTTGGGACAAGGACAAGGTGTATTGCGTACAGCAAAGGAAACACAAGACGGGTCCTAGCGGGGCCTATTAGCAAAATTGGCCAAACAATGAAGCGTAAAGAGTCGCGCCTACTTACGACTTAGCGAGGACAAAAGACAACAGACAACAGACAACTGACAACAGACAGCCCATGGATGATGGATGATAGACATATGTATGGCCATACACTCATACATACATCCATACAGATACAGGATATAGGGCTATAGGGATATTCAAATTCAATCAGCCGCGTATATAAAGATATAAGAGGACTCCTGCCATCCGCCCGACTGACTGCCAACAGATGGCGCTTCACTTGTCTGAAGACCGCGAAATTATGCGCGGTTTCTCCTTTGGTCCTCTGACAACTGGCAGGATGCCAGGATTCCAGGATGGATGGGAGCAATTGAGCGGCAGAAGAATGCCTGAAGTAGACTCCACCACCCGGGAGGGGGGAGCCACCACATTTTGCGGTTTTGGAATATTGGAAAATGGGGAAGACACACAGTCGCCGTGTCCTAGGGAGACCATAAATTTTGGAACAGACATCGGTTCTTAGCTGTAAATAGACGTTCTGCACTTGGCGGTTGGCATATTGAAAGAAACAAATCATTGGGTAATAGCATCAGCAGCAGCAGACGGAGGGGGGGGCGCCTCACATCTCCCCTTGGCGGGCAGCTGAGGCTGCCTCCGTTGCGGCAAGAAGCACTCCAAGTCGGGAAGCACTCACGAGGGTACTACTCTCAGTCTCAGTCGCTGTCGCTGTCTCTGACTCTGAATGGGACTCTAATGAATAGACAGACATATTATGGCACTCTTGTGGTGCTCGGAAATCATTGTTTAAGTTGACGAAAGGTAATTTTGCGATTCGTGCGAATCGAAACCCCATATAAAAGCCTGCCAGCTGCAGGAATTTAAGAAAATGGCCTCAAATTAAATATCATTTAAGTGACAGCAGCAGCGGCATCCTCACTTTTAGCCTCTGGCGATCTCAGGCCATCTCTGATGGGGGTCAGCAGCAAAAGAAGCAGCAGGAGCAGAAGGCGCAGCCAGTTTATCCCTTTGATGTGTTACTGGGAGCAGATGCAAAGCCAAATTGAAATCGAGCTGAGAAACAGAAGGCTAAACGGTCACAGGAAGTGTCTAAGAAGTCTTATGGGCTAATTTCCAGCTCCGGCCCCGGGGCAGACCCACATGTGTGTCGACCGGCATAGATACTCTGGCTGCTCGTTAAACATTTTTGCAATTTTGTGCAGATTTTTAATGGCTCAATGCATACTATAGTTTGATAATGGAAAGGAAGGCAGGCAGGAAGGAGGGAGGGGCATATGAAGAAGGCCGGCCACTGGCCATCGGGGCGGTCGGTCAAAGGCAGAAGCCAATAAGAATTAAGTTTCAATTGGAATTAGTTATACGGTCATAACAGTTCCGTGTACGGGTATCATGAGCATCAAATACCAGCAGCAGCATCAACGTCGTCTGCTGATTGAAAATTTACGAGCTATTACACTTTGATCCACTCGACACACACAATAAAAATACAACAACACACGAGCCGTAAAATATTGACGGGGAAGAGCAGGAAACCCAACCATAGCCAACAATAGCCAACAACAAATGGGAGAAGTAAATAAATTTAATGCTTTTGGTCATGTCGCCCGGCTTTTGCCTGCTATGACAGTCCATTTCAGGAGCGTCCGAGATGTTTACAAGCCCTGAGGACTCCCTGCCCCACCTTCCCATTGGGGAAATGGTCAAAGCCAAATAAAATGTCCAATCAATAGATCGTTCAGCCTACGGTCAAGCCCCCCCATGCCATGCCCACTCGTATACGCAATATAACATATATAATTCATATAATAATTATAATAGAAAAATCCTACACCTTTTTGGGGCCTCACTTTTTGGCCTTTGGCTGACCCAAAAAGGACGAAGGAAATTTTTGATGAGAATAATCATTTGAAAATGATTTAAAAGTTTCCAGAAAAAAAAGAGAACAAATTGGCTGCCGGCAAAGCTCCTGAAATTTATGCCCAATATAAAATGTATTTCAGCGGCAGCTCTAGGATGAATGAATGGATGGATGGATGGATGGATGGTTACTTGTTAAACAATTTTGATTTCATTCCTCTCTGCTGGCGATTAACATATTCTGAATGGTTATGAAACATGCTTGCCAACACTTGAAATTATGTAAATGGAATTACAACAAGCCCCTTCTGATGAGGATGATTACGATGATTGCGAGTGCAGACAACGGACAACAGACAACCGTGTGAAGTGGGGCTTAAACTCGTTCCTTAAAGTGGGTTTGCATTAAATTTTAACCACAGACTGAGAGACTGAGAGACCGAGGGACGGAGAGACCAGCATGTTTAATTAGACAAAAAGCAGCAAATGGCTCCTTCCCATAGAATGATAATGCGCTTATGCTTACGCTCCTATCCATTTTTGGTTAATTGTGATTGAAACAAATGGCATTGTTTGCTCCGGACATTAGCCAGAAGCACAATGGAACAGAACAGAGCAGGACAGAGCAGAGCTCTACGGCCGGATGGCCATTCGCCCGCCCACATCTGTCCGATGGATAAGTCCCAGTGTCCTGGGAGCATTACAGATTGAACATTTCAGACATGAAAATATGCAGGCGGCCAGGAATTTATCTGGCTAGAACCCTGAACCGAGGGCAAATGGTCGGGTCTCGACTGGCTTCAGCGGAGTGTGAAATGCAACGACTACTGGGTACTCAGCAATGGAATATAACCAATCTGATGAATAATATCTGTTTCATTATACCCCCTCCCTCCCACAGACTTAAATGGTTTCCACCTTTCTTTTGCCTCTTAACTACATTCCTGACGAATACAATAACAGTATCCCTTTTTTCTTGATCTCTTCGATTACCGGGTATAATAAATGGGGAAAAGCGCGGGGCAAATAGTTTTCCGACAAGGCATTCGAGCCAAAGGCTTGGCTTTCACCACCCACCTCCCACCCTGCCGCTTCGTCGAGATGGAAAGTATGTCAAGAGAGAGAGAGAGAGAGAGGGAACTTATCAGTGGACCTAGAAATAATTCCATTTAATATCTCGCCACCAAGTGTATGCAAATTAGTAGAGGCTTTCCTTTCAGCACACAAAGAGCGATGGAAAATCAAAAGAAAAACTCTTCTAGAAAAACATCAAATTGCTGAATTTCGAGGCTTCGTTTAAAGCGAAATTTTCTTGCAATTTAAGCCGGGTTTCACTGGCCCACTGGTGGCCCAGTTTTTGCAATTGGATTATTTGCAGCTTTTGGCGGGGAAAATGCACAGCAAACTAGATAAGAGTCCACCCAGCTCTGTGGACTCTGGGGAGCAGTGTGTCCTGTCCTGTGTAGCAGGACTAAATTACGTATGTGGCCATGTTGATTAGACCACAAAGCAAATCGAATTATCACCCTGAATAACAACTCTTTCTGGCTTCTGGCTTCTGTTTGTGTTTGCCATTTTGCAGGAGCAACTGGCCCTGTTCAACTACTGGGACTCGATTGTCGTCTATGCGGTGCCCTTCACCACCATCGCCGTGCTGAACACCTGCACGGGCTGCACGGTGTGGAAGTTTGCCACCGTCCGACGGACCCTCACCATGCACAGGATGTGAGTTGATTGTTTGGCCTAAGTCTCATTCGATTTGCATTTGCATATGCCCCTGGGCGCAATGGACACTTGGACATAACATTGACAAATAAACATATATATTTTGTTGTGTCCTTCAGGAAGCCGCAGACAACCAGCATGCCATCGAGTTCAACGAGCCCCTCGGCAGTCGCCTCGTATCGCATTTCGGCATCCTTGAAGCGCCAGAAGTCCACTGGCACGCATCCGAGTGGACAGCACAGTGTGGCCAGGCAGCAGGAGCACCAGCAGCAGGAGGAGCACCAGCACCAGCATCAGCACCAGCAGGAGCACCAGCAGCAGCATCATCATCATATAAACAGTTGTCAGCACCATTGCGAGATTACCAAGAAGTCAGGTGAGTGCGAGCGATGACTTCTCATTCGGAAAACAACATATCTATGACACTCGCCCGACACTTTGGAACGAGATTTTCTTCCCAGAAAAAGAGAGGAGAAAAAGTTTACAAGGCACGGGCCGGGGCCGGGGCCGGGCACGGCCAAAGTTTCTTTTAAGCCATTTAAGTTTCAGTTGGAATTTTTTTTGAGTCAATTAACAGAGAAGAGGGCACAGAGAGACACTGGCACACTGTCGCAGCATGTGACATTTAAGAATCGCAAAAAACTCATCCAAAAGGGCCATCCCTCCCCGGCACTGACACAGACACAGAACTGTCAAACAATTTAGCAACTATTATATAATTTGCAACTAATTACAACTGCTGTCAACTCAACTCCTTAACTCGCTGGAGTTTTCCCTTGCCTTCGCTTGTCTCTTTACAGATCGTCGCCATAAGGTGCAGAACTCGTCGCAGCTGAAGGTCACCAAAATGCTGCTCATTGTCTCGACGGTTTTCGTGTGCTTGAATCTGCCAAGCTGCCTGCTGCGCATCGAGGCCTACTGGGAGGTAAGTGGTGTAGAAATGCTGATACCTGATTTCTGATTTCTACGAATGCAGCAGAGAATAAAAGAGCTGGCTGACTGACTGACCGGATGCACTCCCACTGCAGCTTTTGTTTTGACGAAAACAATCCCTCCTTAACCTCTTAACCTTTACCAATTGTGTGTGTCGAGACAATGGTCATGCCCCTGGGGAACAGCGGCTCCTTGACCCAAATAATTAGATCAATATGGGGCCGGGTCGTTATTCAGGCATCCGTAATGCCTCAGAACAGGAAAGTTGTGTTCTTATTGCTGGCTCTCCGCGTCGGCAGCTGTCCTTTGTTAATTATCTGGCCACAAATGCCCACAGATCCAGGGAAAACACTCGTCCCGTGATTATGGCAACGACAAACTATTCTCAGAGCCGGATCCAGAGCAAATGGATGTGTAATATTCTTCTTCCCTAATGATCCTGCTACAGCTCCAGCCTTTCTTTGGCTTTCGCCCTCAAATTCCTTGTTTAATGCATGAATTACATCAAAAGGCAAAACATACATTCGTATTAATGCCTTCGCCAGAGACAGCCAGCGACTGCCTGCCCGACAGCCATCCTGCCTTTCCGCCTTCTCGCTTTCCCGCCATCCTGCCTGACTGCTGCTGGCATGGCAAAGGGCTGGCTCCGCTCCCCTCCGCTCTGCTCCACATAGGTGTTAATTAGCCTTTAATTAGTTTGTGCACTTCGGAGGCACTCGCAAGCCGTAAAAATAAAATCAGTTTCATGTATAAATAAAGCCTCAACTGGAGGCTGGGCGATGCAGAGATTTATGCCCTTTCAACGGGTGAGAAATGTTCATAATTATTAGCAAAAAATACAAGGGACTACGATTATTGCTTTGTGCCATAAAAGCATAATTGGAATTTATTTGAGATTTGCTCAGGCACATCACAATTTTACAAGCAATTAGCAAAAATTCATTAGAGAAATATTGTTTCCATATTGCTATTCCCTGCAAGGCCTTGGCAAAAAAAAAAAAAAAAAAAACCTTCTGCCAGCAAGGAAATTCATCAGTTTTCTTGTCTCTCTGTCGGTGGGGGGAGGGCTAAGTCCCTCAGTCCCTCGGTCCATAAAAGCTGAGCCGTGCTGATGGGCCATTTGGCTATTTCCCAGAACTTCTGCCGCATGCCGCATGCCTCAAGTTGTCACAGCCTCTGACAGATTTTTCGTATGCAAAACACACTTTCCGTGCGGACAGTCGGTTAAATGAATAAATTTTGGTTCAGAACACACAGGATGAAAAAAAAAATAAAACAATCCACACCGAAGTTTCAATCGCCACAAAAAAAAACAGAGGCAAACTTTATCTGAATGAATCATTGAATATGCAGTTGCAAATTTGCAGGACTGTTCTGGACTGGTTCTGATTACAAATGAATCCGTGGGGGGGATCGAAAACCCAATGCCTAATGTATATCCAATATCCAACAAACACATATCCTCCGGCCCGAATCTAAAGCTGTGCTCTAAAGAGCAAACAAATATGCTCTTCCGGCAGGGTAGTCGTTCAAATTGCTTTTCACACCCAAGTTCACATGCCAACTTAAAAATGGGCCAGAACTCAGACATTGATTGCGACACAAAGTTAATTGAGTGGAAGGAAAGAGGCTCTTCGACAGCCATATAAACACACTGTATCTCTGCGTATCCCATTTGTAGTTCAACAGGTCAACGAGGGGTCCGGGCAGGGGCATCTGGCACGTGTCCGTGCATGCAAATGTATGATGGATGGATGGTTGGGAGGATGGAAGGAAGCAGCATTGAGTGAATAGATGACAAAGCCCTGTACCTGTAACTAATGACACAAAGCACGCATTATCATAGCCATTGGCAATTAGTGAATTATGTTCCCCATTCCCCCAACGATTCGGTTTGAACTCTGTTCAGGGCCCAAAGCGGTGCACACAGTCCGTTGTCAGGGGGGGGGTCAGGACGTGGGCCGATTCATAAATATAATTGTATCCAATGGCAGCGAGGCAGCAGGCGGGGCAGCCAGCAGCCAGCAGCCAGAAGGCTCTAATTGGGGCATGTACTTCATTCTATGGTGATTTCGTTTGTACTATCTCCCACTCCCCCTTTGCAGACCGAATCGGCCAGGAATGAGAACTCAACAATTGCTTTGCAATATATATTTCACGCTTTCTTCATCACGAATTTCGGCATCAATTTTGTGCTCTACTGCGTCAGCGGACAGAATTTTCGGTAAGTAAATCTCCCGCAAATTATCGCAAGTAAATATTTCACCATTCACTCCCCACTCCCTGCCACCACAGCAAAGCAGTACTGAGCATTTTCCGGCGAGTCTCCGCCGCCCAGCGGGAGGCGGGCAACACTCAGGTGACAGGTGAGTCGGGAATTTCAGACACATTTTAATCACACACACGGAAACTGAAGTGCAAATTCAATATTCGACAAATACGATTTGCGTATTTCGAAGACCTTCGGATTTAATTGATTTGAATTGAACCGGCGAACAGATGTCGCAGCTCATTGTCTGGGCTCGTCCTCAAATACGGGGAGTAATTACAGCAGAATCATTTCAATTAAGTGGATTCGGGGTATCTTTTTAGGCATCCAATTAAAGGAAGGATTAAAGGAAAGGGAAACTCAAGTGGCAAGCAGAAGATAATGCGTTGGGAGGGCAGGCAGCATTGCTATCAGTGAATAAAGTCCCTATCTATCTATCCATCTATCTATCTAAGAAATATAATAGAAATACCAACAACAAAGTTCAATTAGAATACAAATCCAGCGAATCAGATAGGATAGACATGGACCCCTCTGCCAATCGAAGTTCAACGCTTAAGTACACCTCAATTCGAGTTCTGAAAAGTGCTTCCCTTCTTTGGTCGGTGCTTAAATTTCCGCAAGGAAAAGCCCTCGAGTCAGAAGACTTAGCGGCAAAGAAAACTTTCTACAATTTACTTTTAAGCTTTCCTTAAAGCTGACTAAGTCCTGCAGATCCTGCAATCGCCAACAGGACTGCGTCCGACAGCTGCAGTTTAACCGCAAAAAAAAACAAGAAAAAAAAGGATGTCGCAGAGAGGAGGAGGCGGAGGCACTGGCTGGTCCTTTGGTGGGTGGCCTTTGCCGATTAGATCCGCTTTGAGATGCCGCCATGGGGTGACGAACCCACTTTGCAACTATGTCCTATAGGAAATACATAAAAATAATTATCATTGGAGGTTCCGCTCGCTCTGTTGCTCTGGTGCCCTGGTGGTGCCTGCTAGGCCAACAAAATTCCAGATAAACTGAACAAAAGCCAAACAAATCTCAAATGAGAGCAAAATAAACAGAAACAGATGTCACCAGCAGAGCAGAGATGGGGCAAGGGATTAAACAGAGACCACTCCAACTTTCTCCGCATCATTTTCAGTGTCAGCAGCTGGAAAATGAAATCCAGCAATGCAATTTGCCAAGGGGCTGGGCTTGGGCTGGGCTCGAAGGGGAGCCAGTAGCTGGGGCTGGGGCTGGGGTCCGAGGGACCCCGGAAACGCTGTTGCAGGATCACTAATTGCTGTCTTGTTGTTGTTCTGTTGGCCAGGGCGAAACTTTTGCAATAAACGCCCGCCCCGGTCAGGGCTTTCCAGCTCTGGCTTATTGAGTCGCTGCCCCTCCACGAAGGCAAACAAATCAGCATCCGTCACTGTGCCACTTTTCCCTAGTTCTGGTTCTGTTAAGGAAATGTCCCCGGGAAATGACGCGCAAAACTAGCGGGAAGGACGGCTCCGAGCGGTCGGTTTATTGAACCCTAGTTGCTCCGCAAAGAACTTGTGAAAGTCCCTTTACTTAGGTCTCTTATTTCCACAAAAAAAATGGCAAGTTTCCCGCAGAGTTTTGGGTTTGCTTAAGCCATTAAGGAGAGCAGCTTAAAAAGCATTTTCTGCGATGAATATGCACTAGCTTTGAGCCATCCAACCCAACAATGTCTTAGAAAAGGGAAAGGCACTATTAGGAAATATTATTCCTCAATGGGTATCAATTTTTAATGCACTAAAGTCTGCCTCACATCAAATGTTGCTGCATAGTTTGGTGTGTGCCGTGCCACCGATATGGATTCAATATTAATTCAAATTCAAATTTATTCTTTTATAGCTTTGAGTGAGTCGAGAGGGTCGAGAGGTCGAGAGGCACTGGAGGCACTGGAGGCACTTGATCCCCGAGCAGACAGTGGTTGCTTCCTCTCTTTGTCTCGGTCTCCTCTCTGAGTAGTCGTTAAATTTAGTTTTACGATTCCCGGGGCCGAACCTTTGGGAGAGGCATCAATTTTTAATTTCTTACTAAAGGCAGGGAGTGCCAATCTCTTAGGCACTCTTCCCTCCCCATCCCAGTCTCCACCCGTCTCGGTTCCCCCCTCCCCGCTCACTGGTTTGATTGGAAGCCATCAAAATGTTCTTTATATTTATTCTAAAATATGGTTTTTCGTCGGCTGTTAATTAAAAGTGTTTGCCGATTCATTAAGGGAGAACAAAGGCCACACGGTTACCCAACGAATTGCAGCCAGTGCTGCAGAAGGAGCACCGAAGGTTGCAAGGAGCTGTAGACAAGTGTGGCAAAAGAGAATGTGAAAAGCAAATCAAATTAAATGAAATCTACAACCGGCGGTAGGCTTCTGGCCTCCGAAAAAGATCAAACGAGACGGAGTCGTTCGTCGTGTGCTCGGTGCTCAAATATTGACAGCCTTTAAATACCCAAGGTGTCAGTGTTTGTTTGAGGGGGACGGAGTGGCGGTGGCAGTGGCAGTGGCAGTGGGAGTGTGTGGCAGGCAGCATCGTCGAGCAGTTGCAGTGCAGCATATGGAATTACATTCCAGAATACCAGAACAGACGGCAGGAGAGTTATTAAAATAATGACTATTTGTTGTTTGTGAAACTGTTGGTTGCTTTGGCATTTTGTTTGCTTTTTTGTTTGCTGAATTCCAAGCCCGGAGCCGGGGGCGGAGTGGCTCTTTGAGAGCGCTTTAAAGTTGTATTTCCCAGGAAACAGTCGCCACGCCATATCACATCCTCTGCCAATGGGAAAACTGAATTGGATTCCCATAAGCGGAAACAAAGCCTCGCTGAGCTGGCGCTTTTAATGAGGAAATCGCTTTCCTGAAAGTGCCTGATGGCTACCTATTCATGGCCAATCCGCACCTAATCACGGCCCAAGGCGGGGCTCGTATCTTGAGTTTTCGCAAATACATTTTCTTCTTTGCATTTTTCGCCAGGCATTACTCATACGCCCCGCGGTACGTGCGCTGAATGCAATAGCCACCATAGGAAGACTCTCGCGGGTCGTCCGTCCGCTCCTTCGCTCTCATTACGGTGTTGCTTATTGGCCATAAATTACCGAAGCCTCCTGTCACGTTCTCCACACGCCCCCATCCCCTCTCTCTCTGTCTGTGCCTGTGTGCCCCCAGCCCCCAAGTCAATCAGTGCACGTCTCTGGAGAAGCATAGCGAGTGCCACTCGCTTCAGTCTCTCGAAGTGCCTCCAATGCCGCCATTCAAGCATGCCACAGCAGATAAAAGTAAATCTGATGCAGTTCTAGACGATGGTGCTACCTCGGCAAGACAATCCTCGGCAGGGAGGATGTTTTCTGTATTGAAATACCAAAGAAGAAAAGTCAACCGATTTTCTAATATGAGGTCCCTTTTTCGTCCATCAAGTGATCGCCTCAATAAAATGCCCCCTTTTTGCTGCGTTTTCCATCAATTTTTCGAGCCTCTCGGAGGCAGTAGCGATGATTGCGGCACGAATGCCTGCCTTGAGCTCGTCAAAGGTATGAGGCTGTGCTTTTCAAAAACCTCACAAAGACAGGGCCGGAGGCATCAAATCTGAATACCTAGCCAATCAACATTTCCATTTTTCTATACCAGACGTCCAGGAAACTTTCGTTGCAAAAACTGAACTGTTTGGTTTACAGTGTGGCATGGGGCAGCGTTTTGTTGAAACCAGTAACCGTGAAGACCTTTTTCAAGCATTTCGACAACTCAAAGACTATGTCAGCGCACTGTTTCGGTGTACAACTTCACTGAACAGACGTTTCCAACACTGGTCTTCTAATGAAATACGGCGCACCCCGGCGTACATCCGCTGACGAGTATACAAACCTTGAAGAGGTTTTATACCTGAAGAGATTTTTCCCTTAGCCATAACTTGTCTATTTAAAACGTGCTAATGGACTGTAGTTTTTAAATTTGTAGAGTTAATTTCCGTACCATAGCCGATAACCATTTTTCTACAGGGTACGTGGTTAGTTTCTGGCTATTTATTGAGTGGATTGCCTAATAATGCTGGATTTCCCCTTACAAAATGTTGATTCTCTTCATGAACTGAACGTAGCCTGGGACCCTGTTGATAACCATGCCTAGAGGGCAAAGTCCACTCGCGAGACAGTCCTGGGAGAGTTTCCGCACAGAACAGAGCCGAATCGAGTGCTACACAACATTTCACTTAAGCTTTCGATGATGTCTTGCCAGTTCTTGAGAGTAGAAGTTAAACTTGTGATGACGTGAGAAGTCGTTGCCTTTTGTGTGGCCGACTGTATAATTTATATAATAATTCAGTGAATAAAAAGCTGACACACAAAAGGAGATACGTCAAGAACAGCCCGAGCCGAGGAACGTCATCATTAATCTTGCCAGCCCCCAAATAACCACACACATGGCAATCATCTTAAAAAATGTTGAAGAAAACGCCACAAAAGCCTGCCCCCCATTCGACGACAGAAGGAGAGGCAGCAAGGAGCACCTCCTCGAGTCGCTAAAGTGGCGAAAGGCTATTTATATTCCACGGTTGCGTAAGATACATTTAAAATAATTAAAAAAAGGAAGTCAGGAAGCCTGTAAAATGTATGTACCACAATGTCGAGCATATAATTTTGGCTTTAATTTAGAATATTTATGAGTGTTTCGGGAGGGGGAAGAGGTTTAGTCTGTCTGTCTGTACAATTGGATCGGCTGAAAATAGCTGCTGCCAAGGATAATCATGATGGCCCTGCGGCAGAGATCTTGAATGAACAAACACACACTCTCAAAAAAGAAAACAAACAAACAATTCGGGTGGACTGGAGCGGAGAAGCATTCGATGGAAATTGCCTTTGGCTAAATTATATTGGCACTTTTATGCGAGTATTTTAAGGGATACGTTCTATACGGTGTACGGTGTACAGAATACGGATGATTGATTAGCTCAGATTGCCGTGAAATACAATACAATATTCGAGTGAAAAAAGGGCAACACACAATGAGGGGACCGATACTGAGATATACTTTTAAATTAGCCTCATTTGGAATATTCCATGCAAAATGATTGCCATATTTGGCTTTCAATTGGATATCACCCAAAAAATCGAAAAACGTGTTTCGTACCCATCAGCAGTCAGCAGTCAGAGCAGGTGATTTCACCCACAAATAAGCTTTTGGAGTGGCAATAAGCCCTCCCCTATTGAAACACAATATCGGGACCAGAAACCCCAAAATACCGAATTTATAGTCCGCTTTTGTGCCATTACAGAACTCCGGAAATATGGTCGTAAATCGCGGCTTTGTGAATGTCCAACAACCAAATAAACGACACCTAAATATGGGAAAGCCCAAATAGGATTTTGGCCAAGCGATTAGTGTACAGATTGATGGACCATTTCAATGCCAAATGCTTCATAAAGTCCGTGATGAGTGGTCCATCAATATCAGGGGGGTGCTTGAGGGGCTTTAAGCTGTGAAGTTGAAAGGAAATTCAATTAAATGTGTGTAAAAGGATAGGTTACCAAAAGGTTCAAGTCCCTCCACCATAATCCTTTCGACTAATGAGAGTTGATATGGCAGAGCAGAGCATGCTAAAAATCAAATTCAAGTCCCCTCCCAGTGTGGCATAGGGAAAAAGATCTATCAACTATATGTTGCTCGTGTCCTGGATACAAAGCAGTGCACGAGCACTTCCCTGTATGGAAGACGGAATGAATGGGTACTTCCTTAACAAAACAGCATCTGCATTGCATTGTGTGATGCACAGGAGCAAGACGTATGCTGCAAATAGTCGAGTAGGAAGCGTAACTTGGCAAGCAGTCATGTTTTCTAATTAACCATAACTGCATGCCCAGGAGCCCATTACCATAGTTATTACCAGCATCAATAGAGCTGGCACGAATCAATCGCGGAGTGTGCGATTATTGACTAGAACCCCCCCTCCATTACACGGACACGTATACGACACGTGGACCCATTAAGAAAATGCCAAACCATTTAATGAATTTTCGCTTTGGAAATTTGAATTCTAGGGAATGGGATAGAAAGAAATTAATATAAGTACACGAGGCGGTATGCGGGAGGTATCAAAGAGCACCCTCCCTCTCTCTCTCTCTCTCGCTCTCTCCTCCCCTCTATTTCTGCTTGATTTTTCCCAACTTTTAGTCACTTTCTTTCTGTTCTCTTTGACAGTGTCGGAATATTGCCGCAATACTGGCACCTCTACCCGTCGGCGGATGATGACGCAGCACTGCTGGAACGAAATGCACGAGTTGCATCCACTCAAGTGAGGCAACTGTGGCAAGTGAGGCAACTGTGGCAAGTGGGTGCGAAGCTATAAACCAGCTGCCATGCCTCCACCACTTGTGAGAGGCGAATGGCGAATGGCAAATGGAGGGAAAAAGCGCCCGGGGATACGCAGGAATTTCGATTTTAATTAGATCGCAGCAAACGAAACACACAAAAAATACACGAAAAAAAAAACAGCAAAGATAAAGCACACAAAAAACGAAAAGTCCGAGGAAAAAAATTTGTATTCAGAGGAATACAAAAACACAAGAAAAGGTGCAGGGGAAATTTGTTTGTGATGTTTGCCAAGGCCAAGTAAAAGGAAATTGCAAAAAAATTAAAAAGCAAGCTAGCTAAAAAAAAAACAACAACAAAACAAAACAAAAGTAGACAAAAATCTCCATTTATAAGTGTTTAAATAACCGCGTAGATCTACAAAGGAATCAACTCTTTTTTTTCGCTTAATTAAATCCCAATTTTAGCCTAATTCCAATCGAAAATCTCTGAAATTGGAATCTAATTGGTAATGTCAATATCGCAAAGATGAAATAATACACAACAAAAACCAAATATCAATTTATGGCAGTTTATTCGAGCGATGTGTAAATGTAATAAATGTTAATTTCGTTAAATTGGAAGCCGACAATTGTGTTTTAATTGGATTTCCGAATGGCCATAATTGCTATTTAAATCATTCTCATTTTCCAATTGATTTAACCTGATTAATCCCCTCCCCCGCATCATCCGACCACTTTGAATGGGGGCTCAATGGGACTTTTCATTTGGCAATTCGGCAGTTCGGCAACTTACGGACAATTGAATTGGTGAAATGAGATCTCATCCTTATCTACTTATCCCTCGAGGCTCGAGCTTATCCCCCGCCCACACAGCTTGTCCGATGGAGGCCTGATATTAAAATTGTACCTTTCTGAGGTGGAGATGCTCATGGAGGTGGTGGGCATGGCGCATGGAGCAAGAAGGATGCATCAACAGCGTCAACAAGGTGGGGAGGAAACATCATCAGCTTAGTGCAAATACAGCTCAAAAAGGTCAAAGGAGGACCTTACATTTTTCTGACAGTTTTTCGAATGTGTGGGTGGGGGGCTGCCTGGGTAATGCTATTTGGGTAAACAGCCCAAAATCCCAAGACAAGCCGCTCGCCAAGTTTTGTGTTTTCCCCCCAAAAAAACACAAGTAATGCTCGAGTGTAATCTATATAATTATAGAGTCGCCTCCGTCGATTTTCGGGGCTTATCTGAGGGCACAAGGACAAGGGAAGTTTCAATTTCTGAAGACAAAGGCTCTCAAGGATCAGGATTAAAATATACGAGTACAAGTTCGAGTGCACACTCCCACAGAAATCGAAAATCGAAAGTAAAAGCGAAATGTAAACAAGCTTCAATCCAATCAAAGAAAAAGAAAAAAGAAAAACGAACGGTGGGTACAATTTACGCATCCTTAGGAGCAGCAGAATCGTATCTTATCCCAAAGCTTCTTATGTAATGCAATAAAATACACACGCAATCCCAACACACACACACACATACCTCCAGAGGAAACAGCATCAATAAGGTGTATGAAATTAAAATGCAAAATACAAACATCAGCAAGAAAAATAAACAACACTTGACGCTTGACGCACTGGGAAATGTTGCGGGGAAAATGGGATGGCAGGCGGCAGGAGTAACCTCTTCGACTGCGGGAGACAGTCTTTAGGGTCGGATTTGGGCCCTGAGTTGGGGCTGAAGGGCCACCAACTCAAACACAAACACATTGTGAACACATTAAGGATTACGGCGAGCAGTGCCAATGCGAAGCCTTAATTTCAGGGGAAATAATTCCAGCGGATGCGGTCGGTTACCTGATAATATATTCAGCCCATGAAAAACTCAGCCCAGTAAACTCGACTCCAAACTACTTTGACTTCACTTTAGTTGCACAGCTTTGACTTCATAAGTTGATTGAGAAATAAACGAAGGCAGTTTCAACTTGGTTCCAATTTGTTTAAGTACATTCGAGCTCCTCTTTGTCAAAGAGGTACAGGTTACAAAGGACAGAAACAGCTTCAAACCTGAAAGGCTACCTCTAATTACTTGGCAATTTTAAGTTTTTTAAGTTACTGTTTTAGCATCTTAGTTTATAGAAAACCCTTGCAGTTGGCTAATATTTCTTTTCACAGCTTCTCCTCTCGTTGCAGACCCAAAAGAAAAGCCAACTGTGTGATTTACTTAGCATGAACATTGTTGCAGCGCCCCACCTTTTCTCTTAGAAGACCCAATCCCCCGGGAGGAAAGTTTTGCGCCAAGTCTTAGCCAGCATTTTCATTTTATTTCGCGCACCAGCACCAACCAGAAACATCCATCACCAGTTGTTTGTTTTGTTGCCATGTCAATAGGAAGAGCTCATACCTTTCTCGCTGTCGTTGTGCAGGGTCCCGACGACACTGCCAAAGAAGCGCTTGTCCAGGATCTGTAGCAGCTGCAGGGCGGTGGCATGCACCTCCACGCGCGGACAACCCGTCATCAGGAGCGTCACGGTTATCACCGATGTGTAATGGTCGCACGGATATTCCCTGCAATAGAAAAACACCAAATTCATGTTAAAAAATAGCCTCAATAAACGTACAAACGCCCCAGAGTGGCTTCCCAGAGTATTTTAATGACTTGTTGACTTGTGGACGACCGGCGTTCGTCTTGGGTTTAAGCACAATTTTAATTATCCCACAGAGCGGGCAGAGGCAATGCAATTAAGACTCATTTAAATGTCGAAGCATACCTCCAACTTATTGTCTGCGTTTACGGGTATGCACAAGTCTATGCACATGTCCGCGCCCCTCCCCCGTTGGTGCCCTGGGCAACAGCATGTGGAGGACAGTCCACACGACTAACCATCCCACATTCAAGTGAATATTTTACGCAAATCGATTTTCGCTTTACATTCGCACACACGATGCACGATGCACGACACACGTGGAGGCAGGCAACAAAGTACCGGGTTTTAATACCTAGTATTAGTCGTTGTGTTTACGGGCGTGTGTTGTACTTGGCTGTCCCAGGACCTGGCACTCATAAGGAAGGAAAGACACCGAAAGATAGCGCGACCAAAGATAGATCTCTCCACTTACAGAAAATCTCTGCCACTTACACACTTCTCTCGCCGGCGATAAATGGTGTGCGGAAGAGCAAAAACTTTAAGTACACACAACCAATTGGCCTTTTCAGCGCATTCCTGTTGGGCGTTAAGATCAAAGTTCATGGCCAAATTGCCGGCCATTTGTCAGACCCAAATTGCCCTTCGATAAGCCGGGCCACCACCAGCAGACCCGCAGACCCACAGACCCGCGAATATTCCGATATAATCAATCAATTTCTGCCTCAAGTTCGTTGGAATTTGCGTTTTCTTTCTGCTCTGTCAAGGATTTTTCAAATCTTGTCCAACAATTTAAAGTTATCCGGCCCGCTTTTCCACGCTCTGTCCAATAAAATGTGAAATATTTCCGTTTTTTATGTGGCTGCCACATGCACTCTGTTGCAGCTAGAGACTCTTGCCCAATCAAATGCTTGGCATAGGTCTGCAGAAAAAGTAAAAAAGAATCTTCCACGCTTGCTCTGCTCTCACATTAAATCCCAGACACGAGGTCCAGCCGACAAAGATTCAAAAGCCCTGGTGCCGCAATCTTCCCTGATCACATCCTCGATTTGGAAAAACCGCATAACTAGTGTTTGCCTTGGTTACGATAAGAGGCAGGGGATTCAATGAACCAAATGCCAGAGACACAGGCACAGTGGAAACTTTAAATTGCGGCGAGACTGCGGCAGAGACTGAGGCTGAGATTAATGTGGCAGGCGGGCAAATAGGCTTCTGACTGAAACTCGTGTGCTGCGGTGTGCTGCGGTCTGCCGCGGTGACATCGTGTAAAATTAACAAACATCAAAAGCAAAATGGTGTCTCCTTTGCCGCAGTCAAAACTATATTCAAAACGACACGAGACACGGGTTTAGTTTTAGCAAATTTTGGGTTAAAATTTAACAGCGAGTGCGTATATCTGTGGCTCCACAAACGACTGTTCCCTGGACTGTTCCGATGGCATCCCTTTTCCTTGGATTTCCACAGTTCATTCGTGAAACATTCGCCGCCTGCGCGTTGGCGTGCATTAAATGCAATGAGCCATGCATGCGGCTGTCATATTAATGTTTATCTACGAAATGCTCCTGTTCTCCTCGTGTTCTGGCCGACATTATGGGGGAAAGTGAAAAATAAGGAGCGGAAATAAAAATCGTGCATGGCCTGAACAAATAGGCTGTCAGACACTCGTGCCCCGCATTGTGGGCTCTAGTGTGTGTCTGCGTGCGTATAAATTTAAAGCGATTCCATTGTCGACAGACACGTGAAACGATACTTAAGTGCCCCCCAGAGCGGCCTCCGCCATGGAGGCTGGAAATGAGCTTACGAGCGATGTACGGCACGGGGGCAGTGGAGGATAACTGGCTGAAACAAATTAAAACGGGGGCATACGGGCACGGGAAGGGGCACGTAAGGCGCTTAAACATTAAGCGCTGCTCCCTTCGTCCACCCTTCACCCTACACACTGCATGTACGCCTTCGCCCCCTCCATTCACTTACTTGGCGCTGAAGATCGAGGCCAGGGCCAGGAAGCAGGCATCCGCCTCGCGTGGAGTCGATGTATAGCAACGATCGATGACCCACTCTAGGAGTTGGCCCATATCCGGGTTGGATTCCAGCAGCAGCACCACCGTATCGCGAGCCAATTGGTAGATCTGTTGGTGGTGTAAGAACGGAAATATGTGTATGTTCCAGTGAGTGTGTGTGGGGGGGGCGGGTGTGTTACCTTCTCGTCCTTTGAGGTTAGTAGCAGATCCAGCCACTTGTATATGATGCCATCGTCTTGCAGGTGCGGCGCATAGAAGATATGGCCGCAGCAGAGCAAAGCGGACATGGCCTGGGGCGCGAGAACTTGGTTAAGACTTTTGGGAATCGATGGGTGGGTTCGTTGTGGATTATACTTGCCTGCAGGGCGCTGAACTGCAGCTTCTCCTCCTCGAGGGTCTGGCCAATCTGCGATGTAATGCTCAGCGGCTTGGAGAAGCTGCCGCACCACGTGGCAAACAAATTGAAAAGATTACGCTTCAGGTCGCGCGACAGCAGCGTGGCACAGGATTCCACTAATATAAGGCGAAAAGAATAGGCGGCAATCAGTCTTGCTACAGATGGGACAGATACATATATTCCTTTGAGGGCTTACATGAGAAGTTCTTAATCATTTTGCGTATGAAATTGCAAAAGTGCGCCTTCACCTCGCGTATGCTGAGGTTGTCCTTGTCCGTTTCGGCCATCAAATAGGCCATGGCACCCTCGATATACTCAACAAAGGTCGGATGCAGCGACATCGTGTCACGTTCCAGCACGCAGGTGCTGCAAAATGACGGTTGACGAAAACTTTCTAATGAGGGCCGCACACTTCAATGCTTCAATGGGCACCAATCATGGCTACGCACCTCACTCCAAAGGTACCATTCTCGGCAATCTTCTCCAGGACTCTTACCACCTGCAGGCGCAGGGCATCGCGACGACGTCTCCTTCTCATGTTCTCCTGCTTGCGATCGACTGCCTCACGTATGTACAGCACCAGCTCCTCCATCAGATCCCTGCCAGAGGGACAGCCAAATTGTTCAATAAATGCTGAAAATTGAGAGGCAAACGATTCAGTGCTTACTTGAGAGCGTCGTGGTTTATCAGGCCCAGTGCATTGACGGCGGCATCCCGCACATCGACGACCTCGCAGCGCAGTAGGGGCACCACCAGCTTGTAGAGGGCATGGGGCGAGGCGCTGCCCATGGCAGACTTGTCACTGCGATCGGCGTTCAGGGAGTCCGGCGATGAGCTGTAAAACAAATTTATAGCCAGGGATTTTTAGTGTCAAACAGTGTTGACGGGGCGCCAAGAAGAGCTCTCCCCGGAGGGCCAGTACTCGTAATCTCTGTAAATGTGGTTCTTGTTCGACTTTGTCGTGTCGTCTGTGTCGCTTTGGCAGGGTCGTGGGTCGTAGGTCGCGGTTCGTGGGTCGTGGCCGTGCCATCCATCATTAACCAAAGGTCCATAAAGTTTATTTAGGCTTAAAACGATGCACACGGGCCTGGCTCTTAAATTTATTTGCTGGCAGGCTCTCGACAGAATTGTTCACTTTTTCCACAGACGGACGTTCAATATGTATACATGTATATCTTTAGAGGGTACAATACAATCCTTCTTCTCCTGCATTCCAACGATAAACATTATGAATATTAAATTCGAAATCTGTTTTTCAATTAAAAAGCAATGCACAAAAAGAAAAACACCACTCTGGGGGTTGCGTGGGGTCTTCCTTTCTTTGCTTCGGTGAACATTTGAAAATTTACACAGACACAGAGAGGCAGAGAGAAGCATCAATAGAGGCAGCCGCAACAGAAGAGGGGCTACGAATAATAATAATAAATGACAGCAAGCAAATAACAATCTTTCTTTCTTTTGTTCATTTTCTCTTTAATTTTTCTCTTCTGGTTTTTCACTGCTGCACACAACACCAGAAAAACGAAACCAAAGCCAAGGAAAGCTCTTGCGGAGGATGTGTTTTTTTTTTTTTTTGTGTGTGTGTGGGGAGGGAGTGCGGGGGCCTGGCGCTATTTGAAAAATAAATATACTTGTCTTAAAATTATTTTTCAGCACACAGCAAACAAGGGGGCGTGACCGGTTTGGGTGGTTGTGGGGGGGGGTGGGGAAGGCGGCAAAGAAACGAGCAAATTGTTTGGCAAATTATATGGCAACCACTCGACACGAAATCAGGCCAATAGAAACGTGAGAGCTCTCTCCTTCTTGGCCAAAGGAAAATACATAAATTCATATGTGAAAACAAGCAAGAAATTTAGGAGTCAAAGCGCACACAAAAATAGACAGGCCAAAGGCTTACAATACTCCCTAGAGGGGAGGCAACGTATATGACATAATAATAACTTGCAGAAAATAAACAAAAACTTGAAGATTTTTTGAGCCTAAGCTAAATAACTGGGATTTTTAAAAAGTTTTCAACTGTATGAAACTAAATTATAGCAAATTTAATTCGAATCGAGTAAATTACTTTCCACCACGAACAGAGCCACTTCTACTGCCATCCTCCCATTCCAAAGACACAAAATCCACATAACAAAAAATTACATTTTGAAAACTAAGAATGGAAATTACTGATTCGAGAGAACATCAGAGTAAATATGAATTTCGAAACGACATTCTAAAAAAATTCAATTACATGCCAAAAGTTACACAAAAAACACGGGGGAAAACAAGCACACAGAACTATCGGATAATTAAATATAAATATATATAGTATATTGGTGTATGTATATAAAGGTTGTGTTGTTTATACAAGACATGGAAATTGGTATTTTGATTTTAGTTTTTATTTGCTTTACCCGAGTCGCTTCTGGCGCGCCTCTTTGCGTCCGTAGGAGAGCGGCAGCGTGAAACGCGTGACAATTCCCTCGGGCCCAAAGACATTGGATGGTATATTGTCCAGGGAATCGGACAGCGAACGCGAGTCCGACTGATCTTGCAAACTATAAATTACAATATTCCATATAGATATCGAAACAAACATCAAAGTACGTGAATGCGGACAGTGTTTCATGGACATGGACATGGACATGGGCATGGATGGGTGTTGGTTGGTTTGTTGGTGGATTCATGGTTTTGCATGATCGACATTTTATTAACGCAGCTTTCGGCAAATATTAAATAGTTTTTGCCAAACTGTTTGCTCTTCTCTACAATGGGGATGGATGCATGGTGGGGTTCTCTGAACGAATATGCGTGTGTGTGTGTGTGTGTGTGGACATGGGCGGTGGGGGTGGGGCTGGACGTGGTCATGGGCATACAATTCGTGTACATACAATGTGGGTGTGTGTGTTTTTCTCTGAATGTGGCTTTTTCCGGTTCTGCGTTTTTTTTTTTTTGTGTGTTTGTGAAATCCCATATATTTTATTGACATTTACCCTTTGGGTCAACATTTGTAAATGGATGCGGATGGAAAATGGTTTTCATGAGTGCAATTTTTACAGATTATAATTCAGTTATATTCAAATTGAATCACTCAACGTACTCTAAGATGTGAAAAACGAGACCAAAATACCAAAAATATATTTTTTACATACATTCTAAATGCAATAACGAATAGCCACATTATTTAAATCGTAAAGCTGCCTATTAATATGCTAAATAATATGACTATAAGGCTTTCGCTTAATCATTTCACTCTCATAGGCTCTAGGGAAGCTCTATTTGATTCGAACTAATCCTCATTCTCGTATGTAAACCCATCTAATGTGCGGCATCATTCAGGGTTTACACGTGACTGGGAGCTTTTTAATCCTTGAAATTAAGTATAAAAAGCAGTGTCAAACAGCAGCCTATCTTGAATGAACAGACACTATGTATAGACTATAACTCTAGATCAATCAATCTTAGTTTTAAACATAAAAACGACAGTCCAGTGCTATATGTAAGTGGAAGCTTATCAATCGTTAAATTCCAGTATCCAGTATTCCACGCACTATACCATGAAACAGAAGTGCCTTCCTCTGTGTTTGAAAGCCACCACAACTATTTTGTGCACACAAGAAATGACTTTAATTTGATTTAATTAGTTCAATTTGCTAATGAATAGCAATTAAATGATAGACCAGACTTCTTTTGACATTCACCAAAGAGATGCCAAGCCCTTTCTCACCCCGAAAGCATAGCTGGTCTCCTCTCTCCCCCGATTTATGCATTTATAAAAAAAGGAACAAGCTGTTATTTATAAAATCAGCAGGGCATAGAAATAACCTACTGCCATTACTATTTTTAGTGCCCTAACCGTAACCTTGGTGGCCTCCAAGTTTTTACTGCTGGTCATAGTTCAACCTTTTGTTACGCCATCACCAATCCATCTATCCATCTATCTATTTATCATATTTCCCCGCCCCAGCCATTTGGGAGCATGTACTTAATTATAAACAAACTAATCAAAGCGAGTATCCAAATATTGACACTGGGACGATACTCTGTTTGCTTATCCTTCGACACACGACACTGAATGACATTAACTACACTTTAAATATGCTAATTTTATGCAGCATGCATTGTAAAACACAACAACTAAATCTACGCCACGTGGCGTATGGGTAATATTGAAGGGCGACATTAAAATATATTAAATTGCATACAAATATCTAATTAACGAGTAAGTTGGCAAATGGAGAGGGTGGACAGATTTGAATTAATGCAAAATCTCACATATCCCCAAATATGTATTAAACAAACAGAAAACTAATGTTTGTGTGTGTGGCTGACAGTGAAAAATTGTATGCAGATTTTTAGATAGGATGGTGTGAGTGTGTGTGGGGATGCATGATGCACAGACAGACCCAAAAACACCACCACCACCGCAGCCACCGCAACCACTGCACTCCACACAGAACCGCAGTGAATGCGGGAGCAAAGCTAGCGAGATGCAGAGACAAATAATACAGGGGGCACGGGATAGGGACACGGGACACGGGACACAGGACACAGATAAAAATAACATTCCAATGCGAGATATCAGATGCAACCCGAGATGCTTTCGTGCAGAATGTACGAGTACGAGTAATTGAATGCGCAACATAAATGAATGTTAATCAAACAAATATAAAATGAAGTGTGTCTGCTTTGTGGATCTGTTGCTGGAGTTGAGTTTCAGGTGAGAGAAGGTTGAATGCTATCGTGGGGATGGGGTGGTGGATGCCTGAAGGCCACCCACATACATACCTCAAGCTCAGGTCGGGGGAGGCACAGCGCACCGCTACGCTGGGAATTTGCGGCACCAGGCGCATTGCGCAGGCCACCTGATTGCGCCACAGGCGTAGATAGGAATCCTTTTGGCTCTCGGTGGGCACTTTCTTGGTGGGCGCCGAGCTGCGCAGCAATGAGGCACGATTGTCGCTAACGGGGCTGCAAAGAAGGCCAGCATTGAATGATTTTCCAGAGTGTAAAGTCATACTGGGACTTACGTGGGATCTATGACACTGTAGAGGGCATTGAGTCGGGTAAAGCAAATGGGCCAGGCCTGGGCCACAGCTGATGGGCACTGCTGCAGGATGCGCTGACGTTCCAACAGGCCAAACAGACAGGTGGCCCAGGGATCGAATGGCGGCTGTGGTGTGGAGGCAATGGCAGCAGCAGCAGCTGCCGCTGAGCTGCTGGCCTGAGACAAGTTGAGCGTGGATGTGGAAGACTTTGAGTTGTCTGTGAGAGTGAGATGTGGAGGAAGGTTAGATTGGATTACAAAGGACTGGTGCAACCGCTCCCATTCGCTTACCGTCTGTGAGTCCTGCCAGCCAGACGCCACTCGAGCGCTCGGCTATCCACTGCAGGTCAATGCAGTTGGCATTGAGTATGGCCGTCTTCTCTGTTTGCGGCAACAGTGGCAGACACTTCTCCACAATCGGTGGCACACACCGGTCCATGACATCGATGAGTGGCGGCTCGGTTTCGGGTATGCCCAGGGCCCGCATCAGATTCTTGACCTCCTTGAGAATCATGGCGGCCAGCTTCCGCAAATACGGACGATAGTTACAGAGCAGCACCAGGGCGAAGCCCTCGACAAAATGGAGCGTGGTGGCCAAGGGTATCTCGTTCTTCTTGTTCGCATCGCTGGCCATATTCAGCACCGTGTGCTGAGTGATGCTGGACATGCCGCTGGATGTGGTGATGCTGCTGGCAGCACTGCTTGCGGTATTTAGGTGCTGCTGCTTCGACAGCTGACTGCTGGTGGTATCCTTGCTGGCCACGGTAGCAGTTGCAGCTGCTGCAGCTGCTGCTGCTGCTGCCACAGTCGGAGCTGTCGCCACTGCCGCTGCCTTTGGCTGTGCTGCGTTGGCCCCATTGGCTGTGCCACCGCTGGGGGCACTACTCTGGGCACTGGTCGTATTGTTGCCATTCACATTGATCGCACAGCGCCAAATGTTGAGGAAAACGAAAAGGATGCGTGTGCAGTTCTCCAACAGCTGCGGATAGGTGTCGGTGACGTCGCGCACCAGAAACTGGGTGTAACCGTGCACGACATCCTGACGCCAATCCGGGAAGTCAATGACCAGCGTCTGCAGCGACTGGTGCGTCAGTATGCGCAGCTCCTCGTCCATGTGGACGGTCAGGCGGGACAGCAGATCGACCAGCTCGTGGGCGGTCATCGTGTCGGGTATCAGGCGTGGAACAGCGGCCACACACGTTCGGAAAAGATCAATGCGCGGCTTCCGCTCCCCCGATAACATCTCGTCCGGCTCCTTGTTCTGGTTCTGCGTGTTGGTCATCATCAGCGGTCGGCCGTAATGCACGTCCAGGGCCCGCAGTATGTCGACGAACACCCTTCGCACGTGCGGAAAGTACGTGGACATGCCGATGCTACGTGCCGTGTCATCGGTCAGCATCTTGTTGATGTAGGTCCGCTTCACCCGCAACGTGTTGCCCGATGGCAGCACCGGCACAGTCCGGGGCATCGGCGGTTCGCCGTCCTTCTGCTGCAGCGAGTCGGCAACGACCAGGAAGGCTCGCAGGCCAATGCTCATGCGCTCCGGATTGAGTATCAGCTTTATGGATCGCCCCACGCACAGCAGATCGTAGACAATCTCACGCATGGCAAAGTCCAGACGCTCCTGGGCGATGAATTGGATGATCTTCACGAAGATATTCAGCGGCGTGTCGCGTGGCACAACGCCCTTGGAGCCTCTGTTTTTGGAAGAAAGTGAAATTAGTAAAGCAAATGACCTGCGGCTGGCGATGAACTCACTTCGGAAAGAGCGAGTTAACAATGCTCTGGAGGCGGGAATGCGTGGCCGAGTTGGATTCGCACTTGATGCGTATCATGTAGACCCACAGCAGGCGGTAGAGCGACTCCAGGGCCACGCGACTCATTTTGGCATCGCGATTCTTCAGATTGCTGAGGCACATGGCCAGGAAGTAGTGCCAATTCGTCAGGAAGAAGGTCTTCTGCGAGACGCACAGCAGGCAGGTGACCAGCGGAAAGAGTGCCAGTCGATGCTTCGACTTTGTGGAGGCATCCAACGTCTGTACATACAACAGCTCCACAAAGTTCTTCACACAAGGGACATTCACCTCGTTTTTGACGGCCTGCCAAGGGCGAGAGAAAGGATCAAGTAATATAGGAGGCATGAACATTTCCAATCATTAATCCACCCGGTACTCGAAGTGTTTAGGGACACATATGTATATCAGTGCCCCTTCCATGCGTTTACTCATTCGCTTACTTACTCTTTCTCACTCCTAATCGTGTCGGGTGAGTCCCCTTTTGGAAGGAAGCGAGATAGAGAGAGAGACATTTGTGAAAGGGAGGATAAGCGAAGTGCAGGAACTAGCATCAGAACAAAGCTAGCGGTCCTGGCACCCCTCTTTCTCTTTAAGTTTTCCCCCTCACTCGAGATCGCGGAGAGATCTCCCCTTCCACGCATCAACCAACCAATCACGTAGGTGTGCACTGACTGAGTACCGGGCCGCGGATCGTTATTACTTACCGCCGCTACGGGCACCAAGATCTCCACAAAGAGTCCGGCCAGGGCATGCTTGATATCCTTGTCCTTGACCTCCTGGAAGTACTGGCCGCACTCGTGCATGAACTGAAACGAGGCCTCAAACTCCTCGATGGGCACCATCTTGACGCGAAAGAACTTCATGCCCATCAGCAGGCTGATGATGCTCTGGGTGGTCGTTGGAGAGGCCTCTTTGGCGCGCAGCTCCTTCAGTTCGCTCATGAAACGCTTGCGCACCGACGCAAAGCGACTTTGGGCCAGGACGCCAATCACCTCCGCATAGAGATCGGCGATCATGTGTATGTTGTGGGCATTCGGGTTGTTCTGTAGGCCGTCCTTGTACTTGAAGTGCTTGAAGGCGAGGTTCTCGATGCTGCGCACCAGATCCTCGTGCCCCGGATGGAACGGCAGCTGCTTGAGTATCTCAATCAGGGCCAAACAGAATATAAACTCCACTGCCGCCTCGCGGCGCTGCAGCTGGAAGTCCAGGTCCGCGGGCTTGTTGTTGTTGCTGTTGGCAGACGCCTGTGCGCTGCTGGTGGGCGGCGGTTTCTTGAGATCATTCTTAATCTCCATGTCGGACAGCTGGCGGCGATGCCAGGCGAGCAGCGTGTGCAGCAGCGAGGGCAGACAGTGCTCGGCCACCGATCCCAAGGCGGAGAGCAGCTGATCAAACTGCTGATCCTCACCGCGCTGCAGCAGTTTCGAGAGGTTCTTGTCCGCACTCTCCAGCATCACGAGCTCGATCTTCTTCTCCGCCTGGGCGGTGAAATCGCTAAAGAGGTTCCGCATCACAATTTCACCGGGACGCGGAGCTCCGGAGAGCTCCACGCCGGCCACACTCGCCGCCAGAGCGTGCATCTCCGCCTGCGTGTAGCTGGGCAGGACGTTGATGATGGAGCTCCTCGAGTGGGCGCCCCACGGCAACAGTGACTGCCGCTGTGGTATGACCAAAGCCGGTGGTGAGGCGTAACTCTGGCGATTGGCCGGCACACTCTGGTAGGCAATAGCCGGCGATGGCGATGCCGACGCGGACGCGGACGCCGATGCTGAGGCCGATGCAGATGCGGATGCAGACGACGATGAGATTAGCTCTAGACTGCTCACTGGCAGCTGCTGCAGCTGTTGGTGCGACTGCTGCTGCTGGTACTCCAGTTGCTGCTGTGATTCATATTCGATCCCATAGGGATACTCATCGCCAGGCAGTTGGTAATTAATGGGCGACGTGGTGCCGCCGCTGCCAGTGCTGCTCGGACCATTCCGACTGGTCTTTGGCGTTGAGGTATACTCGGCTGAGTTTATGGAATGACGCTGCTGCTGTCCACCGCCACTGCCGCCCGGGGATCCCGCGTTTGCGCTAATGCTGCTGTTATCCACCAGTTGCTGCTGCTGCGTTGTTTCGCTGTTATCGACGGTATCGCCACCGCCAACGCTGCCGACAGCCAGAGTCGCCTGATAAGCATCTTCCTGGAAAGCAGCATTACGCTGTGGGCTCTTTGTGGGTGTTGCTCCTCCTACCCCTACTCCTACTCCTCCTCCTCCTCCTCCTCCGGTTGTATTGGGACTGGCACTAGTGGAGGGTGAACCGCCGCCGACTGCAGAGTCATTTAGGTGTTGCTCATTTGGGTTTTGATTTGTGCCTAAAAAAGGGGGAATAAGTTTGTTTTAATTTCGATTCGATTCTTTTCTTCAACTCTTTCGAAATGGATTTGCTAAAAATGATTCATTCTACGCACAAATCATACAATAAATTACGCCTAGCGCTCATGTGTATAAGAAATTATGAATTTTTGGTTGATTTGTGGCATTTCTTTGTTACCCAAACAAAAACTCTGGTCTTAGGACACGCCTATAAAATGTAATCTGTAAATAGAAATTATCATCATCATAAACATCATCATTATCACAAGATGTGGGGGTGTGAGGTGTGGGGGAGTGTCTGCAACACGCCCCAAAAACCGAAAGAATAACACTCCCTTTTTTACGCGTCCGATTCTGGACTTTGGTTCTAAATTGAGTTCCGTTGCGGAGGTTATCATCCGACGTATAACTTGGGGGTTTTATATCTTAATTGGCAAGACTGTTATAACTGTTTTGGCCTGACATCGTCGTCCATATGGCCTGTTTGATTGATGGCCCCCCATTCCCATTCTCTCCAGCCAACCCCCAACCGAAAAAACACTCTTCAAAATCAGAATATGCAAAACAATAATTACAATACACGATTCCCCCGCCATATCTCTCATATCTCTGATCTCTTTTTTTGTGTCTGCCGATAAGGGTTCAAAACAAAATCGAAATTCCAACTAAAAACGAGAGGGAAAACGACAGGGAAGAGGGTTGTGTGGTTTCAAGGAAAAACCAATTAAAAGGGCCAGGAATTTCGTAGGAAATTGATCATGACATCGATGTCGATTACTGGGAACTTCGTATGGAACTACTGCCTCGTATGACGCGGCGAATGACGTTAATTCGCTGTGGAAATTTCCCACAAGCGAATTGACACATGCGTTTCGATTGGCACGAACAGAGATCGATGTAATAATTTTTGGAAGGAATATTGCACTGCTTGAACACAAAAAATCAGCTGTTCTTATACCCGATGCTCAAAAAGAGTGGAGAGTTCCTTCTCAAAAGGAACCGTTTATATATATTCTTGATCAGAATCAATAGCCGAATCGATTGAGCTATGTCTGTCTGTCCGTCCGTCCGTCTTTGTTCAACGTCTATTTCTCAGAGACTATCAGAGCCAGGAGCAAAGAAATTTTGTCTGCAGATTCCTGTGATATCCCACTGAATCAAATTTCAATATTATGCCACGCTCCTTTCCACACCACACAAACGGATCAGATCGGACTATTATTATAGCCATAGGGAAGAAATCAATTTGCAGTGGCTACGCAACGCCTTCCACGCTCTCACTCATTATCTGTCTCTCTCTCTCACACACTCTTCGTCGTGCCATGTGTTGCGCCCTCTAGAGGAGTGTACGACGCACAACGTTTCCCCTCGTTTTTCTTTTGGAATAAACCGAAACCATTCCCATTTTTTGAGCCACTATCATTGTTGTCCCATTTCGCTTCAGGCGTAAATAATATTTGTATTGTATTTTTTGTTTTGAAATGTGTACATTTCATTGATAGTTTTAATCATATTTTCATATCAATCATTGGCCTTCATGTCGCTAATTTTCGTGCAGTTAAAGATAAGGAAATACAACTGGGCAATGCAATGAAAAAATTAACGACTTTCACGGTAATAAAATTAATAGATACGCTGTTGAATACTACCTATACTTTATTATACAAGGTATAGTACTTCACTATCTTTATTCTTTAGAACATCCAATGCCTCCAATAATAGCCAGGTATGTTCTGCTCTTTGAGGTCAACAAAAATCATCTATAAATTATCTGAGAGAGGCTCATACATATCACATTCAAGGGCAGCATTCAAATTCCTTGCCTCTGGATTATTCCCTTTTAAAATCGAAGTCAATCAATAGAATGTCCTCTGTGGCAGCGGCTCAGAGTCAAGTACAATTGTCGCTGGTGCCCCCGGCGGATAAATAATGGATGCCCCAACGATATGCCATGTGTCATGCGGCATGCGGCATGTAAGAACCGTGTGGCCGTGACGTAGTTTCAGCTGTTTAGAAGTTCGGTGCCCAAAAGCCAGACCAAAACGAAGGTCTGTTAAAGTTCAGGGTAAAGGTTGCTCCGTTCCGTTCCACGTTCCGTTGTCGCTTTCGGTGAATAATTGATCAAATTGGAAGTACAAGGGCGATTGCAGGAACGACTGACGAGGGACGAGGTACATAAAGGTTTAGGGGCTTATCCTCGATTGTCAGGAAGAACAAGCATTGAAAAATGTTCAAAAGAAATAGCCCAAAAAGGAATATGTAAACGACATGAATGTTCTGTGTGCAATCATCAATGGCAGTTTAGACACCATAATGTGGGCTGGAGGGGAAAAACAACTGAAAAATGTTTGACATGTGGGAGAGAAAATGGGAAATATCTGACGGCCCCACACACCAATGAAATCTCAAACAAACAAAAAATGCTAAAAACATATGTATGCATATACTGTGAGCATTCCCATTCGTATTATTAATAACGTATTAGCACGCTCGCTCCCAAATCTTCCGTCCTCCCAACGGTCCGGAATCGTTCTTATAAAAGTTCTTTGGATGTGTCATATAACAACAACGACAGCACACTCGTCCCCCGAAGAGCACACCCACTTCCAAGAGGGGCGTGCGACGAACCCGAAAACACACACAGACGAATGAATGTATCTCTCGCTCTCGCCAACCGATTCATCAGATACATCGCACTGGGCCAAGTTAAAACCGAATTAAAGCGGAACAAAATAACACAAATGAAATACAAAAAAAAAACTGCAACAGCGTCAGAAAAACATTCAAATGTCTCGAAGAAAAGATACCTATTACGGGCTCCAAATCTGGAAATCTTTGAGATCTAGGCATTACGAAATGGATCGTTTATTCAGACACCATCTGGTGCATGCCTCCCGCACATCCCATATACCTCTCTTGCACACCCCATACGATAGGGTATCAAGAACCTACAAAGGAGGAATATTTTACGTTTTTCTTTTCTTTTTTCAAAATTCACTGGAAAATAGTTTTTTTTTTTGTTTTTTTTTAATGTCGTTGTTGAAAATTTCAAGTATGCCATAGATTTTCGCTTTGTTTTTCCAAGAGATCTTTCAGTCGTTATTTATGAGAAAATCATGAAAAGTTCAAGGGTTCAAGTGTTATTTATTCGACGATACTTAGAGGGAAATCAACACACACACACACACACACACAAACATGTCTTTTACTTTGCCAAATGATTATAGCGAATGCAAAAATAAATAAACTATGTTTTAATTGTAAAATCGGTGAATAATAAAATAATAAATTAAATCAAATATGGGATTTTGCAAGATCAGTGCGATATTTATGGGAAAAAAAGAAGAACAAAGATTTGTGGATAGATATGAAAAGAGGCAAAGGCAACTAACTGTCAGATTGGGGCTTTTCTCGGCTAGAAGTAAGCCAAAACAATGGCAATTATAAATCAAATCACTATATATAATCGCTATCTAATCGAACCAAAGCATTAATCCATCAAACAACCTCCCCTTTGTGCCCCTCATTTAACACCATTTTGGGGCATCGATTATCTGCGTTCTATGGTGACAGCAAAATCAATTTAATTTATATGGTATTTTGAAATCATTCCGATAAGATATCAACATTCGATGGCGAAATAGCATGTAAAGAAATATTCTTTTGTCTACCTTCAATATCCCTTTGAACTTCATACAGTATATCGACGAATATATACTATACATACTATAGGTATCTTCATTAACTTGAACTTCAACAGACAGTCGATGTAAAACCTTCGAATTGTTTATCACATTTTTTTTTTCTTTATCATCATTTAACCCCAGCCAACACTTCCTCAATACTTAATTTTTCTTACATTCTTATTTATATTTTTGTTTTTATCAGTTTTCGTGTAAAAACGTATGGTAGTCATATGCCCCACAGATATACATATGTACATACATACATATATATATAAATATGAACGATAGAAGTACAGACCACAAACCTTTTAGTTTTTTTGGTGTCCATTGAAAATTCCATAACATGAAAGTGGAGCATAAATTTGTCAAGGAATCACAGCTGGGAAAATGATATCCGGGCAGATTTACAACGAAATGCGATCGGCGCGAGATGAGAGGGTAGTGCAATTATAGTGCTTAACACTAATTAACACAGAACTTTGTTTTGGTTTTGCTTTGGCTTTTGCTTTTGCTTGCAATTAGAGGCACGTGACGTGATCTGTTGTTACATTTATTAATTGCAGTCACTATCCTCTGGATTGGGGGACTAGATTGTCTTTGGGATTAATCGTATGAGGCTGATAAGGCCCGCATTCAATTGTGTCACTGGGTCAGTCAGCACTCGGAAGGTTTACTTGGAATTGAATTAGTGATAGTCCGAAAATTTGTTTACTTTTTTGTTTATATGATTGTTATTATGGTTGTAATATTCAGCGGCTTGCTAATAGTTTTTATGCTAATCAGACAGAGAAATAATGAGCTCAGCGTTTTCGAAAAATCTAAAACGAATCGTTTTTTGTTTTTTTTTTTTTTGTTTTTACGAGTATGTGACTGTGACTGTGGGGCTTTGCTGTGATGTCAAATTACGGAATGAGGCAATTTGAATTTAATTATTTGCCTTTAAGACCGATTTCTATATAGAAGCACGCACACGCACACACACACACAAATCTATCCAATAGATAGATAGATATATAGATATATTCTATATAGTTGTCTATATGTATAGTATATTGGGGGAAACGGGATGGGGTGGGGACGGGACGGAAGGGGACGCACGTTAAATCCAAAATAAAAAGTTCCTCAATACCGAAACCGTAGAATGCAAAAATGCGGACAGAACGAACGCTACGGCGACGACGACGACGAATTTCGACTGCGGCGAAAACGAAAACGAACCGAAAAAGCGAACGGGCGAACGTTCGGCGATGACGGCGAAAAAGTGAGCAACTCGCGCAAGCTCGAAATCAAAACAAACGATTATTTTGTCTATTTAAAATTATGATTAACAATTGCGAGAGAGACGGCGACAGAGACAGAGACAGTGGCCACTAGCCACTGACCAGGAGAGCAGCAGAGCAAGAGAGCAGGAGAGCAGAATATATGCTAGCAAGAAAGTGCAAGAGGAAGAGTGAGCGAGAGGGAGAGGGAGCAGCTAGCAGAAGAGAGAGATTAAGTAGCGGTGCCGTGCCGGAACAGCTGTTGTTTTTGCGGCGAGCCAAAAACTGCTCATACGACGCGTTGTACGAAATGAGAGATGATTAAGCTAAATGCTGCTCATTTGTTTGTTTATTTGTTTGTTGCTTACGGATTCGAATTCTAACTGATTAGCATTGTTAGTGCTTATGGCATTCGCATTAGCTTCAATTAGGGGGAGGGAGAGATAGAGAACACAGCATGTGCTAAATGGAAAACTTTCCGCCCTTTTTTTCTGTCCCGCAGAGCGGTAGAGCGGCAGAGCGGAGGCAAGGCCAACACTTTCAGGGAGCGAGCGCCCTTAACCCAAAAAGTGTGCAAAGAAATTTCAAGGAGAGATTAGGGATCTGCATATGTGTGTGTTTGTGTACTTTGTAACGCCTTGAAAGGGTGTAACTATTGTAAAAACCATTTGAAGGAGAGATTAGGAATCTGACAGCGCAAGGGTGCAACGCATTTGCCTACAGTCCCAAGGAAAGATTGGATATGCAAATGTTATAGTCGGTTATCCTCTCTCTTGAAGTCTCTGTTCTCAGATCCGTAACATCCTTTGCTTTACTTAATGACTACATCACTAATTTATGTAATTTAAAATTATCCATTTGATATTCTGTTTACTTTTTCGACTAAAGGAAATGACATCTTAGATCTTTGGAACTTTGACCACTTCTCTGCCTCTCTGCCTCCTGTGGATTTTCTCTTTTATAGAATTGCAAATTTCGAAGAAAATTTACATATTTCAAAAACAGGGAAATCGCAAACAAACCAACAAAAAAAAAGAAACAATACAATGCCCATTTTGTAACAACAAACAACAACTAAATTGATTATGTATGTACAGCCCCAGATGGGGGTCTAAATACTGATGTTTGCGTGGGAAATTAGCACTTGGCCGGCCGGCCACTGGCCACTGGCACTTTCCAGCCTTTCCATTCGAACAATATTGGTTTGTGAAATTAGTTAACTGCTTTTATTGCAAATTACATCACGCCCACCGCCGCATAAGCAATGGGAGGAGCAGCGCGGTGTTGAAGGAAACTAACGTCAAACACGCGATTCGAGAAGGCAAGCCACACGCGACCGGAACGCACTTTACACCCGCTATATAAGCACTTGAGAACGCACTTGATGATGGTTTTGGTTTGGTTTTTGTTTTTTGGTGGAGGGGGAGGTTATTGGTTGTACTTGGCAGCTCGACGGCGGGCAAACAAATGAGCTGAGGGCCCGACCCCGGCGGCACAGCTTTTGGAGCTCTCAAACTTATGCAATTTTGCACAGGTGATGGTAACGACGCCTCGACATTTGACTGTGCCAGGCGGACGGATAGGCAGGCGGAATTTTCTAATTTTGCCACACTGCGCTACAAAGTCCGTTGGATAACTGCCAGGTTGTGGCCCCAGTCCCAGACCGAACCCCGAGCACAACCCATTGACGCCAGACGTTTGCTGCTGCTGCTGCTGCTGCTGCTGCTGGTGCTTCTGCTGCTGCTCTTTCCTCTGTTTTTGTGCTGAATGTCATTATCAAGGTTTATTTGATATATTTTCCCGCCTTTTTGTTTTGTCTTCTTGTTTTTGCGTGTGAATGAAATGTGCAACAGAGATAGCAGCACAGAGAGAGGAAGAGCGTGAGTGAGGCACGCGCCAAATGGTTCGTGTCTGGGCTTAACATAGCGGTAAATCAATCTGAACGGGATAATGAAAAATTGCGTGGCGCACAAAATGTTGAGTCAATAAATTGGAGAGAAACCGAAAGGCCTCTGGAGACTCACGCCAAGAACACTCCAGACGCGAGGACAGTGGTACGAGAGTAATTTAATCGAATGAGAAAATGGGAATAGATGTGAAATCTCCTCTGTCTTTTGATCCATCAGAGAGAGAGTTAAGAGAGTAAATATATACCTTTATTATAATTAAAAGCCCAAGGCAAACGTTTGCTAAGGTTTGAAGTTAGTACTAGAGATATCTCTCATACATTTTCCACATCCCATAAATGCCCTTTTTTATAATATTTACCCCACTGTTCAACAGTGAATAAAAAACCATAAATTGTTGTATTTGATTATGTGCTCACATGTCTGTATGTGTGTCTGCGAGTCGAGTGTCGTACGACTGCGTGTGTGCGTGTGCAATCAAAGTGAATCATCACTTAAGCAATGAGGAAGACAGAGCAAACAAACAAACGGATAAACAGATGCAAAAGCGCCGACGCAGACAGCTAAATGTGGAAAGAGGAGGGGAAAGAGACGACCGAAAGCTGTGCACTGTTAACTGTAAAGGCGATATCACACACACACAGACAGGGGCAGAACGATTGTGACCTGGTAGGTGGGCGTAAACAATTAGCAGCGACTGCAGCAAAAAAGAAACGCAGCTAATTACAAAAAGCTGCACCCAGGCGGCAGACCAGAAAAAAAACACACACACACTTAAGTGCTTTTGGCCAGAAATAGAACATTTACAGCCCGACCGACACTCACCTGCGACGCCGCCTCCTACTCCACCATTACCACCGTCCAGGGAAAGTAAATCCTCCTGCAGCTCCAGCTGCTCCTCCATTTGCCGTAATTTCGGGGGGGCCTGGGAAACGAAGACGCCTCGTACAATCAATTGGCAATGTTACAATTGGTTTTTTCGCAAAAAACATGAGTCTGGGAAAGTTGCAGCTGCGGCCATTTTTTTTGCCTCCCAAAGTCGGGGCATGTGGATTGTTTTCCTTAATGCTGTGCACTCCAGTTGCACTCAGTTGCGGTTGGGAACACTTTTACACGGTGGTATAACTATTTTACTATGCTTTTATTCTATTTGGGTCACTTTTTGTTTAATTTTAAATGAAAATTGTACAAAAAGTAGAAGAAGCAGAAAGAAGATCAGCTGTTTTTTGTTTATGCAGCGCTGCCACCTGGTCGTACAACAGCTGAAGATGTAATATCGATTAGTATCGTAATGATATCGTCAGCTGGTATGACGTCCCACATCTAAAAAGCATGTAGAAATGGATTTTTTGTACATACATATGTAGTCGACATGTCTAGTTACCCTGTAGTTACTTGGTGATATTGCCAAATCAAGGAATATTATTATAAATAAATATGTAACCCAGTCTGTTTTTAAAATACACCCCCACAAATTCTAAAACGTGAAGAATTTCAGCGCAGTTCAGGTGACAGATATCGGGGATTTTTTGGTAAGTATAATGGACGATCTGCAAGGAGAATTCACAAACAGTAATTTAAAACAGCCCGCCTTAATCGAATATCGATGAATATCTTAATAATTATCGGCGGCCAGCTGATATGACGTCACGACACAAATTTTGACTAATACATGGACTAAATACACCAAATACTTAACTAAACATAAATAAATGTCTCCTAATCAGCGTTCAGCGATGCGCTGGCGATTGCACTGACTTGCCAAAACAGTGCGCCACAAAGAAATAGTGAGTTCTCCCTGCAGGCACTCCCCCGTTTACCGGTCCTAATTCCGTGAAACTTTTGCAGAAAAACAATGGAAATACCGACAGTGCCCGTTCATCCGTTAAGCAGCGATCCAACTGCCGCGTGGAAGGACATCAGCAAGACGCAGCGCGTCATCAAGGTGACCATGAAGCCTCCGACGAATGCAGTGGCGGCCAACAAGGCGCGCGTGGTCTGCATGTCCGACACGCACTCCCTGACGCCGTACATCAAATTCGATGTGCCCGATGGTGACATCTTCATCCACGCAGGGGACTTCACCAAGTGCGGCCAGCTAGAAGAGGTGGAGGAGTTCAACACGTGGATCGGGGCCCTGCCGCATCGGCACAAGATCGTGATTGCTGGCAATCACGAGCTTAGCTTCGACCGAACGTTCACGCATCCGTTTCAGAACAACGCCAAGGGACACTCGAGCACCAAGCACACGGGCATGTCCATCCTGGACGACCTGCCGACCCTGGGCAATGCTAAGGAGAGCATGGAGAGCGCCGTGCAGACGCAGAATATCCGTGAGGTTCTCACCAATTGCACGTACTTGGAGGACCAGCTGCTGGAGTTGTGGGGCGTCCGCATCTACGGCTCACCCTGGCAGCCAGAGTTTTGTCGCTGGGCCTTCAATGTGCCACGCGGTGCCGCCTGTCTGGAGAAGTGGAACCAAGTGCCTGCGGGCGTCGATATACTCGTCACCCATACGCCACCAGTGGGCCATGGCGATCTGTGCTGCTCCGGCGTGCGGGCCGGCTGCGTGGAGCTGCTCTCCACGGTCCAGCAGCGGGTGAAGCCCAAGTACCATGTGTTCGGCCATGTCCACGAGGGCTATGGCATCACCAGCGACGGGCGGATCATATATGTGAATGCCTCTACATGCGACATAAATTATTTACCCAACAATCCCCCCATTGTGTTCGATGTGACGCTCCCACCTGGCATGAGCAAGGATTAGTCCAAGTCCTAGTACCGCCATGATATTATTTACATATATTTTTAAGTTTTTAAAAATGATTTTGAAACCGATAAATGCTCATTAAAATCCGAGTTTCAAACCGATTGTACCGATCGCAACTGGATTGCAGCCCCTCCCCATGACTGCAGTTTGGATGGATGGCAGCTCTGCTGCAGTTTGATATTCCTCTTTGCGCGCAATCCGTAACGGTGCTCTTCCAAGTACTTTTCGAGCGGCGTGGACGGACAAGCAAAAGGAGAACAAGAAGATATCCAAAAGTCGTGGAAGTCATCCGTGTTCCGTGGCCCTTGAAAATTGATTTTAAATTGTATTTCTATATTTTAGCTGTGCAAAAAGTATAAAAGACATAAAATGGTGAGATTTATATAAAGATCTGTCGAATAAAACGCACAAAACAACATAATGGTTAAAAAAAAGTATTAATCAAGCAAGAAAATATGCTGGAAAGTCGCTTCTATGTGAATTTTCCAGCAGACCAGAGATATCTTTAATTAAATATTGATGGGATTCTAAAACAAAGTAAGATCGTGAAATCTTCAGATGATCTTCCAAAGAGTTTTCCTGCCCCGAAATTGTTGTAACTTTCCTAACCTCCAACAATGGCGGCGACCTCTCTGTTTCTCCTTCTCTATCGTTCGTTTCGCTCTCCCTCTTTTTAGCGCGAAGTCATCTCCATCCAGATCGGGCAGTGCGGCATCCAGATAGGGAATTCCTGCTGGGAGCTGTACCTCCTCGAGCACGGCATCAATTTAGATGGCAGCCCCAAGACCAAGGAGGAGCTGCTGGCCAGCGGTAGCAGCGCCAGCGTGGGGCACGACACCACGGCCAACGATGCACGGACCTTCTTCACGGAGACGGGCAACGGAAAGCAGGTTCCACGCTCCATATTCGTCGACCTGGAGCCGACGGTCATCGATGATGTGCGGAACGGACCCATGCGAAGTCTATACCATCCGGAGCAGCTGATCTCGGGAAAGGAGGATGCGGCCAACAACTATGCGCGCGGACGCTACTCCATTGGTAAGGAGGTGATCGACAAGGTGACGTCGCGGCTGCAGAAGATCGCCGAGCAATGTGACAGCCTGCAGGGCTTCCTCATCTTCCACTCGCTGGGCGGAGGCACTGGCTCCGGGTTCACCTCGCTGCTGGTGGAGCGCCTCTCAACCGACTACAGCAAGAAGTGTAAGCTGGACTTTGCGGTTTACCCCTCGCCAAAGGTCTCCACGGCCGTGGTGGAGCCCTACAACGCCCTGCTGACCACCCACTCGACCCTTGAGCACTCGGACTGCGTCTTCATGGTGGACAACGAGGCTATCTACGATATATGCAACAACAGCCTGGGTGTGGACCGACCGGCCTATCTCAATCTGAATCGGCTGATCGCCCAGATTGTCAGCTCCACGACGGCCTCCCTGCGATTCAATGGCTCCATGAACGTGGATCTCAACGAATTCCAAACGAATCTGGTACCCTTTCCGCGCATCCACTTCCCCCTGGTGGCCTACGCCCCGCTGATGTCCGCCGCGCGGGCTGCTCACGAGCAGCACGCCATCACGACGCTGACCAACGCCTGCTTCGAGGCCTCCAACATGATGGTCAAGTGCGATCCGCGGGCCGGCAAATTCATGGCCTGCTGCATGCTCTACCGTGGCGATGTGGTGCCCAAGGATGTCAATGCCGCCGTCTCGGCCATCAAGTCGAAGCGGCACATCCAGTTTGTCGACTGGTGTCCCACCGGCTTCAAGATCGGCATCAACTACGAGAAGCCAGCCTTCGTCCCCAACGGAGATCTGGCCCCCACGTCCCGTGCCTGCTGCATGCTCTCCAACACCACGGCCATCTCGGTGGCCTTCTCCAGTCTGTCGTACAAGTTCGATCTGATGTTCAAGAAGCGGGCCTTCGTCCACTGGTACGTCGGCGAGGGCATGGAGGAGGGGGAGTTCACAGAGGCGCGCGAGAACATTTCCGTGCTGGAGCGCGACTTCGAGGAGGTCGGCCTGGACAATTTGGACGACGCCGGAGGCGATGACGAGGATTTCGATGAGTACTGAGACCAGATCGAAAACACTAAATATTTCATCATAATTATGTAAATAAATGAATATCGTCTGGAAACGAATCAAATGTATTCAGAAATGGATTTTTCAACGGCTAGGGCTGGAGGTTAGGGATGGGCTATCCATAGTACCAATAAGAAGAGTAGGAACCATGTAAATCCATAAATAAGTACAAATTTATATTGAAAAGAAAGAGATCAAAGAATAGTTTCTAAGGGGAATTTGCGAATTATTTGGAACCCTTTAATGAACCTCTCTAAAGATACCATCTGTTGTAGAAACCATCCAAATTGGAAGATTCACAAGGATCAGCATCAATATATTCGAGGGAACAGATACGAAACGATAAAACAAAATCATCTAGTGTTCATTGGGGCAACCTTTGAGCGTTACGAGCACATTCAGTTCAAATCATTTCGGAAGACGAAACCTATCACAACGTTACAGAAAACTGTTACAGAAAACTAAAATTTATTTTTTTTTAAATCTAAACTCCAACAAAATGTCACACATTCGGCATCTTGATTTCGACGAAGATAGAAATCTTAATCAGTGGCTCGAGGAGCAATGCATCGATCTGAATAGCAAGAAGAGACGCGAACTCTCAGATGTTCTTCCGGTTGCTATAATTGTGAAGAAGTTCTACACTCGATTGGTGGACCTGAATCCGTACACTCCCTTACGGAACAGTGTGGCTCTCAAGTTGAAGAATTGGGAGATTTTCAATGCGAGAGTTCTTAAGAAACTGAACATAAAGCTGTCCGACTCAGACATAATGGCGCTCGCCCAAGGCAGCAGAGGGGCAATAGAGTCGCTATTCTACGACCTTTTCTTGGCGGACAGAAGCATCAAGACACCCAGAGAGTCAAGGACACCCGACGAGTCGGTTAAGATACTGAGAAAGACGCCTAAGGGACACAGCATGTCGTTGAAGCAACGCAAAGAAGCGTTGCAGAAACGCATAGAATCGTTGGAGAGACGCAACGAATTGTTGCAGAATTCCAGCGAGCCGTTGGATTCGAAGTCACTGACATTCATCGAGACCCCAGGGGCTGCCTCAGTCCAGGACTTATCGTTGAAGTCGAGGTCACTAACCTTCAACAGCATCTCAAGGCCAGCCCCAGTGCTGGCATTGTCGGAGATGTTAATCGTCGATGCGGGGCAAACGATCAACGGCACGATGCTGGAGATGCCGTACCACGTGGTACCTTACGATATTTACGAGAAGGACATGCGTGCAAGCGTTGCAAAGGACGCCTACATTAGCAGACTAGAAGAGAAAACTAAATATATGAAAGACATTATAAATTTAAAAGACAGCCGCATCGACGACCTGATGAGCCAATTGTGTAAGCTATCGGTGAAATTGTTACAGATGAATTCAAGTTTTAAGAAAAATTTGGATAAGGCCAAAAAGATGCAAGGTACGCTCAGCTCGCAGACATTCCTCAAATGATATTTTAAATCCTTTTCTACTCCTTTTTTTTAGATTTTGCAAATTCCTGAAAACGTCAAAATATACTTTTCAATGTTCATTTTAGTTTTTAAAACATATTGTTTGGATCTTTCAAAAAGTAAAATTATATAAGAATATATATGATGTGTCTTTGCTGATTTTTTAGAGATGATTGGTAGATCTATTCTAAATACAAATTGTACCTTTTGGTCACATATGAATATCGGTCGCTGGGGTCAATCGATTATTGGAAATTTGGAATGGAACAGTTTCGTTACCTATCATCGAGTAAAACTATTTTTGATTAGTTTTCTGTAATATTTTTTTGTATATTTTCTTTAGTTTTTTTGTTGATTGGGTTTTTGTTTTGTTGTTAATTATTTTTTTTAACGCCTATCTGCTATTTTCTTGTTTTCAATTGTATTTTGTTTTCTCTTATCTTTTGTTTTACTTAATTTTACTAGAATTTATTTTGTTGTTTTACTTTGAACTTGCAAGTTACTTTGCGTTTTCAATTTTCTTTGTTGAGTTTGTCGCTTCTCTGCTCAAAGACTTACATAGATTAAAGAATCATCCAAAATTTGTTGCTCAGTGTAAAACTACAATATTCTTGTTGTGTGTGTGAGTGTTTGTGTATGTAGGGAGGTGTGTGTGTATATATATATCTTCTACAGTGTTTGTTGTTGTTTTTTTTCTTGTTTATCTATATATCTAAATTTCTCTCTAAGAGCAGGCCAATGTGTACGTACACCAAAATAGGGTTCCAAAATGGGAATTCTCTTGAGAATCGGAAAAAGGGGATTGAACAAAACTCTTAATTTACAAAAGGAAAGCAATGGAAATAGTGTACTTTTGTGGGTGTTTGTGTGTGTGTGTGTGTGTGTATGTGTGTTATATTTAGGCTCTATTCATTAGATAATTACATAATGACGTTTTTCATTCCCCTCCCCCCGGATCTACTCTGCTTTTGCTTTTGCTTTTGCTTTCAATTACAATAGTTAATCCATAAAAAATATATAACGATGATGATGGCAAAATATGTATGTTTCAAGTTGTTTTATGTTTTATGTTGTTGGTGTTGCATTTGCATTTTCTGTAGTTTAAATGGTTATTCAAGTTGGGTGGTGGTTAGATTGTTGTGGTTGTAGCTGTGGTTGTTCTGGTGTTTTGCTGCTGCTGCTGCTCTAAATTGGTGCCCTAGTCGTGGGTTTAGTATGGAACATTTGAGAAGAGATACGACACACTCTCGCCATTGTGTGTCCGTCTGACGGCCTCGGCGAACATCATCGATACATCAATGCACTGCAATGAGAAAAAAGGATGGATTAGCGAAGGCAAAAATAGGAGACTTGGCTGAGGACTCACCTGGATCTTGGGACAATCGCGCATGTGTCCATCCTGTGGTATGGTATTGGTCACAACGACCGCCTCGAAACAGGCGTTGTTGATCCGCGAGATCGCCGGACCAGAGAAAATGCCATGCGTCAGTATGGCATACACCTGAAATACGGGAATACGTATGAGACGAGACCTACTACATGGAGCATAAGTGCATACCTTCGTGGCTCCAGCCTCGACCAGACGATCGGCGGCATGGACAATGGTGCCGCATGTATCGGCCATATCATCGACCAGAATGGCAATCTTGTCCTTCACATCGCCCACCAACACCATCGAGGCCACCTCATTGGCCTTCTTGCGCTCCTTGTGTATCAGAGCGAACTCCACATTCAAGCGATCTGCAATCGACGTGACACTAGAGGGGAAATTCAATACCAATTATAGCAAAAAGTAAACCATATAAATATAAATCTGAGATGAACAGCTTACCGCTTGGCACCGCCAGCATCGGGCGAGACAATGATCGAGTTTTTCCATTCGGGAATGTTCTCTTTGATCCACTTGAGTACCGCTGGCTCGGCATAGAGATTATCAACTGGTATATCGAAGAAACCCTGGTGAAACGAGAGAAAATAAAAAATCATCAAATCATCGAGTGTTTAGTGTCAAATCAGTTTGGAATCGAAATTCCAACAAAATGTCCCACATTCGTGAGCTCAATTCCTGTGAATCCAGAGATCTGCATCTGTGGCTCCAGGAGCAACGCATCGATCTAAATGCCAAGAAAAGAGTCAAGTTCTCCGATGTACTGCCGGTGGCCACAATTGCCCAGACGGTCTACCCTCGTCTGGTGGACCTGATTCACTACACTCCCTCACGGCACAGTGTGGCCAACAAGCTGCAGAACTGGAAGGTTTTTAATTTTACGGTTCTCAAGAAACTGAACATAACTCTGTCCGAATTATACATGAAGGAGCTCGCTCAAGGCCAGGAGGGAGCGATCGAGCTGCTGTTCTACGAACTCTTCGTCCGTCCGCTAAAGATAGCCAGCGAGGAAGATCGAGACTATACTACAGGAAACCCTGATCAAATCAAAACATCTTTCGGATCTGAATATGGATCCAAGACGACCCGAGAATGAGTAAGCTTAGATCGCGGATATCCCTCAAATGGTGTTTTAATCCTTTTCTACTCCTTTCCTCAGTTCCTGGCAATGCCTACATATATTTCATAAAGTTTTGTTTGGGTTTTGCAAGAAAAAACAACATTTGGCAAATTAAAAATCAAAGAAAAGCAAATTACCTTATCGCAAATGAGTTTCTGACAAATCAAATATCGATAGGGAAAAGACCTCGAAAAAATGCGACGATAACAAGAAGACTATGTACTTTGTATACACTATATTAAAGTTTTCTTGCGAACTAACTAGTTGTAATATTGGTCTCCCCTGAATACCTACTATATGTCTCCTCTTTGAGGAGATTGTATCTTTTATGAGGCCTAATGCCTAACGTCATAGAACAGTGGCATCTGGGCGGAAACTCGAACTTCTCCCCGTCAAGAGACATTTCTCAGTGTTTTCAGTATTTGTTTTTATTCGACTTACCTGAATCTGTGAGGCGTGTAGATCCATGGTTATGATATGATCGGCACCGGCAACGGACAGCATGTTGGCCACCAATTTGGCCGAGATGGGCGCACGACTCTGTGCATTGACCAGCGTAGGAAAAAGAGAGGCAATGGAAAGTTAACATTAGCGCAGCTAGTAAGGTGGGGCTGCCTCCTGAGCGGAGGAGGGTGTGGTGGGGCTTAGGGCTAGAGGCATTATGAGGAGAGTAAACCAATGAAAATCAAAATCGAACATGGACACACATACATATAGTATATAGTATATAGTACACATATAAACCAACAAAGAGGCTGAACGTTCCAATGTATAATATAATTCATAGACAAAAGAGACTTTCGCTTGCGACAACACAAAGGACAAAACTATATATGTGTGTGCGGTGGTGCACCCCAAAAAAGATGAGCTGAGAGCGAAGACCACTGGATGGGATATCCACATACAAAGGATGAGAGTGCGACTTCAGTTAGAGGTAAATTGAATGATCGGTTAATTATACGGAAACGCAAGTACTTTTCTGGTTATCCCAATTTTCGGTTGTTGTTGTTGTTGTTGTTGGCATGCAAAAATACGATTACTACTTGTGATTGGAATTGGATTTGGAATAGGGTTTGCTGGGATTTGCTGGGGTTTGCTAGGGTTTGGGATATGCTTCTATTAGACGGATAAAATCATCATCGGGGTGATATCAACTCAAAGGAATCAAAACATAAAACGAACGCAACAAAGCAAAAGTCTGAAGCAATTTTATTTGTTTTCCGGGCGGGCTGCAGCAGCACTACAAAACAATGCCCGGGCGGGATAAAGAACCCATTTATCCAAACAGCAGCTGCCCTGGGCACTGGGCACTGGGGCAACTCACGACTACTCACAGTATATTGCTTGGCTGAAAACTCCTAAGTTTACGAGTATTTTTATCGAAATTTTGTATTGGTATTTTTTGGGTATTTTTTGTTTTTTGATGAAAGACAGATACAGATAGACGGAGATTATAAAAAGAAAAAGAAAAAAAGAAGAGAACATAAAAATGTCAGAATAATTAAAGAATTGAAGAATTTTAAAATTAAAATTAGCTTTTGGAAAACGGATGGGCGGGTCGGGTCGGTCGGACAGGGAAGAAGTGTCTTCTTCTCTTAGGCTTAGGATTAGTTAACAAAGATTGAAGCAATATTTTGGGGAAACGGCATTATCAATTCATCGACTCAGTTCCATGCTACGAGCATACGCAGATCTCCATATACTATTCAGCTGAATGTCAAGAAACTCATTTTCAGTTCAATGAAATCGGCTGTGTTTATAGATTGTTTATAGATTATTGTTGTATCAGTTACAGCAATGAACAATATTTGTGCAATTCGCGAATGTAACGACCCGGGTTCACAGCCCCGCCACCCATCCGTTGACGTCAAAAATGAATAGATTATCTGTACCGAATGGAATGGAAAAACTCAATTAAATCGAAAACAAGCCTGTTGCCAGGCACCGATAGGCGGGGATCCCAAAAGTGCAAGATCACAACAATCAACAGATCACCACCAATCCAACGATCCACCAATCCAACGATCTAACGATCCACAGCACAACACACAAATATATGTTTATTACAATATTCGGATTAATTATGTAGTATGTATGTACATTTTCATATTTGTTTAATTAAATTTAATTTGATTTTTCTTTGTTGCAATGCAGCGTTTGCCAAAAACGAGACAAAAGCCAAAATCAAACAAACAAAACATTGCATGGGGAGGGGGGGAAAATGTGGAAAATTTTGGTTATTTTGTTGCCAATTTAAACGATTAGTTTCTTCCGTTAAGGGATAGGTCTTTACGAGGGTGGGGTGGGGAGGAAGGTTACATGCAGGCGGCAGACAAAAAGCGATTTATCTCTAGAGAAACTTGTTGTTGTTGTCATTGTTGTTGTTAACCCAGAGACGGCGACCCTTGTGAGAGATTCGATTCGATTCCTTTTTGTTTATTTATTTTTGTTTTTTTTTTTTGTTGGGGTGAGAGAAATGAGAGATATCTGAGAGGATGAGAGAGTTATTGCCATGGTTTATTCCTTTTAGAGTTGAACTTTTTTTGTTTGTTTTTTAGAAAATCAATTTTCAGTTCCCATTATTGTAGTGTTGTATATAGAACATAAAAATGTGAGATATAAGTAGGTGAGAGTTGGTTTTGTTTTTGTTTTTGTTTTGTTTTGCTAGATAAAAGAAGGAAAGGTAAATACCCTAAATTTCCAATCGTAGTTTTTCTTGGCTAGTTTGTTCTCCTCTTTATCCTCACCGCCAGCCAACTTTGCGAAGAATCAGAGAGTACATCAGGAGAGAAACGGAGAAACAAAGAGAGAGAGAGAACACAGAGAGAAAGAGAGAGAGAGCGAGGAGAGGCAAACACACACACACACGCAGGGTGGGAAGAGACAGAGCGGGGGGCAGGTAGCGGGAGAGAGACAGGCACAGAGAGAGCGAGAGAGCGAGCGTGGCACGGAAATATATAAAAATATATAAATTAAATATTAAATACTAAATGGAGGAGAAAATTATATAAAATATTCATCAAAAATTCACATAAAATTAATGTCAACAAATTTTCCACATTTTCCAATTACGTGCTTTTGGGATTTTAGCTTTTGCTATTGCTATTGCTTTTGGTTTTTGGTTTTGGTTTCTGTTTTTGGTTTTGCATTTGTTTATCCAGCTTAGCTTTCTTGCAAATATAATTCAAATTTTTTAACAAAATGCACTAGCAACATACACACACACAGATAGTATATATAGAGTGAGAGAGAGAGAGAGATACATAGAATTATAGTATCCAAATACATACAAGTATAGATATAGAAGATTATACGGATTTATACAGATATAAACAATCGAGCTAAACACTGGAAAACAATCATCGAAGGGGAAAGCATACTCTTTCTTAGCTTTTCCCTCGAAAAATAGTATCGATTTTCATCTGTTTTTGTGTGTGCTTAAATTTTAGAAGATCTATGTTTTGGTTTATTTCATTGCACGTACTGTACATACTAGATAGTAGGTTGGTTCGGTGTTTTTTTTGTTTTTTTTTTCTGGGGAAAAGCGCAGAGCTCAGATCATGTTGAGGCAAACCTACCTTATCTTTTTTGTCTTGGCGGGCATATGGAAAGCAAGGAATCACAGCTGTAACACGAGAGGCTGAGGCGATCTTGCACGCATTGATCATGATCAGCAGCTCCATCAAATTGTCGTTGATCTCCCCGGAGCCGGACTGCACGATGTAAACATCCTCGCCGCGCACCGATTCTCCAATTTCCACGCTGTAAACAAAATATAGAGTTACAGATTCAGATTCAGATTCAGTTTCAGATTCTTGTTAGTTTATGCGATAGGATATGTCTATTGTTTGGAGCGCCGCTCGCATTTCTTGTCAAGTAATCATTTTCTTCTCCCTCGACATTATGATTTATGGTTAATCTAAACATGGCACTCCTCAATGGTAACCCAATACCATGTGAAACCCATAGCACAAATGGCGTATGAGTTATTCCTTTGCCAGACGCTAACGCTGAAATTTCTGATTCGTTTATTATTTTTATTTTGTATACATTAGGTTTCGGGTCTACAGTTCCTTAGAAGTCTATAGATTTAATAAATGTTAATGCAATTATCGGATCTAATGTGCTAGATTGCTCTAGAGCTTGTGGGGAAGGGGAAGGAAGGTAATACCTTTGTACAGCCCAGTACAAGGTACAGTAGCATCTGTTCACTAATTAAACAAATTATGACAGCTGTCACAAACAAATATGAACTAAGGGTTTCTATTCTAGTATTCTATTGTATAGCGCGCCATTTTTTTCTTTGTAAGAAATACGAATAGAATGTATTTAATATATTTAGGTATTTATTAATGTTCATAAAGCAATCAGCAATTAAGAAATCAATTTCTGTCAATAAAACAATTTTCGACCAATTCTGTTTCTCTTTCATCGTTTGTCTTCTATTTTTTTGGCGTTCGCTTGCTTATAGTTTTGCTGTCTTTTGTAAACCATTCCAAGGTTAATTGAATTACATGACGGGAGAATTTCCAACTACCCCATTTACCCCATCCCAAGCGCCCCCGACCCGAGTCCTAAGCCCACTCTCACGACCACTCCCCGACTATCGATTGAACGACCTGTGAAAATGTAGCCAACGAACATCATAAATCATTGGTGTCCACGTTTCGAGTTTATCGTTATCGTTACCCTATAAAACAAACTGGATCGGATCTCAATGCAATTTCAGGTCCCAATCAGGTGGCCAGATGTTTATAGCGGAGAGTGTTTGGGAGATCAGGAGTTCCACAAAGAGTCATATTCTGTTCATATTCTGTTATTTGAATGTAGCGTAAATCTTTGTCTCATTCGCACCTCTTCATACCTCTTAGGTAGAGGGTAGCAATAAGGTAGCTTGCTACAAAGGCTGCAAGTTTTCAAACAATAAAAAAATAAAAATAAAAAACACTGGAACATCAGCTGTTCGATTGAGTACTTATTTCACTGTGGTCCCATATCTATGCCAAATTCTCGACGCCACTCACACGTAGTACAACCTATTTCTGCCAGAGCTTATCAAACACACAGAAAATTCTATTGACCGGCTTTATTTTTTTTTGGATGAGGATTTTTCTTATCAACCGGCTGGGAGAGTCTGATCCTCGGTCAGCAGGTTTTTTGTGGCTGCTAAATGCAGCGATTTCATCACCCCCTGTCCGGATGCAATTCGGCGTAAAATTAATGCATTTTTGAAGAGATTGCTCGGACGTGACTCTGTCCTAGGTCTCTGCGGCCGTGTCTGTGGCAGAGGCAAACACTTTCACCGCCATGACATTGCTGGCATGCCGGCAACATGGGACACCCGTACACACTGGGCAGGCATTGGCTGGGATACACGGGTACGGGCGGGGCACAGTCGAGGCAGCAATTGGCAGCTGGCCAAAAAGTGTCGCATTGTCCGCGTAACAGAAGCAGAAGAACCATCCATCCGCAGCAGCTGTTTTTTTGGCCGGCCGTCAAATAGAATCTGCTATATTTCATTTCGTTTTCTTTTGTTTTTTATATATGTATTTTTATCTGTTTCTTTGCCGGGCGGACGGTTGGATCAGTCAGTCTCAGGTCTGTCTGCCTGCCCTGCCCCTGTGATAATGTAAGCCAAAAAGCAAAGCCAAGCGAATCTCTCAGCGCCGAAGATCATACACCCTTGCCGATTGGGCAGGGGGAGAATTGAAAATGTTTGTTAAGCTAATTATAGTCACAAGTTGTGTGTTGATTGAAAGTTGGCGGAGATGTAGACTGCGCAATGTATAGGGCGATCGTGGTGATTTTTAGCGTTGCAAACACCTGTTCAAAAGTACAATGCTCTTTAAAGAGTAGGAAACGAAACACGAAGGAAAACGAAACAAAAAGAATAGAAACAATAAACTGGTTGCCACACGAAACCCCAATCTCGCTCGCTCTCTCCCTCTCTGTCTCTCTAACCCACTAGGCTTATCTCAGTCCAACAGAATCAAAATCGCTTTCGCTTAGTTTGTGTTATCAGCTGGCTCTCGAAAACCACCCGGCCTCCCTGATACTTAGGATACTCGACGACCTCACAAGACAGACACGCAAATTCCTTATCGATCAAACTTTACAGTCGAAAACGGGGGTAGAGAACAGAACACAAACTAAAAATTGCTTTGTAATTGACATTTTGAGGGGGAGGGGCTTTTACGAAAGAAACTTGGAAAAGTTTTGGATTGCGTGCTCTCTGGAACCTTCAAGTCGACGACGAACCACTTTGGGTTCATGGAATTTGGTAATTTCCGTAGGCTTTTCCCTTACCAAAGGTCATTTGTTTTACTGGGAAGGGTATTGAGAAGTGGGGGCTGTGGTGGCATTTACCGACAGATAAACTTTTAATGCCTGAAATATTAATCACTTTATTGGATCACGTGTGACCCAAAAAAAAAAATGAAATACAAAACAGGAATGAGCGATTCACGCTATTCGAAAGAATATTTTCGGTATTCTATACTATCCCATACTTTTAGTATTGGAATTATTTTTTTTAGTTTCTGGCTCCACACACGTGTTTCATGATTTTCTTTATTCTATAATTCCTTTCCGCTCTTTTCAATTTGAATAATAGTTTAAGCGGTGTTCCGTTTTTCTAGGTTGTTATCCTCCATTATCATGGCCTGACCAAAAGAAAAAAAGAAGCCAATTTGTGTCAGTCATAATATAATAATCATAACATTTGTACAGTGATGTCAGTGATGTCATCTGAGCGCCCTTCAATTGACTATAATCTGGACTAGAGCTTGATCTCTAGATCCCAGACGGAACAACATCATCGGCATCATCATGAGCATTATCATCTATTGCTATCAGGAATCGTAATCAAGACAAATGCAAAGGTTGACCCGTTACAACAAACAGCTAGAAATGGAGCAAGAAGAGCGCACATACATAACTGTCTCCTGATGAGAGCATAACGCGCCAGAACATGCCCGAGAAGAGAGACCACGAAAACAAAGCCGACAAGTGCAAAACAACAGCAGCAACAACCACTATGCACACACGTGGGGGTCTGACGTTTGGTGAGAGCGAGCGCCACATCGAGAGAACAGCCAAAGAGAACAGCAGCAGCAGCAGCAGCAGTAGCAGTAGTGGCAGCAGCAGCAGCGCCAATAGAAAATATGCGGGGGAGGCGCAGTCGATGTCGATGTCGACGTCGCGACGTCTGCTGACTGCTGTCAGTATCGCGCTCTTCTGTCGCTTTTTCTGGCCTCTCTTTGCCTGTCTCTCATTCTCCCACTCTCAGTCAGCAAACGAAAAACGTGACAGAGACGTGGTGTTGTGGTTTTCTGCTCGTAGGCTTTTGATACCCTCGATAAGGTATTTTCGTTTGCACAACAGTTTGATACTTTGTAGGTTCTATGGTATAGGTAGACATGGTTTCATCGACGTTTTCAATGCAGGCTATCTCTGGCTCTATTCGGAATCGAGACGTGTACTAGTAAAAGCTACTGATGTATGGAAGACGCCGAGAGATTACTCGGGACGATCATTCTTGAAGATGAAAGGGTATGCAATGATTCGAAACCCCGCCAGATGCGTTGCCCTTTCTTGCTCTTTCCTTTGTGGCCCACCTTTGCATGCGTGAGTGTGTGTGCGAGTGCGAGTGCGAGCATAACAAAAACACGCACACTGTCAAACGCATATCATGTCAAAAAGCTTAGCGCGTATTATAACCTCTATTTTCGTTTTTTTTTCTCGTTCTTCTTCTACCGCTCGCCACTAATTGTTTGCTAATGTTTCCATTTTGTCATTTTCATAAAATCTTTTTCTACGGCTCGTTTTGATAAGGAAACGGTGGAAAAACTCTCTGGATTTTAGTTATTGTTTGTTGCACAGCTGATTGGCTGGGTGTTGGTGTGTGTATGTGTGCGAGATAGAGAGAGAGAGCAAAAAGCAGAGAGGAAAGAAACAGAAAGCGTGCATGCCGCAAGTCTAGACACACACGCACACACGCGCTCACTTAAAGCAACACATACACAGCTGCTAATTTAATTAAAAATATAAAATAAATACAATTTCTTCTTTAGATCTTTTGTGGTTGGGCTACACTTTACACTTCTTTATTTAATTTTTTGGCGAAAATTGCACGCGACATTGGCAATGTTGCCGTGCCAGCCGAAAAGAATGAGAGAGAGAGAGCTTCTCACACACACTCGAAAAGGCACACTCACGCTACACACACGCGGCAGGGCCAGCCAGGCAAACGACAAAGACGGTGTACAGTCCACTTGTTAAATCAATAAAAATAAAAAGAAATCAACCAAAAAAAACTGCCACAAACTTTAAGAAAAACCATCAAGGCTTTCCACTCAAGTCGGGATCGAAACTGAGGCACATTCTTGGCCCCCGGTGAAGGGCCCCGCTGTCGAAGGCGGGCAACCTTCAGCGAATGTCAAGGACCACTGGGCACTGGATAGCCTCTAGCACATGTCTCTCACGAGACACAATTTTTCTTAGCATTCAATTAGCACTTGGTATACATACGCCCGAAGGACTTTTTCACCTGGGATCGGTTCACTTTTTGTTTTTTAAGTTTTCACTTTTTGGGATTTAATAATTTTTTTGCAACGAAAAAAAAAATATTTAAGTCTTACCAGGTTTCCAAATTGCTAAACTTCTTGGTGACCACCTTGCCGAGATCGATGCCCAGGCGATCGACGATGCGCTGGGCCAGGTCCGGATGCGAGGTGCCCGAAAACACTTTAATGTTCGGCATTCTGGAGTGGATTAAATTTAGACAACCAGCCTGTTTCTCCAAATTGTCTCGGATCAAACTTCTAGCGCGTATCGGATTAGCAGAACGTACTGGCATCACACAATCTACGAGTAGAAGTTTTTATTATAAATTTTTTTTGCAAAAGCAGAGCGCCATCGGGCAGCGACGTCGCCGCCCCATCTGTGAAGGTGCATGGTTGTGTTTGTGTGGAGCAGAGAGTGAGAAAGAGCGCCAGAAGCGCTTGTAAGAGAACAGCGGCGCATGTAAGCATCAGAACCTAAAATGCGCTCTCTCACACTTACGACAGTTTTTCATTCATATATTGCAACGCCAGCGTCGGAAGCAGCAGCGTAAAAGCTTACCGCGTGAGTGTATGTGTGTGTGTGAGAGCGACAAAACTCGAAAGCCACCCCAAGCTCGGCCATGTGATTTTTTGACGTGTGCTCTTCCCGCGTTAGAGCTGGAAAAGAATCGATGTTTGCGTGGATCTAATCGATTGAGTAGCAGTCGATGTTTTTTTTAGATTATTGGTAATTTGTTTATTTCCAAAGTTTTTATTAAAAAAGAATTAACTAATATGAGCCAAAATAAATTGTTTCTAGCAATTTTAGTTGCTCCTTAACTTCCAAAATTGATCCCCCATCCTCCTTTTTTTGCTCTGATCTATTACTGCTCTGATATTTCTACGGTTTTTAACACTGCGTCCTCGCAAAAAAAACAAAAATTCTGGCAATAATGAGAGTCCTCTTTCAAACTCTCTCTTTCGCACAGCGTGAGCATAAAAAATATGCTGGCATGCCAACAGGCGCGCGCCAAAAAGCTCTCCTCACGGCGGCCAACGAACAGCTGTTCGTTGCATGTCCCCGAAGTGGCCATGCAATTTACACACACAGTCACACGCGGTATATTAGAAGGATATTGGCTAGATATGTATGTATATTTACGCACCATTTGTCTCGGGTTCGGAGCATTTCTTATCTGACATACTGTACCCAGGAGTCAAAATTCTGCTCGTGTCTCGTTTGTGAGGTAAGCGGCGACTGAAACACCGTTTTGTTGTGCCAGTCCCACAACAAGTCGTACGCAGGTCGGTCTCTCTCTCTATCTCTCTGCCGGATAGACAGCTGTTTGTCTAGTTGATGCAATATTTCCAAGAAACTTGGAGATTGGGCAGCAGCAGAAGCAGCACCTGAGCGCAGCAGCGGCAGCGAGCGAGAAAATGGAACTGAGCGCTGTACAACATGGCGTATGCGTCCATCACACATACACAGGGCAAAGCACAGGGATGAAGAGAGCCAAAGAGAGTGGGTGACAAAGGATGATGCGCAGTTGAATGCAGAAGGGAAGCTTTCCAATTGCCCCAGCACAACTTTTGTGTGCTTTCACTCTCTTTCTCTTGCTCACGGCCAGCTGTTTTATAGTAAACGGAGGGCGGGAATCTGTTGTTTTGGATACTATATGTAGGTATGTACCTCATGTTGCACTTGAGATTGAAAGAAATTTGAAATATTCTGGGCCAATCCAACCCACTAAAGCTCTATGGGTTAATCTTGTTTTTGCGATCAATTATACGCCCCCATCCACATCTCCTCTACCTGACACTGTCTCGCTTGGCCGAGTACAGTCTATCCATCAATGGGGGGCTCGTCTTGCTGTTGTTGTACAACTGTACTTGAGATGCTGTACATGAACAGAAGAATGCCAGATCAGCGATTTGTCAAATGCTTTGCGTGTCTAAATATAAATGAACTAAAGCTAAATGCTGACGCACTCTCCACAGTATTATCCCTGAGGCTGACGCAAATGGCCGTTCCAAATGCTAAACAAAGCGAGGCGCCGCAAATAGTGGATGTGGATGTGAATGCGCCCGAAACCACGTGCCGCATTTCGAGACGCACGTTTTTCCACGAAGACAAGAAAAAACTCAACGCTCATGCCCAAACAAACAGGCAGACACAGATAGGACAGATATTGAGACATTACTTACTTGAAACATGTGCAGAGGCAATTATGGTCGCAATTACTGGTTCACGCAAAAAAAAATATTTATTGTTTTATGATAAACACACTATTGAGATGGTCACTGGGGAGGTTGTTCTCTGTTCTCTGTTCCCACAAAATGCAGCCGATTCTCCGAAAATGCAAAAGTTAAATGAATCCGAGCTGATGGTGTCAGCAGAAAGAGGCAACCAGCGGGAGCGAGCGAAGTTTTGAAGTTTTGGTGTGAACAGAGAGAGAGAGAGACCGACGACGGAACCAGATAACGCTTTAGGGGAGAGAGAGAAACCGCAGGAAAGAGAGCCGGCGTATGTACATATGCTAGCTTTTTGCTGTTTGTATCGGTCATTCCAACACGTGTGCTCCCAGCAAACAATTTCTGTCGGAGAGCGCCCAACGGCAGCTCGTCCTGATGCGTGAAGTGCCTGCTGGGTTATTCTCGATCCGAGTTGTTGCTTCGTTGGCTGGCTCCACAACTTCCATACCACACGCGCTTTTTTGGACACGTTTTGGGAGCTTTGTTTGTTCCCGGACAAAACGTGAACGGAACCCAAAGGGGAATTAATAAATTCAAGGTTACTCGTTCCGGATATACCCTTTATGTAGGTCGACTATACTATATACTCTCACTGCATTGGCACTGATCGACGGAGATGGCTGACCCCAAACATTAGACAAACGTTAGATAGGAGCACAACTACCTTTGAGCCTTATATACCCCAAATATCTAGCATAAACATGAGCTCGTGTAGCATAATTAGTGATATTTCTATTCTTTCAGACTGTTGCCAAGGCGTAGGCCTGTCGCCTGAGAAGTACAAAACTTAGATTTGTTTATAAGAGGCAAAACGGGTTTCGTATTTCAGACAGACCGCATACAAGGCAGGTACGTAATGAAACCATCTTGCTAAGGTTATAAGAATAAGTTGTGCTCTGTGCTCAAGATCAGAGACGCCATGGAAAATAACCTTAGCTCTGTACCAATGGAAGGCTGCGGCTGATCGAATTGAAGGTATTTCTGTGGAGTGGAGGTTTTTTGCCCCGAATACGAAACAAGTTCGATAAGAAAACTATTTTTGAGTGGGTTGCAAATATCATTGTAAGCCAAAATAAAAAAAAAACTACTTTACTTTGTCCAGCTTTAATGTTAACCAATTAAAATTGTATACCTAAAATATATGTACATACACATATGCTATTATTATTTCATGGAGATTATTCGACGCATTTTGCATTGTGCATATGCATTTCTTAAGTTTTGGGTTCAATATTCTACTTAACAAAACCTAAATTGTTAATAGAATCTAGCAATGAACAAGTCTTGATATTTTGGTTAAAGGCATTTTTTAGTAGCTTAGAAATAATTTATGGCAGATAAGGTATAATATAAACCAACAATACCTATCACAGAAGCAATGCAACCAGAATTGAGCGAAAGGAAAATCAAATGAGACAGAATTTGTACTTAAAGATGCTATGAATGAATTTTATGATTGTGTGGTGGAGACTCTATTGGAGGAAGTCAAAACTGTATGCTTTTGTCTGCGATTTTTGTTTCATTTTTATGCCGGAAAATGGTATTTTGAGTATAGTTGTGATTGTTATTTTGAAAAAACGCCAATAAGTTTCGCTTATCGCACAAAAATACCGATATGTTTTTCAAGCTATCCCTGTGCATCGATAAGTAGAATATGAAAAGTCGCGGGGTATTCCTGGTCTAAAATCCTATCGGACAAACATATATCGATACGTTTTTATATCGATACAACTATATATCAATTTAACATCAAAAAGACAGAATAATAGAGTCAAAAATCAGTTGAAAAACATTTTAGCAATTCACACATTTTTCTTTGTCGTGTGTTGTGTGTTGCTAGTACATATTACAGAAATTACTGACCAAATTACCAAATAACAGTCGGAAAGCGGAGCCAGGCGTATTTTACGCAACTAAACTTGGAGCAATTGCAGATATTGCAGAAGCAACAACAAGAACTATAGAACCACACAACCATCATGGCGAATATGGCTGTATCACGCATTAAGCGCGAATTCAAGGAAGTTATGCGCAGCGAGGAGGTAAGTAGAAGCGATCAGGATGTGGCCATGTGATGGCCAGAGACTTACCCGTATGGCCAGCGTCACCACTGCCAGCGGCAGTGGCTGAGCTGGAAGCAGTATCGGACTTTGTTTCCATTTTTGGCGCGCGACAGTATTGTGGGTTCTTGGGGTTTCTGCTTTTTGTCCAGTTCTTAGGAACGTGCGACGAGTGTGGAAAGCAGTACTAATACGGGCAAGCAATAATATAACTTTCCAAATAATTTCGTATCATTCTCTTTGACAGATCGTGCAGTGCTCTATAAAAATTGAACTTGTCAATGACAGTTGGACAGAGCTTCGCGGCGAAATAGCTGGCCCCCCCGACACGCCCTACGAGGGGGGGAAGTTCATACTGGAAATTAAAGTGCCCGAGACATATCCCTTTAATCCGCCAAAGGTGGGTATCCCTAGCGCAGCACTAAAACAAAGGTAAATGGCTAAAACAAACTGTATCTTGTCGCAGGTTCGGTTTATCACACGCATTTGGCACCCGAACATTTCGTCTGTGACTGGAGCCATTTGCCTGGACATACTAAAGGACAACTGGGCAGCGGCGATGACGCTGCGCACTGTGTTGCTGTCCCTGCAGGCCTTGCTGGCCGCTGCCGAACCGGATGATCCACAGGACGCCGTGGTGGCATACCAGTTTAAGGACAAATATGATCTGTTTCTGCTTACTGCCAAGCACTGGACCAATGCATACGCAGGCGGTCCCCACACCTTTCCCGATTGTGATTCAAAAATCCAACGTCTCAGGGATATGGGCGTGGACGAGCATGATGCGCGCGGCGTCCTCTCCAAAGAGAACTGGAACTTGGAAAAGGCCACGGAGTGCCTGTTCAGTTAGCTTGCTAGGAACAGAGTAGTAACACATCAACAATAGCCACACCTCCCGGAAATACCACTAAATTCAAGCCGCCGTCACAACCGATTCGATTATGATTATTTATGCAAAATTTGGGATTATCAGCACAGACAGCAGAAGTGCTAGCAGCACGAAGGAGACATGAGATCCGTTTTTCAATTTGCAATATGCTTTACATCAAAATTTCCGGCCCCACTCGCACACAACACATATATGGTGTAAGTGGGTTATTTGGTTTAAAGTACGCATAAACATTTCATGATGACTTATTTAAATGATTGTGTTTTGATTCGTTAAATTGTACATTTGGTCGCCGGGTCTCCTGCTACAGGTTGAGCCTTAGGCACTGCCCGCGATCCTCTCAATCATGTGTTATATTTCTGTGCGAGTCCCTGAAACCAAGGGGGGGGCCTACGTCTATATATATTTTTTTTTCTACGTGCCGTCGCATTTATTGTAATAGCCTGTTCTGCAGCTCTTTTTTTTTAACCCTAAAAAGAAAATGATTTTAAAAATTTTAAAAACAAATTTAGAAGTGTATAACAAATCCAAGTCTTTGTAAATTGCGTTAAGTTAAATAAATAAATAAAATAAAAACAAAATATTAAGAAATGCATGATAATGTTGATTTTTTTGCATTATCCATATTCCAAAAGAAAACGCATTCCACCTACTCCTCTTAACGCTTATGAACTTAACTTTTCCCATTTGAATATTTAATTTTGATATTTTTAATTTGCGCTAAACATTTTACTAGAACATTGGTGACTAAACATTTTGTCTACGATTTTTGCTAAGAAATTTATATGTGTGCATAACGATTTCTACGCCACCCGATCAGACCGATGATCTGATTCCTACTTGTGCTTTTGCTTGGTCATGACCAAACCCATGGACCCACCGCCAGCTACGACCGAGCCCACGCATAGGTTGTTGCCGCTGTTCTGGGCCAGACCAGTCGCATTGGCGCCCTGGACATTGTGGTTGTTGTGACGTTGCTTGATCATCTCCTTCCACTCGCATTCAAGGCGGACATAGGTGCCACCCAGGGGCTGGGCATTTTGCACCAGAGACGGATCGTTGCCGGTTTTCTTGGTCACATAGGTGGCCACTTGCTTCATGATCTTCTCCTCAAAGTCGCGCTGATGATCCTGGTTGCTGCGAGCCGACAGCTCGCCGGACCAGAAGCGACCCGACACCTCGGTGGGACTGGGAAGACATAAACATATATTAGGTTTATCCTAAATAAAATATACTGGATATACCGCTTGCGTTTCTTCTTTCCGCGTGCTTTTCTGGGCGGTGGACGATGCTCCGACTCGCAGCCATCGCTGCTGGAGCTGTAGTCCTCATCGTCATGCAAATTACGCATCTTGGGGCGCAGACAGCGAGCGTCCTCCTCACTGGTGGATGTCGTCTCAGAGTCGGTGCTGGTGTCCATTTGGTAGCGCGAGGGACGCATCCGTCGGCTCACACGATGATTGGTCACTGTGGAGCACAGATTGAGAGAGCGGTTATCAGCGGGCTGCCGGACCACACCCACCCTTCTTCAACACACTGTCCATGCAGAGTTGCGGCAGCAGACCCTGTCGGCAGCGCTGTGGCGTCAACGAGATGCCCTGCCAACCGGGGCTGATCTCGCCGGCGGCGGCCATCTCCTGGACCCTCAAAGGCGGCATCTCACACAGCGCGTAGTTCTCGCCCACAAGCTGGGCAATGGCCAGAATGGCACGCTCACGATCGGTCTCCACCAGGACACTGTGCTCCCGGAACTGGCAGCCCTAAGAAGGAGTACAAACAAGCAGATTAGACCAGAATCCAGTTATTTGCCTGCCACATACATTGGGTCCTGGCAGGGTCTCATAGCGAAAGGCTTGCTGACCACAGCAGGCGAAGCGTCCAGATGGTCCAGCAGTGTCCACCGGCCCCAGAAATTGGGGTGCCCCCGGATGGAAGCGGCACCAGTTCATCTGGTAGACGGGAAAGTGCGCCTCGCAGGTGCAGCAGTAGAGATAGTGGCAGCTGCCCCACAGCTTCCAGTAGACCTTGCGCCAGGACTTCAGCTCCTTGAAGAGCTGCATGATGTAGAGGTTGAGGTCCCAGTTGGGATCCCGCACATGATGGCTCATTAGCTGACCCCAGCGGTTCAGCCGGATGTTGCTGGACACACAGCTGACATAGGACTTCATGGTGTTGGTCACGCAACTAAAGCAGCGACCACAGCGGAAGAGGCCCGACATGCTGTAGAAGTGGCCACGCAAGGCCTCTGGATCCGGCTCACACAGCGACTGGATCAGTTTGGTCCAGAGCCGTGGAGTTACGCGCTCCTTCTTGTCCCGCACCATCTCCAGCTCCAGGTTCGTAAACATGGCGGCCAGACGGGTGACCAGGGCATCGTTGAGGCACGACAGATTAGTGGACGTGCGCACCACCTCGCTTAGATGGGCATGACAGAAGGCCAGGCACTCGAGGAGCAGTGGCTCCATTTGCAGAAAGCTGGCCGAGACCAGAATGGGCACCACATTGTTTCCATCCAGTTGGGGCCCAGAAGCGGCGGCGCTGCTCTGCCCTGGGCCAGGCATGTCCTGGCTCTGGGCACTGTGCTTGATCCACTTCATCAGCCAGTCAAATATTAATATGTCGCAGTGAACGGATATGTCCATCTCCTCCAGACGCTGGCCGGCAGTCACATCGGCAAAGTACCCCATCTTGCTGACCAACAGATGCTGAGGGCAGGTGAAATCTCGGGAGGTGTTCTTTACCTCGTCGCAGACATGAATCACGACCTCGGGCCTGAAGGAATAGAAAAGGATTAAAGATTTCCTAGATAACTATTCAGAACTACAGACTCCTTTTTCTCCTGCCTAGAATGTTTGCCGTCCTTGAGCAGCATCACGGACTTGCGCCTGACCGTGGGATTCACGGTAGGCTTGGCAATCGGCTCCTTGACCAGAGCACGCATCATGCTGTTTGAGGATGAAGGCTCCGGATGCAGGGATCCATCAGTGGCCGTCTGCTGCAGGCACGGTGCTGAAGCAGTCGTCGATAAAGATGAATGCACATGGGCAATCTCTGTCACGGACTTGGCTGCCCCCATCGGAAGTGTGGACGTGTTGGTGGGTGTCGGTGTGGGCAGTGTAAGAAGCTCCTTCGGAAACAGCTGCTGTTTGGTCTTCCCTCGTCCGCTAGCTAACGCCGTGGGCACTGCAACTGGACAGACAAAGGACAGCACCGAGTCTAGAATGCCCTCATTGATGACGGAATCCAGTTGCTCGGTCAGCTTTGGGTGGAGGCCGTGGTAGGTGGCGTCGGTTCTCTTGTGGACGTGGCCAGACCGTAGGCTGGATTTTTGCTCGCCCAACACACTGCCACGACTGTCATCCCGAGTGCTTGAGTGGCGATAGCTGCGCTTGAGCCCCAGGAGCTCGTTTACCAGATGATTGTCAGCCAAATTATTGAAATCCATCTCGTCATTTTTTGAATTTCGCTTGGACGCCCCTTGGCCCCCCTCCATGGGCGGCACTGGCTCCCTAGTATGTGGTTTTGCCATATCTGCTTTCGCTATCATATCGTTAACATGACAAGAAAGCTTCAAAAACTCCAGAAATTCGTTCAAACTGATTTGAAACTCGGCGCCGGCATCGACAGATTTTTGCGCCTGCTGTGACGGCGGCTCCTCTGGCTGGGCGGATGCCGCCCCAGCAGCTGCCTCGTCGGAGCTTCCTTTTTGCATCCTCGCAGATGCACAAATCGATTTGCATTGTGCATATTGATTGATTTTTCGATTGCTATAACAAAATAACAAAATAATGGTGTTATGGTGCTGCAAAGACAGAGATAGCATGAGAGTGAGACAGCAGTTCTTTCGTTTCATCCAAATAAAAGCTGCCTGCTGTGGCTGGTTTTCACACATGCGGCACGAATACGCCAGAAATGCAGCTCTGTGGTTACGACAGATAAATATTGACACAAAATGGCCAAATTTCCGGTTCTGTACCAGCCCATTTCCAATAAGGACAAATCCATTCTAGGATTCATTCCAAATACGGACCATACACCCAAGAGAATGCAATTAAAACAACCTTTATGTTCCTTTTTTAGTGTACGCGTGTTTATTTTTCGTAAGTTCCAATAATGTTCTCTACAGAATACGGGTTGATGTTGTGTTGGTAGATTTTTGCAACGATGTTAAAGCGTAGTAGTGTTTCTGTTTCTGTTTCGGTTTCGGTTTCTTTTTCATTTCGGGGGTCTTGGACATATGTTACGATTAATTTCTGTTGGGTTTAACTATTATTAATAAGAGGCAATGAAAATAAATTAAAGTCTTGGGTAACGACTGGCGAGCATGGCCCGCCACTTACAATGTGTAGATAGATTTCACGTTGGATCCCTGCTTGACCATGGTATCCTTGTGAAGTTGATACTGCAGCGAGTTCTGGCGTCCCAGACGCAAGGCATCGCGCAGCTTGTGGCCAATCTCCAGAGCAGCTTCCTCGTTGTTTCCATCGGCTGTCCAAATGGCTAAGAGAAGAGCGCGGCACAGGGTTAGACAAGGGTTTCATAGAATGGACATTGATTTACTTACAGATTTTGTTACTCTTGGCACGAATATTAACGACAGCACCACAAATCTGATCCGAATGATCAAAGGCCTCTCCAATCAGGCACAGCAACTGATGGATAAGTTAATATTGGATTTAATAGTTGTCGAGTGATATACAATAGCTCTACCGCTTACCACATCGAGCCACAAATTATCCAAATCGGTCTTTGAGCTCTTGTTGAGGGTGATCACCCAGCGACCGCCCTGCTTATTGGCAGCATCCTCCCACATGGGGCTGGAAGATGAAGAAATCAATAGTTATACGGATTGCTGCCACACCCTTTTGCCACTCACCGTATTCCCTTCTTGAAGAGCGAGTAATCACTGCCCAGTTTGATCTCAGATGGAGGCTTGATATGGTTGTATAGACTCCAGAAGTCCTCGACGGCATCAAAGCTTGTGATCTCATTCTGCATGTCCTCCCAGGACTTTGAACGATCGTTCTCCAAGTACCAGAGAGTCCATGTGTTGTGTAGAGGGTGCTTGAACAGATGCTCTGTGCGAACATCGTCACCGGCCTCGGTAGGCTTGGCCTCATCCTTAGTCTGAACTAGAGTTGCAGCCAGGGCCGGAGCCGCGTCAGGGTCGGCAACAGCAACTGCTGGAGTGGGCTCCGGGCGTCCAGGGGCAACTGTGTTGGCAGCCGGGTTGCCACCCTCGGTGGTGGGAGCACTGGTCTGTGGGGCAGAGAGCAAAAGAAACAAAGAGAGTGGAAAAGAGATTAGCAAACTGTTGTGGGTATACGCTCAGCGGAACCGAGTTCGGGTTGGGATGTTTACTTTGAACATAGACTTGGGATTGGCAAAGTTCTTCATTCTGTGAAAGTCGCTCTGCATGTTGGTGGCCGTGTGTGGATGATTCTGTGGCGATTTGATTTGATTTCGATTAGATTCTTGATTCTTCACGCTGCTTCTGCCCGGAGGAGAGACGATCAGTCGCTGATTCACTTGTCGCTATCGTTTGTCTGTGTCCGTGTTCTCTGTGAGTGTGTGCTGTGCTGTGCTGTGCTGCGAGCGAGCGAAGCTTTTTCTGTTTCTTTCGTTTCTCGTTTCTCTTGTGTGTAAATGGCGGCCGGGTGGAATTACTTGCTGATTTTTTTTTATATCTGACTGCACCGCACAGGGTTTAAACGGCCTGGAGATCGAGTGCTTGCTATTCACTTGTTTTTCAATTTGGCAAAAAATAACCAACAAAAATAATGATTGGCAAAAAAACTTGTTAAACTTGTTGTAAATGGAAGTGCGTATGTCAGAGTTTGCGTTTTCCGGTGACCCGATTTACTTTTGCGGCACAATTTTCTTTGTTCGATTCGAAAAAATAAATTTTAACAAAAAAAAATTATTTTCTTCGTACTCCTTGAAAAGTATTCGACACGAAAGTGAAGTTGCTCTTACAACACTTCTACACTCACATGCACGCACGTATTTGACACAAAAACACAGATTGCCTGTTGGAAAAATTTTTAGGTAGTTTTGAGTTAAAGAGTTTTCACTGAAAATTCTGCCAGATTCGAGCAGAACAAAAAGTTTCTAGCAAAGTTTTGACTGGGTCGCGAGGCGTCAACGCGGATTACCAAAAAAAGTTGAAGAGAAGACGAGAGAAAAGAAAAGCAACGGTTCAGTTCAAGCGATGCTCGGACGACTATGAAAGTCGTGGTCGGCGGCCGTCGCCATGCCAGAAATTATTTAACTGTTGTTCGCTGCCGAGGTTTCTCTGTTGCTTATTGCAGTAATTTACTTTTTTGTTTCTCTGCTTTACCTATTTATGCTGTATATACACACATGCACACACAACACATACAAGTACAACCGATAGCGATGTGAGTGCGATTGTCTTGACAAATTCCAGGGAGCAGCGAAAAAAAGTGTGGTATGCAAAAGTGAGCGTAACCGCGAGAGAGCGAGAGAGTAATGACGTTGACAACAGCAAACGTGCAAATAACAATTAACAATTTTGCTAATTGCGTGCAAAACTGCGGGTGATTTACTGATTGGATTTGGTGAATGAGAAGAGTCGTCCTCTGCGATGATGCCACGCCAACGCCAGCTGCACGCTTTTGCTCGACTGTTTTTTCCGTCCCCCTCTTGTGCAACAACCCTGTTTAGCAGCCTGTGTGTGCCACGGCTGACTCTAAAACCATGCGGCTATTTTTTCCTATTTGCGCTTACCTTTTCGGTCTCCGACACTACCATGGTTGTCGCTCTGAGCGCGTGGTTAACAAAAACTTAAATACGCACTTGATTTGCGTAAAAGACTAGCGGTTTATTTAGTTTTACTAAATTCTTTAGTTAAACCTTTTTATTTTTATTTAGACCGACCACTAGAGCAGTGTGACCGCGGATTTATCGATAAAATATACCGTCCGACCCTCAGAAATATACCGAAACATACCGCCTCATTTTTAAAATATACCGTAAATATACTTACGAATTGAAGTTATGTTATACATATTCCTCGTTTTTGATATTCCGTCGAAATCCCATCGATGAATAAATTTTCTACAACTTTAAATACTTTAAATTGCTTGTAAGTATTGTATTTTGACTAAATACCGGTTTACAAATTAATGTTGCCGCAACATTGTGTATGGAATGAGACTCATTGTTGTCAATCGGGTAAAAGAGGTCCTTACCCGATTCAAGTTCGGTTATCGATACTATCGACTGGTTACGAGTGGTGCGCGCCAAATCTAACTTTTTTGAATGTGAGCGACAAGGATTTAAATGTTGTCAACCGGGCCATTACCGATTCAACAAAAACGACGATTCCCTCAATTTTGATCTTCCGTCAAATATCAACATTGCAAGCCTTGCAATGAGGATCAACTGCATTTTTACTTCTGCAGAGCCATGCCTTTGTATCGGGTTGAGACTCCCACTCCTGTCTGTACTTTTGTTTAAAATCTTTGCTCATTATTTTGTATAGCTCTAATAATTTTATATGATTAATGAATCAATTTTTAATTTTGCTTACATTGTTTATAAAAACGGGCCTTAAGCAGAAACGGTCAACAGCAATTTCCACTAAATTAGTTTCCTTACATGCGAACTACACGCCAACTACACATTTGCCACAATTTAACAACATATTATGTAACTACCAAAAGCGACATCTGAAGGGGAACTTGACCAATTAAGACCCCTATATTTCAACATTTAAACGACTTGAGGTAAATGGCGGAAATTGCTAAATTTACATTATTTTCGGTGTCCGTCAAGAATTGGTTTCATATGGTTTCATTCGTCGATGTTGATATTCGATTTGATAGTACTAGCTAGCTAGGACTTCCACACCTGAACACGCAAAATGTCGTTAATAGCTTTGAAACAGAGACTGACTAGTTTCTGCATTCATTGGAGCCTGCGCTGACAAAGATCAACTCGAAGTATTAAAATAATTTATATTATACATTTGTGTATTATTGTTACATATTATATTTCTTGTTTGCTTAAAGTATGATATTTATGTTATTAATTATGTTGTGGCCCATAGATTTTATAACTTGTAAAAGTTTTTGTTCAACAGAGGAATGAATGGGCTCAGATAAGTTTCATTTGTGTAGTGTGTGTTTGGGAGCGCTCCTGCAAAAGAGTTCTATGTCTAACTCTATTCCCTATTTAAGCAATTATTCCCCTTCTTTATTGCTTAATTCCTTAAGGGTGCAGGGTGCAGCTTGTAGGGTGTGGAGACTGTAGTACTATTGGCCAGTACTATTTCCACAGCTGCCCATGAACAATCTCCAGTATCATTTTCTTACGAAAATAGCTCATGTGCTCCTGATTGAATGTCAGCGGCTTTCCCCGAGTTATATACTCGGCTGTCATACAGCTAAACACACCGCAGTCTGATTCGTTTGTTTGTTGCGGACCATTCAACACATTTTCAATCCTAAAGCCGCTCATGTCGTACTGCACCTTGCGCTTGTCTAGCGACTCGGCAATAATGTAGTTCTGAAGGACATCCAGGGCGATGTCACTCGGATCTCCAAGCGAATCGTAGTAGAAGATAGTCTTATTTTTCAAGTGTATGATGGCCATGCACCAATGATTAAGATTGCAGTGCACAGGCACTAGAATGATGTCCTTGCTGAACACATCAATCTTACTCGTCCAGCGCTTCACAGCATCGAACCCAAACTCGAAGACGCGTTTCAGAAAGTCTGTGTTCATGCTGTAGACACTGGGCAGAATTCCCTCCTTCTGCTGCGAACGTTCGATGAGCAGATTCATATAGAAATCGATCACTGTGCCGTTCACCCAGCTGAGGTCGGTCAGTGTGCGAATATCCTTTTTAGTGATTGTAAGCGAATATTTGGTGATAAGAGGCTGCAAACAGATCAGATCAGAACAGGACAGACACATGCATTAGAAGGGTGAGTTAATATGGCATGGAATGGAGCGAGACAGTGATCCTATTCGAATCAGAAATCTGTATATAGATATATTATAGATGGCAGTGCTTACAGCATTGTCTGGGCCTGTCACTATGTCTTGCAGCTCCCGCAACTGCCAATCGGTGATGGGAATAAACTCAATTTCCTTCTCGAAATCATAGCGAAAGAATAGGCCGCTGAAGTGCTGCATTGCCTGGACTTCTACCTGATGCTCTGTTTCGCTTTCCGCAGACCTAAGGAAGCAACACATAATCATAAACTATTCAAAAACTCTCTCTTTTTCCTCCACTCACTGTTTCTGCTCGCTATCGGTGCTATCGTCCAGAGCGATTATGACGGGCTCCTAGTCAATGAGCAGACAGTCGTCGTCGGATCCGAGCCAGCCATGTTCTGCCATGTCCTCGGCAATTGGATATGAAATGTTTAAGGAAAACGTGCTGTCAACAGGGCGATACTTGAAAAAAGAGGAGCTCTCTTGTTTTTCGGCACTACAACTATTTATAAGCAAAGGAGAATAAATACTAGGAATCAGGAGAATCAGTTGAAATACTTATGAACGCTTCCTTGAAGTATCGTAGAAATATGGTGCTGGGGTTTCAGTTCCGTCGCCGGTGCCGGTGCCAGCTGCCACGCGACGCTCTCCGCGGATTGAGAAGCATTCTGCACAAAACGTGCTTTTTCAAAGTTGGCGCTCAAAAATTCCCATTGCCAAGCAACTCTTCCAATCGGTTATTGGCCATGCTGTAACGTTTATTACAGAAATATGTAGTTAACATGTTGCAAAATGTATATAAATGTCAAATGTAGAACAATTCACGAAGTTGAGATCCACATTTTGCACATCTCTAGAATTTCAGATAAAATATGCGATAAATTTCAAATTTCAGCTGAAAACAAATAAGTTTGCTTTATGCATATACCCTAGGGTCGAGGATATTATAGAATGAGGAAATGTTTGTCATCTCCGGCTTCAATGAATGCAGAAACTAGTCAGTCTCATTCTATCTCAACGAAATTTGCAGGTAATGGTCTTCTTAAGGAGACCCAGAATTGGTATTGGGCTCGAGATATCTACTATACATATATGGAAAAGGTATAATTTAAGTTTCAAAGCAGCTTGGAAAACAGAATTGTTAAATTATCTAAGGAAATAGGACATACAAATGTCCAAAATCGTAGCTGAATCCTGTTGACCTGCAACAATGTTGTTACACGCTCTAATTTTTTGTTTGCCTTAGTTGTTTAAACCGTATTTTAGACGCAATCAAATAAAAAGGAGTCCTTAAAACTAACCAATGTTGTACAAAATCGATCCATCAGACGAATAAAATTCAATTTCTAGCGCTGAAGGTCCTAGTTATCAAGTTTGATAAGACAGAATATCAAAATTGAGGAATATGATTTCCGACCAATTAACCCATTTTTGACCAGGCGGGTATTTGAATATTCCTACGAAAATTATGAAGCTTTAAGCGCAATTCAGGTGCAATTATAGAGTTTTTTTTTTAACTGAGGAGGAAGGGTGGGATGGATCTTCAGGAAGATTTTCCAAAAGTATTATTTCTCGCGGTTGAACCGAAGTGGTTCACCTGCTTTATTGAGGGGGGCTAAGTGGGCTAAGCACAAAACAGAGCGGCAAAATGAATGGCCTTGCCGCCCACCGCTCGCCGCATTATTTTTTCGATTCCACCCCGTGCAGACCGTTTTCGCGGGCCGTTGCGTGCCGCCAGAGAGAGAGTTACTGGGGAAAAAGTGTATAAAAGTGTAGCTCGTGCGTTGAACGCCCAATAACAAATTTGGCTTTCGCAGGGCATATTGATATTGCGAATATCAGTTCGAAAGTAAATATCGGTAGAAAAGTGTTAGTTTTAGTTACAAATGTTCCCAATTCCAATCCAATCTCGTGTCGCCGGTGCACTCGTTGATGTTTTTTTGTGGTGGTTTTGCTTCGTTTTTTTTTGTTTCCTGTTGAGACTGCACGATGCTGTCGCAAGAGAAAAGAGAGTGAAAGAGAGCAGAGAATTCGCCAGGCTTTTTGCTGATTTAACGTGTATTTTTATCCGTACATATTCCATGTTTGTGTGTTTAAATCGATTACATCGTATTCGTAGCATCAAATTTCGACTGAAAAAATGGGAGAAAGAGAACGAGCAAACAAGAGCAAGAAGATGAATGTAAAACAGAACGCGTGTTTTTTGCAACATATGTAGATGAGTGTGTGAGAGAGAGAAAGAGAGGGGAGCAGAGCTCCGGCATAAATAATGGTGTGATGTTTTTTCAAAGCATAAAATAAAACAGTCCCAAAAACCGCTAGGGCCCACGTTAAAAAATTTCACTAGAAATTTATGAAAGCGCTCGCGCAGCTACTGGCGAAAAAAAACCGGATATGTTAAAGCTTTGCGGTGCTTGGCTGCCGTTAAAAGCGAAGCTTACAACAAATTGAAATGACTGCGTTTGTGTGAGAGTGAGATAGAGTATGTGTGTGGCATGTGTGTGAAGTCGCGTGTCTGGCATGCAATTAGGCATATTTCCCCTCCCTCCGGTCCCTTCCACTCCCTTCTGCTGGCAGCCCGCTGCCACCGGCACCTGCTTATGTGCACTCTCTTAAAGTTCTTTTTCGCACGAGAGAGAGATGGCCACCAGACTGTCGCTCTCCCACCACCACCACACCACCCACCCAATCGCCTGCCTGGCTGCCTGCCTGCCCCTCTATTGATAGTTGTTTGTGTATCTATGTATGTACGCACGGCGAGATGAAGGTGAGGTGTGAAAAGGAAGATGACCATAAAGTGTGCGCCATGCCATTCATGAATGGGATGCACTTGTGCGGGCGTCTGCAGGCGGCAGAGCGAGATAAAGGGAGAGGGTGCTGATGCTGATGCTGGTGGGAGAACGGATTTATTTTTGCAAAATCAATGGAATCCATGGGAAGGAGGTGTCAGGTGGTGGACCAAAGGGGAAAGGAAGGTCGTAATCTGAGTTCGGTCCGAGGGAAATTTATGCGCGCACTTTAAGTTGAAGCCTAGAAAAACGGGTTGGGTTGTAAAAGTTCCCCATTCCGAGAGTGGAATTAAAATGCAAGGCATCGTGTAACATTATACACAATATACAGTACAAACCAATCTAATCGAGAATCTGAAATCTACTCTCCCCACAGCTGAACTTGAACCAGAACCATAGCCAGAACCCGATCCAAACATAAACACCACCAGCGACGCAACGCAGAAGACCACCCACCACACCCACCAAAATGATTAACATGGACATAAGCGTGACGCCCAACTACTCGTATATCTTCGATTTCGAGAACGATTTCATACACCAGCGGACACGCAAATGGATGCTGGAGAACTGGACATGGGTGTTCTACTACTGCGGCATCTATATGCTTGTGATATTCGGTGGTCAGCACTTTATGCAAAATCGTCCAAGGTGAGTCTTATATACCATCAAAACAAGAAAAACATGTGTTCCCTGCCAGCTCCCATCTTATGCATTCGATGCAGAGTCTGCATTATTCTCATGCCTCAAGAACTTTTGCATTGCTTGAACCTTGACTTGGAGCGGCAGCCCTCTCTCTACCCCTCTCTGTCTCTCTCTCTCTCTCTGGCCATCTATCTTCTCTCCCTTGTGGGATGGAAGAACCGAACCTTTGTTTCCCTCCACTAATTGCAAGCTCACACATCTCCAACGCCCACATAGAAATTTGACTTTGACCAGCAGCAGTAGCAGCAGTAGCAGCATCTGGCAACGAACGGTAGTTTATTGCTGTTCTGTCTCCCTCTACAGTGCACAGTACGATGTGCGGTAGTTACCGGCAAAAGGCAATAGTTCTATCTCGCTCCAACTGCAGACTGCTGCCTCCCTGCCTGCCTGGCTGCTGACTTCATTCAATTTTCTGAGAGGAGAGCCATAACTACATATTTATGCAGGGTACTCTCAGCGAATATGGGTATATTGAACTCCCATTTTACGAGGCTGCAAATTATTTAAATGTAGAGTGCAGTGTATTGGCATATCCGTTTAGCAGAGTTTTAAATACCGATAGGTATCTAAATATGTATCTGTAGCTCTTATTATCTTTTAGTGGGTATCCTTCGGTCGGGTATCAGTAGAGAATCAGTACCCTTTGGATTTGCCTTTTCGTTGCTTTCATTTAATTAAATTTCTCGTCTGATTTGTTGCCAGCACACAAGTGTGCTTCGATTGATTGTTGTAATCGCGGTCAGCCCCTAAGTTCCACCATACCACCGTCATGTAATTATATAAGATTACAGTTAATCAATTTCTTAATATTAAGCCGTCAAGGCATGCCGCCACTCGAGAGTCCACTCCACTCCACTCCGTCGGACAATTCCCGGTAATCGAATGCCAAATCACACTTCCACTTGCGAACAAAAATCACGGGAAAAGGATTTACACAGCGGGCGGCACATGCAAAGAGCCAGAGATAAAGCCGAAGGGAAACGACAGCTAATTCCAAACCTTTTGAAAACATTTAATTCCTGCAATTTTCGAGGAACTTTTAAGCAAACCATCATCTGATTGTCTGCTGCGATTGATTCAATTGGGGGGTATTCGTGTTCGACGATTGTTTCGTTTCGTTTCGTTTCGTTTGGTTTTAATTCTGGCGTTTTTTGCCTTTTGTTTTCTCTCTGCTGTATCTCCCTGTCCCTGTATTTCTAATTGTCGTCATCAAGATTTGTGGCCAAATTAAGTTACGCTCGTGACATGCCATGTATGGCCTCCCAAACTCCAGGCTATTTTTTTATACCCGCTACTCAAAATGAGTATTGGGGTATATTAGATTTGTGGTGAAAATGGATGTGTGTAACGTCCAGAAGGAATCGTTTCCGACCCCATAAAGTATATATATTATTGATCAGCATCAATAGCCGAGTCCATTGAGCCATGTCTATCTGTTCGTCTGTCCGTCCCTATCAGCGCCTAGTGCTCAAAGACTATAAGGGCTAGAGCAACGACGTTTTGTATTCAGACTTCTGTGATATGTCACTGTTAAAAGTATATTTCAAAACTTTGCTCCGCCCACTTCCGCCCTCACAAATGGCGAAAATCTGTGGGATCCACAATTTCAAAGATACGAGAAAACAGAAAAGTACAGAAAGCAGTATCATAGAGGATGATTATATGTTCTAAAGTGTAAAATCTGAACGAGATCGTATAATTAATCGTATAAAAATCTGTGGCATCCACAATATTGAAGATACGAGAATGACCGTATCTATGAGATTGCTGATCTGGATCAGATCGGATAATTTTATAGCCAAAAGGAATAGATTAATTTGCAGTAGCTACGCAGCGCCCGACGACATGTTCAGACACGTTTTCTATCTCTCCCGCCCGCACAGATTGTCGCTCAATGTAGCCATGCTGTCTATGTATCGGGTATACATAAATGTAGAGTTGCGGTCGCCGCAGCAACTCACAACGTTCCCCCTCGTTTTTCTGTTTTTTTGTTAGATCATAATTTGCACGACTTGTCTGTGAACTGTTTTTGGATGGTTTGGATGGCCACTTTTTATTTCACTCCCCTTAATCTTCAACCTTTTCTCCACTCCAAGCCGAAAATATTTGTTTACGAGTCTAGTGCAATATTCAGAGAGACATTCCAATGCACACACACGCGCCCTTTGAGTTGCACAGAGGCTTGGCTTTTGGCCCTTGGATTGGATTGGGTCGATGGATGGATGGATGGATCTGTCGGCTATTTTTGTTGTTGTTAACTTTACTTTACACTTGAATGTTTTGTGGAGATGCGATGCGATGCCGTTTAAATATTTACGCACATGTCGCACGGAGACGAAAGCCATCAAAAAAAAAAGTACAGAAAGGTGTGAATTGAACGCAACAATCCAAAATGCAGCGGTATGGGGGGGGGGATTGTTGGATCTGAAACCAACCTGCGTCATCTTTTTGGAAGGGCGGGGGGTGTTGTAACCCCTCTTCCACGTGCGTACTCTTAATTTTTTTGATTTCGAGGCTTCTGAGGCTCTGTGATTTCGTGTTTGTGTGCACAGATTCGGTGTAGATATCAAATCGCAACTGCTGTATCGCTATGCACATACCTACACGGTATAGGTATAGACAGCGGTCTGTTCGGCTCCGTTATCAGTGGACTGGACTGACTGTCTCCATGCTCCACGAGGCTTCAGCGCGGAAAGGCCATCCGTCCGTCTGTTTGTCGGCGTGTGTATGGATGAACATTGTTGTGGTGCCCGCCACCGCCACCGCCACCGCAAACGCCGTCTTATCATCCGAACACGCCACAGCCACATTGCCCCAGGCCAGGCAGAGCGCTCCCCAAACACACTATACTCGTGTTTATGCCCCCCCACACACATATTTTTAGTGCTGTTCGGCTGGCCGGTCGTAATTGCTTATGATATCATTTGTGCCATGATTCAGAAGAAAAAATGTGCGAGGGATTGATTGTAGAGCATACAGAGGCATACAGTGGTCTCTTTCCATCAGCGGATCGGCTTGCCTGTACCAATCTGTATCACTTGAAACTTGAGAGCTTTCCGTCGTCGAAGGGCTTGTACTGTACGTATCCCATCGCTGCTGCATTTGAACATTCATTTAGTGCATATTTAAACAGCGAACTACACGTAGAATTGGGTTACTGGACCCACTGCAGCCCCAACGCAACACCACCGAAGTGGCGTTTCAAACAGAACAGCCATTAAAGTCATTAAACTGATTAGAACTGTGGTGCAAACCAATACAGTACGATATCGTACGCCGGTTTACATACCTACCCTACATACCATACCATACCATACCGTTTGAGGTACAAAGTACACACGGAACCTTCTGCTTCTCCCTATCCTGCTCCAGAGGGGAAGCACGTACAAGACATGCAAGAAGTGGGTGTGTCCCGGTTCCGTTCCCCCGTGTTAGGGTTACTGTGGGGGGTTGACTGGGAGCTGGGGACAGGACATGACATGACATGACATGATGACTGTACTACCAGGCAGTACATTCCCTTTTTGTAGCTATTCTACACCCAGAGAAAAAAGCACTGAGGATAAAATAGTTAAACTTAGCTTAAAGAGAAAATGTTTTCACATACATTTTAAGATTAATACATTTCCTACAAGTTGAATACATTGTGTTTATTTTAAAGTGTACGTTACTTTTTATTGTAGTACATTTTTTTCTTTGTATTATCGCCATTTTTTCCTTGAGCATCCACTGGATGTACACTGAACGAATGCGAAAAGCTGCAAATAGAGAGAGAACCGGCTGTAGGTCTCCGCAAGCTTGCAATCGGTTTCGCGCGACATGCGGCAGCGCCCCTCGGTCGGAAGCTGCGTTGATTGGCGCAGTCATTGCATATCCAACGTCCAACTAACTTTTGAAGGGTTGCGAACTATTTTTGCTTTAATGTGTAACACTTTATCACTTGTTAGGTAAACTCTGTTGACCTCTGTCCCTGTTCCCCTGTGTGTGTGTGTGTGTGTGTGTTTGCGAACCTTAGACTTTGAGTGTGGTGCGTCTCCCCTTTTAGGGAGATCGAACCAATGGGCGTGCATTCAATATTATCTGTAAACAAACGATGAGTATATGCCGGGGGTTTTCCTTTTCTACGCACACACACAAACATACATATATCGTATTATATGTATATATATTTTGATGGATTGAGTCATTCCCATGGCCGTGGCCTGTGAAATTTCTGCGTTTTATTTTTATCAGCAAATGAGTTAATCGGAACTCCATAAGTGTGCGCTGTACATGGTTTACCCCCTCTCCATTTAAGCCCCCTTTTCTCTGGGCTATAATGATGTCCTTCCATCACGCAAGCTCCTCCAGAAAATGACTAAGGGAAACGCAAATATGCGGAAGTTTTTCAATTGAATTGCAACAATTGTATAACAATTTGTGAATCAATACGAGTAGGTAATTGCAGCGCTGCTCAGCGATGACTTGACTTGACTTTGGGGTCGAGTCTTGCGGTGGGGTGTTGGGTTTTGGGTGGGGGGGAAGGTGGCTGTGGGTTGTTGTCGGTTGTTCGAGTTCAACAATAGTAATTAAACTTGCAATTAGCAATTACAAGGCAGCATTTAGTGGACAACCAAAGGCCACAAAGCTAAAGGGAAAGAAATCAACGCCAGAAAGTGAAACTTCATTTGAATTGACTTTGCTTTTGCCCGTTAACTTGATACTACTTTATAGGAATGTGCACACACACACACATACATACATACAGGTGTATGTGTATGTGTATATATTAAACAAGAAATTAACAACAACCGTTAAAGCAACAGACGTGGAAATGGAAGGAGTGACGAGCAAATCTGGTTAAAGTATGTCAACAAAAAACCGAATTTCTTTATAGGCTCTCTTTCCCTCTGTGTTTGTCTTTGGTCTGTGGATCTTCCGCAACGAAAGCTCTCACCGCCGACAGAGGAGAGTCTGTCTGTCGGCCCGTCGGGCCGTCTGCCCTTTGCTCTCGTTTCCTCTTCAGCATCTTTCTCTGTCTCTCGCTCTGGAATCATGCCACATTTACACTTTTACTTTCCACCTGTTTTCGTTGGAAGCACCAACTGGTTTTTTTTTCGTAGCTACTAAATTTGGTATTTCTTTGGGATTTCTGTTGATCGAAATTCTGTCGTTTTTTTGTGTTTATAATGCACCTGGAATCTGGAACCGGGACCCTGGCACCTGGCACCTGGCACCGGGGTGTCGTGTCCCTCCCGCTTACAGTCAATACACACAATCATATTATACACTGAAACTAAAAACCCTTGCCTTAAAAATAAGCTTCCGGATATCAAATGGAGCAATGGTTCATCGGGTCAAAGGGAGTTCAAGTGATTAGCGGCTGATCACCTGATAGACACGATTAATGAGGTTAATAAGGGGATAAACATACAGTAAGCGTCATGGAACCTCTTTTAGGCCATAAATCTTTCTTTCTGCAGAACTCGACTCGACTATGCGACCCTTGAACCCACTTGCCTATCATTTTTGACTTTCGTAAGCCTTTCACAACTTGGATAACAGCAGTTAACGAAACAAAAAAAAACTTGGTCAATGCCTCTGAGACCCACCAATCATCTGGTGGTCTGTGAACCCCAAAGTATAATGAATAATAATTATAATGAATATAAAATTCAACCGAAAAAGCAAAAACTTAATTAATGCCACAACATAATCGTAGTTCCAGTCCCACTCGAAATTTTTGCAAGCCACAAGCAAAAAAAAGGTTGCAAAAAAAAAAACACAAAACAGAAACAAAAGAAAACTAAAAGTGAGACAATGTCTGACTATTTATCGGGGGTACATGCATATACATATACATATATTTACATGCATACATATGCAAAAATTAACCTGTAAAACCATCGCCCAGGCCAAAAACTAAACCAAACCAAAGACCCGCGACAACCCTGGTAAAACCGAGACCCCCGCCGTCAACCCCAGACAACATACAACAATCAATTGGACAATATTTGTTGCTTTGGGGCTTGCATAATGCCCTCTCTCTCTCTCTCTCTCTCTTTTTGACTCCCCTCTTTTCAAGACTTCTTTTGTTTATATGTTTTGCCAAATACCGGTTTTCACTCTTTCTCTGCGAAATTTCCTCTCCTCTCTTTGCTTATGCAATTTTTCGCTGAAAGAAAAGAAAGTTCCACCACACACCACCGCACAGAAGAAAACACAAAAAGATGTCCACCGTCAGTCTCGATTATTCGGCAAATTATGAAATATATGTTTTATCGGGCAGATCGCAAACACCCCAACCGGCAGCGGTGGTCCCCCCCCACCCAGCAGCGCTCCCCGACACAAAAGTAGGTGCCGGTTCCTGCCGCCAAATGGGAGGGGCCGTGCCGGCAAAGCAGGGGGCGACCTGTGCCCGTGCAAAAATTTAGGCCTCAAGGGAGCGGCTTCTGAGGGCCGCCCCTTTGCCTAGAAGCCAAATACTACCAAGCGATTAGCAAGGCGGATTGGTTTTCCTTACTCATTAATTTCAGGCACGAAGATTCACAGGCCCTGCAGCCGGCAGCTGATGCACTGGCCGCTAGAACCAGTTGGGAATTGTTAGTGCAAGCGAAACGAAGCTTTTCGAAGCCTTTTCTGGGGCGGCTTTTCGGGCAGGAGAGCAATGGGAGCGTGCAGGAACCAAGAGTCAACCTTCCTTTCGTTGATTTTGCCTGGTTTTTCACAAAGATACAATTTACAGACAGGTGACTGTTGGGGGCATCCTCTCCAGGGAACTTCCCAGGACTTTGGCACCGCTGCCTCCAGCATCGAACCAGCACTCGGGGCACCAGTCCTCTTCCTTATCACCGAAGCAGCCCTGTCCGCTCGGCGCCTGGCAATGCTTAGGCCTCCTTCCAACCCAGAGTAGTGTGTGTGTGTGTGCGTGTGTGTTTTCTCTCTCCTGGGAATTGAGCTTAATTGTGATTAATGGAAATGACTGCTTAAGAAAATCTTAAACTATTATTCAGAGCACAAGGAATTTCAATTCTTTAGTTTCTTTAGTTGAACATTTCCGCTTCCAGAATGAAAAACACACAAACACACACACACACACATGTGTAGAGAAACGCAGCTTAATTGTCTATTACAGTGGGGTGGGGTGGGGTTGTAGGTAGGGGGGGGACACTTATAGCTATGCAAATCCGTTGTTGACTGGGCTCGCAAATTTGAGTGAGCTTTTTGTATGCCACAATCGTCTTGCACTGCGCCGCAAAAAAATCTTTCCTTTTTTATAGCGTCTGGCGGTTGGCGGCTGGCGGCGTTTCGTAATTTCTCGCTATCGATCGCAATTGTTTTTTTGGTTTTGTTTCTATGTTGTTGGAGTTGGTGGCGATTTTAAAAATGAGAACAAATACTTATGTACTTTTCCGTGAGATTGTGCGACGCGACAGATTTTCTTTTCTCTAAACAGGTGGTGGTTTTTTTTTTGTTTTTTTGGTTTTTTTGGTGCTAAGAAAACGCCACAATCACGCGGCCCAAAAACTATTCCCACATTCTCTCTTATCACAGGTATTTTTCAGTGTGTGTTTTGGCCAGGTGTTTGCGTGTTAGTGTGTGTGTGTGTGTGTGGAATGATTTTTTTTTATGACTAATTTATGGCTGACTGGCCGATTGGCTGGGATCGATAAGGGTTTGGGTTCGCTGATTAGTCTGCCGTTAAGAGGCTAATTCTCATAGATTGCGCACTATTTCATTACTAATTTTTGCCGATTAACGCAAAGCAATACTCGAAAGGGTATGTTGTGAATGGGGCCGTGATTCAGCTGGACTAACGTCGTTGACTGATATCGCCCGTCAGACAATGTCTGTGATTCACTCCGTTTCCCGTTTCCCGCTTGCCGTTCCCAGAACCCCAAAAAACTTCTTCTTTCAGAGAACTCTCAAGCGGTGCGGTGCTGTGCGATCATTAAAATTCGAAACCAGTCTTTGGGCAAAACGAAAATCAAAGAAATTTTATTGGATTCCCTCTCCATGCCTCCACAACACTCGTATGGTGGAGGCACGTGGCGGACTGATTTGATTGTTTCTGCAATTGCTTTGAGGGCAAGAAGGTTATCGCCTGAGCCGTTTCTTTGACCTTGCCCAACATTTTTCCAAACAATTCAAGAAATTCATAAATACATATGTTAATGCCGGAAGCTGGAAGTCGTTAAAAGTCATTATTAATCTGTGTGGCTGTTTGGCTGTTTCTGTCCTTCCTGAAGGGTATACAATCTGGGGCACGATCTCGTGACAAAACAATGTCTAAAAATGCATCGAACGATCGTGATAGGTACATCATAAAGTGACCTGACAACCGACAACCGACAACCACACGCTGCTCTAAGCTCCCAGCCACTAGTCAGTTTTATAGAATGATTTCTGTCTGGGATTATAGCCCCCCTGATCACTGGAACGATCATTTTGGCGGTCAATTACTTGAGCAAACTTCATTCGGAGTTTCACTTTGCGGTGACCTTTTTTCCACGCTTGGAAAAGGGGGTTGGGCCGTCGCTAGTTCTGTCATTGCATTGCACAAATATATACAGTATATATAGTACATAAAGCACTTGATCTTTGACTGTCACGCTCGTTTGGGCCCGATCCCTGTTGGCCCCCACACAGGTAAAATAGGTAATATAATTGAAAAATTTTCAAAGGTTTTGTTGACTTTTGGCTTTGGTTCGTTGTTTTATTTTCATGTGCGATTTCTCGGTTATTATTGGCTTTGGGTAAATATTGAGTGTTCCCTAGAGAGAGAGAGAACTACACTCCGCTTTGGAGAAACTTCTAGAATTTAGGAAGTGCTTCCTTCTAACCTTGTACGTATGTGGATATTTATTAAACATTCTCATTGTTCTTGTTGCAGATTTCAGCTTCGTGGCCCGCTCATCATATGGAACACAATGCTGGCGATGTTCAGCATCATGGGTGCTGCTCGCACGGCGCCGGAACTGCTCCATGTGCTCCGTCACTACGGACTTTTCCACTCAGTCTGTGTGCCCAGGTTAGTAGCAATCCCCAATCACCGATCCGCAATCAGATTCAAGGTTGCTTTTGCATACAATGAACCCCAGAGCTGTTGAAACTTGATTGGGTGGATTCGGTGGATTGTGCTCCCCTTTCGATTGCGACCGATATTTCACCACCTTTTCTCTCTCCCCGCAACGACAGCTACATCGAGCAAGATCGCGTGTGCGGATTCTGGACCTGGCTGTTTGTGCTCAGCAAGCTGCCGGAGCTGGGGGACACGATATTCATAGTGCTGCGCAAGCAGCCGCTTATCTTCCTGCACTGGTACCACCACATCACCGTGCTGATCTACTCGTGGTTCAGCTACACGGAGTACACCAGCTCGGCGCGCTGGTTCATCGTTATGAACTACTGCGTGCACTCGGTGATGTACAGCTACTATGCACTGAAGGCTGCCCGCTTCAATCCACCGCGATTCATCGCCATGATCATCACGTCCCTGCAGCTGACGCAGATGATCATCGGGTGTGCGATCAATGTGTGGGCCAATGGCTTCCTGAAGACCCACGGCACACAGTCGTGCAACATCTCGCAGCGCAACATCAACCTCTCCATTGCCATGTACTTTAGCTACTTTGTCCTATTCGCGCGATTCTTCTATAAGGTGTACCTGTCGCCGGGCGGCAACAAGAGCCGTCGCATGGCTGCCACTCTCGCCGGCCAGAATGCGGTCAAGCAGCCGGTGGACCACATCTCCTCATCGGGCGGCACTCAGTCAGAGGATCAGGCCGCCTATCTGCGCAAGGCCAAGGCGCAGTAAGCAACAGCAGCAGCAGAAAGAGGAGGGGCAGGAGCAGGAGCAGAAGCAGGACCGGAAAGAGCAGCGGCAGGAGGATCTGTTAACGGCTAAGGATGGCTAAGGATTTATTTATGTAGCGGTGTACACGTTGTTTTTTAATTTTAACCCCAGGGCCAGCCAGCAGCACACACACACATACACACACACACACAAACAGACAGACAGACAGAAATTCTAGAATTTGTAAGCATAAAGTTGAAACAGGTTGACAGGCATATATCCCCCCTATACTGTACTATATATCTGGATAATGTATATAAGAAAAAGGCAACCTCGAGAGCTGTATGGCATAGGAGTAGGAGTAGGAGTAGCAGTAGGAGTAGGCGGAGAGACTGTGGAACATGAAGCGTCGTACACTTAGCTGCTATATAGACTCTGTAAGGAATGTTGGAATGAGGCATCCTTCTATATATGTATAAGGAAGACGGAAATGATTGTATCCCCAGATCAGATCAGGCAGTTCTGTCTATAGCGGGGATCTAGAGTTATATAGAGATAGCCACACTACGACACCAACACACCAGAAACATTCACATTCACACACTTCTTTTCTCCAAAAAGCAGTCTCAAAGATTCCCCTCCGCAAATACAGATTCTGTACAGTTGTAGTGTGCTGTTGAGTCCCAAAAAGAAACAAAAAAAGGTCGTATGTATATATATATATATACATATATATATGTATGTATATACCGGTTTATATATATTATTTAACTTGCAGATTTATTGACAGCCTCCCGAATTGATGTAGATTTTCGATTGCATTGCGATATTTGCGTTGTCTTCTCAGGTGGGATTTGTGTTGCCTCCTAAGTTAGTTAGAAATTCTCAAGAACACACGCTGTACCCCCCCTAGTGTATCTAAGGGATATAGATATTCAGGCAGAATAGGCGTAGCGAAAGCGTGGGGTCGGGTCTGAGAACTTTGTACTCTAAGTCTATATACATATACAATATATATTTATAAAACTATCTAAATGGAATATTAACGAAGCAAAGAAACAGAAACGGAAGCAAAACAGAAGACACTATAAGTTAGAATATTGTTCCACGAACCACGATCCACGAGCGTAAATCGCAAATCGTTTTGTAATGTAATAAAGTGTTTTTTTAAAAAGTGCAGTGCATCCATTTAACACCACCATTTAACACACCACGCAAAGATTAAGGCATTATATATTATATTCAGAGTTCTGTTAGGGGAAGGCATTTATTTAGTTAACCTTTGCATAGGATTTTGGATACTTTGTCACAGAAAACGATAACCGATAACGAAAACGTACAGTTTCTACACACAAAAGGAAGTCCTTGAACGTAACAAAAGCTTAAATTATATATATTTATATTTGTAAGCAAAAGAGAATGTTGATATGAATATGGATATGGATATGGATATGAGAAGGCGAAAAGCAAGAGAGAGAAAGAGATAAACCATGGAAATGAAAAGCAAAAAGTCCTACTTGAAAAGTTAATTTAGTGTAAACGAGGAAACTGCAACTGAAACTGAAACCGAAAAAGGAAAAGCAAAAGAAACCGAAAGATGATCGGGTGAGTGCGGGAGGATGGGATGGATCCTGCGATAGGATACGATAGGATAGCATCCCGATGATAGACGATGCGCCGTAGTGGTAGAAATTGAAACGAACAAATTTGAACTTTTTTGTCGGGTATAGATAATAAACAAAAGTGAAGAACAAAACAAAAGCTAATAATGTTTGAAAATGCTAAACAAAACCAACGGATAAATAAAACGTAACAAAAGGAAAAGGATGGAAAAACAAACAAATTCATGTGTTTCTCTTGGTTGCGGGAATAGGATTGGGCGCCCTACTTTCCGCCTCGGAGACCATCCCGTTTGGTTGTGGAAAAGCCGAAAATCATTCACACTCACTGAATCCCATTCTGGTGTTGGCCTAAACGATATAGCCGGGTGGCACCTGTAGAACAAAATTTTCACTTTTGGTATACCTCGGGCATGATCTCGTCTCGCAACCCCTTCGTGAAGAGCAACACAGTGCCAACATAATCAAAATTAATCGAATCCCTTACAATATCGCGCTTCCAATCTGGGGACCAATTTATAAAGGTGTTCTCGTCTGTCCATGTATATTAGAATCTCTTCTGACCATATATGTATATTAGATTGCCGAATCTGGTCATCGGATCATTACTTATTATAGCCACAAGAAACAAATTCAATTGCATTGGCTAAGCCACCCCTTCCACGTTTTCAAGGGCTTTTCCCATTCTCTCTATTGCTCTATCTCGCTCTTAATCGTGCAGTGTGCGCCCTCTGGCGGAGGGAAGCAAGATAAAACGGCAAAAGACAGATAAAATCGAATAAGTAAATGAAAAACGGAGCCTGGCTGATACAATAATTTGCCAAACTGTCAACCGATTATTATGAATTTTTTTTTTTTACAAAAAATCAATTTGTTAATTTTGCGAACAGCGTCACTAAACGACATTAAAAAAATATATTCTATTAATTACATAAATCATAAGCTCACGTAGGTACATAATATGTATGTACATATATACTGACAGAGTACCGGGTATAAAGTAGAGCCGCAGTGCTTGCCACGGCTCACCACGTACCCCTCGTTAATTATGAAAATCAGCCTCTTTGAAAGATCGTTTGAAATGGTGCCCAATTATATTGAAAGGATCATATTTGAGTGCATTAAGAGACACTCGTTCTATGGTGTGTGTGAAACACTACTTTCTGTTAATACTTCTCCTTTTCGAACACTGTCAAATAGAAGTACAAACATCTCATCTAGAATTTATTCAGTTGCAAGGAACAATCCCTTCAAAAAGGTTCATTTTACAAAAAAGTTTTTCTTACTCGGTAAATAAATATTTTAGTTTTGTGATTTTGTGATTTATTAAATTCAACTAAATTTCATCTTTGCAACTTTGGCTCTTTGTTAGCGATGCCAAGAGAGCGCGACGAGCGTCGTTTGCCCGGTCGGGATCTCCGAGGCCGGGCTCACCATCGGATCGAGGCCGAGTTACCGTGGCCCGAAAGCTTTTTCGCGGCCTTGTCCGGCATCCATATTATAGCGGCCGCAATCGTTACGGCACTGGTGGCCAAATTCATCGTGCTAAAGTTTCAAGAAGCGGACCCTGGGCGAGACGCCCTGGTCGTTTCGTGGCACAAAGATCCAACGCTGACAGTCTACAACTCAGTCGAGGACTCCTTGGACATTCGTAGTATCTTCAAGCATATTGGCGATCAAGTGTTGAGCCGGAAGGATACCCTCGACTACATGCAACAGAGACTGAGTACCGATCAAAAGATCCGTTGGGTGGCATTGGTCGGCCCACCCGACGTTGGGAAGACCATGATAACTGATGGCTTGCGCAAGACATTCCCCTGGCAGGACAAAGTCTTTTTGTACTCTTGGAATGCCAGCGCGCAACCCCTGAAATGGCGAAACGAAATATCGCAGCAGTTAATACACCAGCTTTCCAACTGCGGCACGAACCTGATCGCGATAGATATGATCACATGGGGAGACTTTACTGTGGGCAACACCTACAAGGGGATGTTACTGAATCGCTACTACAATCTGAAAAACGGGATGAAGATGGCTACTCATACGGATTTGCTGTTGTATGTCTTTGACCTGTCCTCCGAGAATCTCGAGCAGCAGCTAGAAAAACTATACAGCCGAATATCGAACGAGACGCCTATAGTTAAGTTCCGTTCGCTTGACATGGAGGGACTACAGGATTGCCTCGTAGATCAGGCCAGCTTTACTACCGAATGGCCGAAGGCTACGCGGATAATACTGGGGCAGTTCGACTGATTCAACAACTGATGCTACAAACCCATCCAACCCACAAGAGGACACACAGCTTAACACTGATCCACTCAGCAGGAGAAGGCAAGTTAACAAACTACCTAATGTCTAGTCTAATTTAACTAACCTATTATCATTGTTATTTTTATAGCCGATACTCAAGAAGAAAGCATTAAAAGCCGGACGATATGGCCATGTCGGTTTGTCCGTCTCGATAGTAGCCTAGGGACTAATCCCGTACAAAATTCCACCAAATACTTTAGCCTAGTTATAACCTCTTGTATTTAAGAGAATTTTGAAAAAAAAGCGTAGTAGAAAAGTTCAGGATTTGAAGGAATTTGAATTTGAATGGAATTTTAACATTAATTATAGGAAATAGAGTATACAAGCGTTACCGCGTAGTTTCCATGTATCGAATATGTGAATGTATATTTCGGTATATTTCTGAGGGTCTGACCATATAAGTTATCGGTAAATCCGCGGTCACACGATTCCGACTATCAACAAAACAAAACAAAAAAGACACAATTTAATAAAGTAAATTAAAATATTTGAATCTCTATTAATTTTTGGGGGTGGTCCTGAAAAGGACCGATTTTTTAAAGAATTATCGGCTATGTTATCCAACGTAGACCGGATCCAGTTTGGAAGTAACCATTTTCATCACTCCCACAACAATGGCCATTGTCCGTTATATTCCTGCCAATATGCAGGCACAAGATCAGTATGGTAAATCACCTGCTGAACCTGGCGAACAATCACCGACCCGCACAGCTCCATAGCTCTAAAATTGAAAATTGCAAGGCTTGAGCCGTGCTTATATGTACATACATACAATGTGCTATGTTTGAGGACGAGGAAATTTTAAATCGTCCTCATGGTATATTATGCAAAGGGGGTGGATTTTGATTTATATTGTCTGTCCGTTTTACCTGTTGTCCATACCCTTTTTTCCTTACAAATTTCCCAGCTTTATTACGTTTTATTTGTTTGGCCTTATTCGCCAAAAACTTTTTTTTAAAGCCAGTATTTAAATTAAGCCAGTCAGTAGGAAATTGATTTATTAATCGGATTAAATTATGTGGGAAGGGCTGAAAGTTCTATCTAGCTAGTAATATTCGACGGAATATCAAAAACGACCAATATGTATAATAGAACTTGAATTCGTTAGTATATTTACGGTAGTTTTTGAAAATGGGTATATTTTATCGATGGGTCCGCGGTCACACTGATTTTCTTGCCACCACATCTAGCTCCCACATCTTGCAAATTGTATACTTTTCATAGTATTTTACAGTATATTTTAAGACGTGGTATGGACTCACCCTCTTGTCCAATGCACCAATGTAGAAACCGTGTAGAAATGCCACTCAGAGCCATGTCCCAAGCCAGATCGAATTCTTAGTCGTGATCAGCATCGAGTTCCTGATCGATTGCCATCAAAATCTCACTTCTTCAAAAATGTCGGAAAAACAGGCATTTTGAAAAGTGGATAGCGGAGGTTCTTACACTGGCGCTTCGATGGTGCATATATGAAAAATAACGGGCAACAATTTTTGAATCAGCATATCCCCTTCAGGTGTCGTCTTTGGTAAATACAAATGTAGTTGATAAGTAGCAAATGTGTAGTTAGCGTATGATGAAAATTATTGTTTACCGGTTTTGATTAAACCTTATTTTATAAGCATTACAATTAAGATGAAAACATATAATTAACCAGTCTTGTAGGAAATTGACTAAATAATTGGATAAAACTATGAGTTCAGGCCTGAGGGTCTTAGCTAGCTAGTAATATTCAACCGAATATAAAAAACAAGGAATATGATAGAACTTGAACACAAATAATTTGTCAGTATATTTACGGTATATTTTGAAAATGAGTCGGCATATTTTGGTATATTTCTGAGGGTCGGACGGTATAGTTTATCAATGGGTCACGCGGTCACACTGCTGCTCGCAAACCCACAATTTTTTTTGTTGGTCGGGTGTGCGGTGTGTGCGGGGCCTGTGTGTGTATAAATTGAAAAATGCATAGATATAGATAAAACGGTGAAAAGTTTGTTTTTTTTTGTTCCAGTTATAATATGATAAATACGATCGGCGGGATATAAACAAGCTGTGTGAACAGTGGGAGAGCAAGCGACAGGCGGAGGCACCGAAGACAAAAGTGCAGTTTTAGGGCGTGTTTGTAGCCCCCCGTACCCGCACTCGCTCCCGGTCCCCTCCACCCACAGCAGTCTGCGGCTCAGCGGAGATGCAAAAAGCTAAAGCTCCAGCAAACATGCAACAAATTATGCATCTGCTGCACCTTGCCTAACAAATCGAAAGTGGCAGAGAGAGAGAGACAGAGAGAAAAGGTTGGCGTAACATTTCGCAAACTTCCTTCCTTTCGTGTGTCTCCAATTTTTTTGTCTACTCCAAATTGCCAAGTGAAGTAGAAAACGCAGAAAGAGCAGAGAAGAGAGTGGAGAAAGAAAATGCGCAAGTGTGTGTGTGTGTGGAAGCAGCAGAGAGCGAAATAATGAAATGAAATAAAATAAATTCAAGAAAATTCAAAGCAAAGGCAAACGCAAATAATTGATCGCAAGTGTTGGCTGAAGGCAAGAGGAGAGAAAAAAATCACAGTATCCCAAGGTCCAAGGCGGAGCGGAGCAAAAAGAGTGTACAAATTGTTTATTGCTGCGCAAGAGCGATAGCAACGACCCACAACCCACAATCCACCACCCAGCCACAGTAGCAGCAGCAGCAGCAGCCGAGCTCCACCTCCGCTCCTGAAATGGGTGCTCAACAGGGAAAGGAGCGCGGCTCGCATTCGAGCGGTGGGGGCGGTGGTGGCGTTCCCGTCAGTTGCATTGGCCTCTCCAGCAGCAGCAGTCCCGTGGCCTCCGTCTCGCCCCATTGCATCAGTGCTGGCAACAGCAGCAGCGGCGGCGGCGGCGGTCCATTGGGGGTGGGCTCCACACTGCGTGGCTCGCGCATCAAATCCTCGACGGGTCATGGTCACGGCAGTGGCGGCGGGAGCAGCGGAGTCGGTGGCAGCAGCAGCGGCGGCGGTGGCTCTGGAGGATTATCACAGCGCAGCAATGCCCACAAGGATGCGAGGTGTAATCCCTCCGTGGGACTCAACATATTCACCGAGCACAACGGTAAGTGTCGCTGGGTGGAATCGGGTTATGCATTGGATGCATGTACACACAGACATATGCATGCCTGCGGTAGAAAGAGACAGTTTACATAGGAAGATGAATTAAAAGAAGAACGAACCCCCTGGCACCCAACATTGAAATGCACTTAACCAGTGTATACACACCCCTGAACACACAGATTATTGCATGTAGAATTTACACTGTGCTTAAAACAAAAAAAATCATTCCATTAGGTGTAAATATGTTTCATGTAAATTCTGGGATGCACAGTGGATTATATGTATGTACATATGTATGTGCATAGTACATATCTTGTAAATAAAATGCATACAAAATAAGCAGAACACCCCTTCTCCTAGTGATATATTGTTTCATGGTTCATTGTTCATTCTGTGATGCACAGTGTAGTATTCCTTGTACATCAAATGCATCTACACACCCACACGCACACATCCACACGAACACACACACACTCTCTGGCTCTCACTCTCTTCCTTGCGCTGCTCTGCTCTCCCTGGTCTCCCTGCTCTCCCTGCTGCTTTCCAATTGAGCCAATTTCTTCATTTCATTGCTTCCGATTATCATAGAAGGCGGAATGTGCGTCCGTCTCTCATTAGTGTTGTGTTGTTGTTGCCGGCTAGTTCTAGTTGTTGCTTTGCTTTTGGTTTGCTTTGGGATTTGCTTTTGTTTACAGCAAAGAGAAAAGGGAAGCCGTCGCCGTCATGTCCCGCACGCGTCTCGTGGGCGTCCTCTCCCCCGCCCTCTGCTCGAGTTGATGGAAATGTTGAGTCGGCCGCCGTCTGTTACAGGGCGGTTTAAGCCCCCTCCCTGCCCTTGCTTCTTCTTCATCTTTTCCATCATCCTGCTGCAGCACTCTCCACCCTTATCCCTGCCACCCGCACAGTGGTTGAAATTGTGACCTACGCATCCCAATCTCACCCCCGCTGACAGTGGCATTTCCTATATTTACTCCCTCCACCCCTCTACCCCTACACTCTGTGGTTCTTCCTCCCATTTCACGCACTCACGCACATTTTTATTTGCCTCATTTTCGTTTGCTTTTCCTTTTCCTCTTGTCTCATATTTTCGTATTATTTGCTTTGGCAAGTTGCAACATTTCCCTTTTTCCATGTCTCCTGTTTCCGCCCTCTCATCTGTTTCCCCATTTCCTATCCGTTTCTAATAGCTTTTTTATGTCCCTGTCGTCGCCAGCGCCGCTGTTGTCCTACCGCAATGGGGGCTTTCATTGAGTCTTTTGGGTTTTTGGGATTGGGATTCAGGAAAAGTGTTTGTCCGTTTTGATGGTTTGATAATTGAGTGCATTTGGGGGTGGAGTAGAGTCCCTAGGTTAGGAATAGCTACATGGATATATGGAATATTCCATGCAGTTTTTCACTCACCTTCTCCCTTTCGATCTCTTCTCGCCCTCTCCTTCTGTGCTCTATCTGGCTCTTATCTCACTTTCGCTCTGGCTATGAACCAGCTCCTTAAGCAATTTTTAATCAATTAATGTTATTTTTATTATAATTAGTCGCTGTATGCACTCGAGCCTCTACTGATAAGCAGATTTCCATGTAAATATGTATGTTTATAAAAAGCCCAGATTGAGTCATCCATCTCCATATACAATAATGCCAATTCCGCAGAAAATATCGTTAAAACACACACACACACACACACACACACACACATACAATAGGAATAACAACATGATGACATTTGCCAGCTTTGTGCGAGAAAATTCCCACAGAAATATCCCAAATTATCAAAATGTACCTAATCCATGAATTCATGTTCGTGCGAGTGTTGGAAGAGTGCGGATAGAGAAGCAGTGCAGCCAGAGGTGCATGTGGAAGCAGGAGGAGAGCAGATGGAATTGGTTTTTTGTTTTGGTGCTGTTTCTTTGTTTGTTCGTGTGTTTGGTCCGCCTGCAAAATGCAATTACGGAATTACAATGTAAAAACTGTGTCTGGGGCTGCCGATTACGGGTTCAAGCCGCCAGCAAACAGAAAACCGAAAACAACTACCAAAAACCGAAAGCAGAGACTCACCGCAATTGCTGGCAGCGCCAGGTCGATCTCAGGAGAGAGAGAGAGAGAGTGGGACAGGCAGACAGACAGTTGCGGAACTTTACTCCCACTCATTCACACACACACACACGCCCATAAGGAAAACAGCTAACATGACAATTGACGACACACAGAGAGAGGCAGAGCGGACAGAGCGCGGTCAAATGAGAGCTGAACTCTAAGCGTGGCTTGATCACAGTTATTTTTCCCACCCATCGCCCCACCGTGCACTGTGCACACACGCTGTGGGGGGGCGGCAGTTGTAGTTGTAGTTGCAGTTTTTGTTACACGAGACAAATGTAATTAGATACCTTTGGTGGGCGGCGAAAGGATTGTGGGAAAGAACTGGCCGAAGCAAGCTGATGCCTCAATGGAGTTTGCCAATTGCCATTCCATGCACCCCCACCTCCCACCAACACACACAGTCGCAAGTGGACGACAAGAGCGACGTCTCAAAAATAGACTCAAGTGGGAGAGGCAACAACTCCTTTGGACAACGAGAGGGCGAGAGACAAAGCGTATATGAAGTGTTGTTTGCTGTCTCGGCCTCACTCCCTCTCTCCCATATACAGTCGCATGGTAATCTGAGCAGCCTTGTTATACCCTTGCCAAGAGTCTGATTGTGAACGAATGTGTGTAACGCACGCAAGGATATAGTGTGCATAGTTTGAAAGCCCATTCGTGGCACGATCGGAATCCATCACATATGTACTTATGTACATATAAAGTACGCATAGGTCTGCAAGGGTATTTGAAGCTTCGTCATCCTATCTCTCTCTCCCTCTTGTTGGTGTGCGTGTTGGTGTCGGACTCCGGTATTGCTTGACATGCAAGCGGGAAATTATGAGTCGAGGCAAATGAACTTTTCACAAGGCTAATGGGCGGATTGGAGTGGAGTGGAGTGGAGTGGGGAGGACACAAGGCAAACAGGTGACGCAGCAAGGAATGGAAATTGTTTACTCTTTGGCTAACCCCCCGCCTCCCTTAACAACACCCACTCCCAGCAACTCGCATAATGAATAAGTCGCATAAATATTTCTTCAATCATTTTATATGCTCAAACATAATTGTTGCCATAAAGCCACTCGGCGAACGGGTGCGCGCGGCAAAGGGTGAGGCAGCGGAGGCAGGCGACACATGATGAAGGCGTTGTCTCCATTACCACTTTGTAAGTGCTGTTTCCTTTTCTCTTTCGCCGGCTGCATTGCTATTATTAGCCTTCACCAAAAGGAAATGTGTATCTCTTTATATAAATTTCCCTTACGCTGGCAGAGATGGAAAGTTGTGACAGTGGCTGCGGAGGGGGGGAGTCAGCGTAAAGGGATGGAGCCGCCCCCTTTGGCATGACCTTTGACTATGCCTCTGACTCTGAGTCTGATTTCTACTGCAGCACTCAAAGTGCACTCTCATCATCGTGATACTTTGCATGCTATGCTCTCGCTCTCGCTCTCGCTCACACTCGCACTCACAGCCCATTCCATTCGATTCCATTCCGCTCCATCTCTCATTCTCCCTTCCGCAGGCCAAAGGTACATGTGTGTATTCGTGTTGTTGTTGTTCCTGTTTTCGATCAAGCTCGTAAATCCTTTCGTGCTTCATTTTGTTTCGTTTTCTTTTTTTCGGCCCCTTTGTTGTTGTTGGTGTTTCTCTGCATTGCAATGCGCTTTGATGTTTTATTTTTAGAGCAACGGCAAGACTCCGCCTGCCATTTCCAGTTGTTGTTCTCGCTTCCCCCACCCCACTCTCCCGCATCCCACAACCCGCACTCTCACTCCAGGCCCTTCCACTTGCATGGACTGTCAATCGGATTGGAATAACAGTGTGCTACTCCCAACAGCTGTTCGATGGTTGCTTGCATTTGATTTACAATTGGACAGCTATCAAATCAGATCAGATCAGATCAGACAGGGAATTTTGAAGGGAATTTCTATTTCAATTCCGTATTTCCATTAAGAACTTGAGCATTCTTCCCATGAAATTCCCTTTACGATCTGTTTATATCGTTATAGATCATTATAAATCTTACATCGCTATTATTTTGATGTCATTTCCCCATTTAAAATATACATATATTTTACCATTCCCATTCCCCAAGTTCCAGACACTAAATCTGTTGATTACCCAACTTTTGTCGCTGCATCTCGAATTTGATGTAATTTTTGTTTTTCCACTTTTCCAATTTCGCATTCCCAGTGGACCGTATAGTGGTGTCTCCTCCTACGAGAAACCTATTTGCCCGCATTTTTATTTCTGGAGTCTCGCTGTCCGCCCCGCCCCCCCAGAGGTCTTTCGCCTCATTGAAAATTGTTTGCATAAATTAGCTGACGAAAAAAATAGAGGAAACAGAAAGAAATTGGGGAGATGGGAAATATGGGGAGTGTGGCGTGGTGTGTGGGGAGGAGGAGGAGGAAAACAAACATAATTTGTAAACAGCTGAAAAAGAGACAAGAAAAATATATACATATTTATTTCTGGAAGGGGGGGGGGGGGAGTGGATGGAAAGCAGGGAGATACATATGTACATGTCTGAAGTGTAACGGCAACTAATTAGAAGCCAAAAATTCTCCATTCTACCATTTCTCTTTATTTTCTTTTGGCTCTGAATGCCTTTCCAGAGGGGCCTGAAGGAATATGGTAGAGGGTATCCAAAGTTCGTTGCATTATAGTTTTCCTTTTTGCTTCTTTGATGCGTTGTGATTATTTGAGGTCATAAATATTGACGCCACTTGATTGATGGATACTTGGGGCAAATACAAACACACATGCCCATGCACACACACACACAGACACTATCTTTATCTTTACCGTTCGATTATGAACATGTCCCTAAGGGCAATCAGAGGGGACGAAGCATTCAACTTAATATATTTATTTATAAATTTGTTGGGTTTAATATTAATCCCCAAAAGCAAACATTTGTCCCCTTACCCGGTTGCCTGTACCCTGCACCCTGTGCTCCCTCCCAACCTGCCGTTAGTTTATTAAATTGAGTTTATTTTGTTTACCCCTTCTCCTTTCTCTCTGTCTCTCTGTGTTTCGCTGTTTGTGTGCTAAACAAGTCGACAAGGTCAAATAAATCAGCAAACAACAAACTTTTCACTTCTTTTTATATATTATTTATTATTTATGTTATTATTTATATTTATTGCACAGAAATGCAGTGAAAAAACTGTAAAAAGCATAAAAGAGATTCAAAAACAAAGACGAAATCCAATTTGAAACCCGTTTCTGCTCTTGTCTGTTCTTGTCGTTAAGAGTGGTGCAGCGATGATGGGGGGGCTCGTGAGGGGGGGGACTGGAATGGTATCCATCAATGAGACAAATATCGCCTACTCGCTCGCACTCACTCAAATGCATGCGCTCAAATCACGTTCGCAATTGCAACTGTTTATGCGGAGAGGTTGAGCGGGTAAGAGAGAGAGAGAGAGAGAGTGGGTTTGCCAGCATGGCACGTTCACGGCACCTTTGGCTCTCAGATAGACACACACACACACACACGAACACACATAGGCTGGCAGATATACAGCACAGAGTGTGAAGAGAGAGAGAGGGAGGGAGACAATATCTGCAGCAGCTGCAGGCGGCAGCAGGTTGCTCTCTGATTGAAATTGGAGTGGGAAAACAGTTACCAAAGAAGCAGATTAAGAAGCACAAGCACAAGAAGCAGGAAGTCCACTCCCAAGGTGTCTTGCTCTCCCTCTCTCCCTGCCACTGCCCCTTCCCCGTCCACCCTGCTCACACCTCACGATTTACAGCACTCTGTCTGTCACACCACAATTCACACCTCACTGCAACAACAATCACAGGTGTAGACATTTCAGCCTCGTTTTGCTATACATTTCAATTTCGAATCGATTCCGATTTCGTTTTCTCCCCCTTTTGGCATTGATACTCCACTAATTACGTTTTCCTCGTCCCCCTGCCCGTTCCCCATCCACTTATAAGCGCTAAATTTCACTCATTCTTATCAGTTTTCTCTTCAGGCTAATAGACAGCTCTGAATTTGTTTTTGTTTTGTTTTCTTTTTCTTCTTTTGCACAAAACAAATTAAGAAAATTGCCCCCCCATTTATCGTATGGAAAAAACAAACCAAAAGAAAAGAAAAGAAAAAGCATGACAAATGCAGGCGAGAGGAGTGCAGAGGAGGAGCAGAGCAGAAACCTGTTTGCCTGTTTTTGCCGGTGCGATCAGATCCCAACAAAGAAATAAGTGTTTGTGTGTGCTCTCTTCGGCCCTGGCTGCTCTCTTTCTCCGCTCTCAGCTGACCGGCGGCGCCCGTTTGGTGGTCACTGAACCGCTTTTTAGAGCGCGGGTAAAAGGGGGGGGATAAATGTCCCCAAAAAAAGAGTAGCCAAACAAATTTTGAGCACACAAATGATCTTTGTATTTCTTTTACACAATTAATGTGAAATTTAATTCATTTAATTGCCTGCCGTGCCGGCATTTTGGCCCCGTCCCCTGCCCCCATCCCCGTCCCTGTCCCTGTCTCTGCTCCCTCTCTCTGCTCGTGCATTTGTTCTCTCTACACTTTCGTTTCTCCCGTGTACCCTGGGAGAGGAACAATAAACGAGGGGTATTTTTGTTTGGGTATAGATCTCTACTACCGTCAAAAAAATGAGATAATTACCCCGATTAAATAAAGAAATGGGTAATTTTGAGAGGGGGGCGTTTGAATATTTCCTTCTCCTCTTCTCAGCTACTGGGTATCCTATAGTCCTCTCTAGCCTCGATGGGCACGGACCCTGTCTCGGTATTTTGTTTGGCCTTTGTCTGCGACGTCTGTCAATTTTTATGCCGTCTGGTAATATTTAAACGACATCCACATCCGTGGCTGGCTGTCGCCCGTCGCCCGTCGTTCCTCGTGTCATTTCATTTATAGCAATTGCACTTGCTTCCAGGAATCCGGACAGAAAGAAAAAGAACAGAAAACCAAAGGAAGCGGGCAAAAATGGAAAAGAAAGAGTAACGAATGTACAGAAGGAGGCAGGGTTGGCAGAGCTGCCAGGGCACTGAATCACCAAGAAGTTTTCTTCTATCGCACACTCATTATATTGTATGTACATACATATATTGTACGTACTTCTATGATGATGATGATGGAATCTGGTTCTGGGCCCTGGGCCCTGGGCTTTAAATAGTTTTTCTTCATTGGCGTTTCAATTTTCCAGACTTTGCACCTTTTCTTGGTTGATTTCGCATTCTGTTCGCCCGCCACATACAACATCTTGATAAGAGGAGCCTCTTTTTTCTGGGCAAAAACCCAACTCTATGGCGGAGAAGGAGTGGAACGGAAGGGGGAGACAAGGTGCGTCTGGAGATGGCTATCTGTCGAGGAAATTAAGAAAAAGCCTGGGAAAAAGCCGAAACTCTACTCTTACAAATATAATGCAATGGAAATAGAATTTGATTGAAAATTCTCCCTCTGGAAGGTACTCTCGAGTGTACCCCTTTCATTTCGGTTCGTTCAACTTTTGTTAATGCAAAAAAAAAAAGGAAAAACAGGTGGGAAAAATCAGCAGCAACAACAACAAGAGTTTGTGCTAAACTTTCACTTTTTTTCGTTTGATTTTCACGTTTCGTTTTCATTCATTAATCAAAAAATAAACAAATCAAAATTTAAACAACTCCATAAAACGCTGACCAATCACTCCATCCGTCCATCCATCAATCAAGCAATCAAAATTTATGAGTGTTTCAACCATTTTACAACTGAAACGTTAAACATTTCTTCGCTTTTCCACACCCCGCTTCACGCTCGAATTGAGCCCGAAAAAAAAGCAAAATAAAAGTGAAAAATAGTTGAAAAGCTGGTCTCTAAAAATAGAAAATCATTTGCTGTGAAAATGGTAATTATGTATATTATCGGTACGCTAGAGACAGGGAGGCAGGGGCAGGGGCAGGGAGGGGTACAAAAAGTGAAAACTTTTGGGTTTTGTGCGTAATTTGTCGGAACAAAAATTGGCTAATTCACAATGCGGTAAGATAATGGAGGATTATGCAAGCCTCCTCTGATCAGCTGTGCGTAGAGGGGGGCAGAAAGAGGAAGAAATAACCCGTCTGATTGGGGGCTTGGGGGAGAGCCCAACCCCCCTCTACCTCTCGTTTCAGAGGAAAGTTCTCTCTGGTTAGGCTTTTTTTTTGGGTGATTTCTAAGTCATTATATTATCCAACAATTAGCTGAACAAATGGGCGGATATGAGAGGGAGGCGGACAGTGGCTCAGGCAGAACTGTTTAAAAAGGGGATTTTTCTCACATTACCCCAAAAAACCCCTCCCTGCCCCCTGCCCCTGCCCCCAAGCCTTTTAAGGTTATGTAAAATTAAGGGAAATGCGACAAAACACAATGACAGACAGCGAGTGAAAGAGAGTGGGGGGGGGAGGGAAAACGTAAAACGTAAAACGGGAAATTGTGCGCATTAAAAAGCTTTTAGCCATTAAGATAATCATATTTTGTGTTGGCCAAGAGCCGAGATTACATTGATTGCGTTTGGGGGTGGGTGGGCAGGCAGTGGGTGGGCGGGTGTCTATATTATATAAACTCAAACGAACTGTAATTACACGCCTGAGAGCAAATGGAACTTTGATCTCTGGATTTTACGATTGTTTTTTTTTTTGTTTTTCGGCAGCATTTAATTGAGAAATTACTCGAAAAAATTCCAATGACAAAGGTTAATTCGAGGCGAAGTCTCCCAGGGGTTTCTCTCCCAAACAAAACACACACACACACACATATCCTCTTCTCTCTATATCTTCCTCTTTTTCTGTTCTGTTCTCTTCTTTTCTTGTTTCTATTTTCCCACACTTTGAATCTAAAGAACTCTGGAAATTCCAGAGCACATATCTATTACTTCCTCTTCTATGGAGAGAGCTTCCTTCCCTTCCCCCAGAGAGCTTTTCTGTTGTTATCTAGGGGAAAACACACAACGTTTTTATGGTCAAATGCTCTTTATCGTCGGCTCAAATTTATTATCTGAAAAATACAAAAATATGCCCACGCAAAATGTTTGAGAATGTTTCAGCCGCAGATAAAAGCATGCAAATGAATAAGCGAAAAAAGTGTATAGGAAAAAAGCGTATGACATTGCCTGGCCTGGCCTGGCCTGGCTATCGAAACAATAAACAATAAGCCATAAAACATAAACAAAAGAAAACAGACAGACCGCCAGACAGAGAGAGATCCCAAAAAAAAGAAGAAGGAAGAAAAACCCACAACACAAAAAAAAGAGAAAAAAAACCATGAATGAAGAGGCGCGTGGGAATTTGGAATAGAACAAACGTACAGTGAAGCACCGAAAGAAGGAAAAAAAAACCATGAAAATTAACTCCACATAAAAGCAGTAGAGGCCGCAGATCATATCCTCACTGGAAGAATGTCCATGGTTTTTGTGGCTTTGCTGTTCAAAAACACGTCTTCTGGCCCACTGTGCTCCCCACTGTGCTGGTGTGGAGTGAGTCATTCACTTGACACTCGTCGCATTCACATTCATATTCGCTCCCAGAATCGAATCGAGAATCAGATTCTGACTCTGACCAACGCGTCGTATGCTTATTTCTGTCTCTGCTTTGTTCTGTGCTCCCTCTCTCTCTCTCTCTCTCTGTGTGTCTCCCCATGCTCCCCACTTTTGTGTGGTTTTTCTGTCATTTGCATAGTCACACAAATTGTGCATGCCAATGGTTTTTTTTTGTTGGTTTTATATTGTTTTCTTTTCTGGTCATCGTCTCGACAATTAAAAGTCAATTTCATTCACCCATAAACAAAACGACTGTGAAGTGTCCCCCTTAGTCACGTGATAATTTATTCGGGGGGTGGACAAGGAGAGGAAATCTCCCTCCCTTGAAGGAGAGGAATGAGAGGAATTGTTGAAGGGATTGCCGGCCCCAGTTTTCTGCTCAAAGTAAAGATTTCGATGACAGATACTGTAGTAGATCTCCACAGGGGAGTGGACATCTTGTCTATTATAGCATAGTATGTCCATTATTATATAAAGGGTCCTCTCTTTTATGCAGCTGCCAGCCCCCGGAGGCAAGGACATTGCGGTTGCACATTCAAGTGCTTGTGGGGACCCGGACCCGGGCCCGGACCCGGATCGATAAAACATTTTGTAAAAAATGTTGCATTTGCCCTTCACCTTTGAGGACAGTGCTTCCCTCTCTCTCTCTCTCTCTGTCTCTCTGTATGTCCCCCCGTGGGCACCCTCTTTCGGACGGATGGATGGATGGTTGGATGCTGACATTCAATTAATTTTCCATTTCCCTGCATTCGTGGGGAACTTCATGGGGAAATTCGCGACTGAAGAGGTTTTCATTATTGATTTTTGTTTTACTTTTTTGCATCCTTTGTTCAACTCTCCCTCGCTCTCTCTCTCTTCTCCGTCTCTACTTGATTTCCCTTAACTTCTTTCGTGGCATATGCTGGCTTCAAAGGGTGGGAAGGAGTGGAAGGTGGAAGGTGGAGAGTGGCCGGAGATCGTCTGCTGCGTCATATGTCACGACGGTGTCACAGTGGGTTGCATGTACTATTCCAAGGTATATGCGGCAGAAGGTAGGGCCAGTGCAGCCACCCTTTGCCGCCCTCTCGATCTCGTGGGCCTGCAGCTGTGGCCTTATGGCCTTACTTGTATTCTTGATACCCTGCACACACCCTTATCCTCTCCTACCCCCATCTTATCTTTTTTGCCCGTGCCCTGGGGCCCCAAGACTAGCCTTGAAGTGCGTTGCGGTGCAGTGCGGGGGGGAATCCTTAGAAAAGTGGTAAAATTGCCAGCGGCTCTTTGTCCGAAGACCGACGACGGACGACGGACGACTCGACCAAGGGTGGATTTTTCTCATTTTCGCCAGAACGAACCCTCGTCCTCGTCCTCGCCCGCACACCACACCCCGTCCGTGCTTGTCCTTTGCCTTTACAAAAGTTTTCTTTTGTTTTCGCATCTTCTTCTCTGCTTCGTTCTCTTTCCGTCTCCCTCTCTTTCATATGCTGCATAGTTTTTTTCGCACTTTGTGCCGCTGCCGCCGCCAAGGGGAGGAACTTGATCTCCGAACCGAACCTTGGGGTGGTGCAACCTCCCCCCTCCCTCCCCCCCCCCCCCCCTCCCTGTCTTCTCTGTGGTGCACCTTTTGTCGTCTATGCAAATTCCCAAACCCACAAAAACATAAATTCTTTAACATTTCCGCCTTCGTTTCGACTTTATGGTTTTCGCCTGTCAGTGGCACCAGTTGCTTGGCCTTTCGTGTTCTCTATAGAGATGGCCACAGTGGAGATTGGCAGGGGTAGATAGTACGGTACGTACGGCACAACAAGGGGAACTAAAATAGCTAGATTACCGCCGTATGCTGTCACTTGAGATGTGCAAGTGGGTGGAAAGATAAGCTCAAAGGACGAGGGATCCTTGTTGGGACCCTGAACTGCAACCCAAACCCAAAGGCAAGCCTTTCTTCTCTTCTCTTCTATTCTCCTCTCTTCTTTTGTTTGTGGGTTAATTTCTTGATACATCATTTTGAAACTAGTTTTCCCCGTGCCGATGCCGATGGTGATGCTGATGGATGGATTTTTGTGGCCCTAATCGGGCTGTTGTCGGCTTAATGATCTCAAGTTCCGTTCAGAGTTCCGCTTCACAAATTATTGGATCGTTAAAGTTGAACTAAAATGCAGTCGTATGTATGTATGTATATGTGGGTGCTGTGTGTGTGTGTGTGTGTGTGTGTGTTGAAATTGAAAAAAGTTCTCGTTGAAATCAAATCCCCCAAAGAGAATCTCTTGGGGTCGTCCCCTCCAACGGAAGCCAGAGTAATGACTAATTAAATTTACACCGTAAAAGTTTATTACTGTTGACTGGCCACGCCCCCAACGCCCTACGCCCCAGGCCCTTCCCTGCCCCGCCCTGCCCTGTCTGCCAGCGAGCCAGCGACGTCTGGGCAAAAGGCCAAAGGCAGAATGTGAATGAAATCCGACAAGTAAAACGGGGACCAAAAGGGGCACAACAACAGTAGACGAAGAAGAAGCAGAAGAAGACTAAGAAGGAGACCAAGGCGGCCGTAGACCAAGGTGTATTCCATAAAAGGTGAGGCACTGCACCTACGAGTGGATGCTAATTTGTGAGAGTGCCTTACCTTCCCTTTGATACGTGTGTTTGTGTGTGTGTGTGTGAGCGCGAGCGAGGACAACTGCAAAATCCCGTTTCAGGGCATGACACAAAAGCCCTCGAAGTGGAAGAATAAGAAGAAGAAGAGCAGAGAGCGAAAACTAAAATGAGAAAACGTGCTCAAATGCAAAAAAAAACAAACAAAAAAAAAAAAGAGATCCAAATAGAAAAAAAAACAAAAAAAAAACAAACACACAGATAACAAATGAAATGCATGAATGAACTGCGCGAATGAATGACAAGCGGAGTGCTTGAAATAATGAATGAGCGAATCACACACATACATATGTACATATGTATGTAGATGATGGGCGGCAGAGTGGCTATTAAATGGACAAGGACAAACCACACCATCGGCCTCAAAAGGATAGGTGGGGGGGGGGGTGTGCGGGTATGTGGGGGGATCAATAGTGCTTGAATTGGCAAATCCGTTACTGTTTGGAGCCAAGGTTACAGCTGTGAGAGGGGGGGGGGGTGTACGTGCCTAGACGAGGCAGCAGTGTATAAGAATGAAAAAGCCCTTCATAGCCAGATATCTTTAGATAATATGTATACCAAAGTGCTGCCTGTGCTGTGCCTAAATCGATAGCGAGAGAGGGAGAGAGAGAGAGAGAGGGGGAGGGACAAAGATGAGAGTCTGCTGCGTAGCCAGATTTTAATCTATGCTCGCTCAACACACACACACTCACACACTCACCGTTAAGTCTGATGCCTCGACTGGGTGTGTGTGTGTGTGGTGTGTGCTTTGTGACGTGCTTCCATTCTCCGCCCCTCTCTCCTTCCACTCTTAATCTTCTCTCAGGCGCATTGCTTGCTCCAAATTCCCGCTAATAACCTGCATAAGTAGCCGCTAGATGGCGGATGTGCATAGCTTGAGACGGATTCCATTTTTCCCCTTTCCTTTCCTCTCCTCTCTCTCTCTTCTTCTTCTCTTTGTGGCATTTTTGTGACTTTAAAGTTCATTGGACTCATTCTAGCGGAAAGCTAAGCTCTTTTTGAGTGGCGAAACATTTCTCAGCCTCTACTGCTTCCTCATTTTTTGTCAAATGTCTAGGGGGCGTGTCATTCCATAGATCCCCCCACCCCTCCCCACATACCCAACACTCTGTCTCTCTGAGAAATTACAGCATTAAAAGTTTGTTTTTATACGAATAAAAAGGGTATTACTCTTCCTCTTGTTCGGGCCAAGACACTAATTGGCCTTTCTGCGGTTTCGACGGCTTTCAAGCTCCCGCGTTTGCCTGTCATCATTCAACTGTAAATAGATCTCTCTCCAACTCTATCTGTATACTACCCCCCATCCGTATCTATTGGTATTCTCTCCTGTACTTAGATGTAATTTGATTTAATTTGTTGCCTTTGCTTTTTTCCCCCATTTACAATATTTATTTATTTGCGGACCATCATTGTAGTCGTTTGAGAAATCATCATCTGATATCTGATCTATGCATCCACACAGATACAAGCACAGATCACGGATACACGATACACGATCCACGATCTACGATCCACGATCCACATGCCGATCTCTCACACACCTCTCTCTGTTTTTCTGTTTCTTCTGTTTCTGCAGGTGGTACGAAGCACAGCTCTTTTCGCGGCCATCCAGGCAAATATCACATGAATTTAGGTAAAAACAATACATACATTCCTACCAACAACTACAATACCCATCCACACAATACAAAACACAGCCACAGGCACATAAGTAGTGTCATTCTTAATAATTAAATGAGGAGGAGGAGGTGGAGGCGGCGGCGGCGTTGAGAGGGTAATTCATGATGGGTTTTGGGTGGATTGATAGTGGGGGAGAAGTGCCTCTGCCTCACTTGAGAAATCCTCTCGAAAGGGAAGTGGACAATCGTATGGAAAGCTAATTATCCGATAAGTGATAAAAACTGATTGAAAATAAAAGATTGTAAAGATTTTCCAGTTGGTTTATAGCATCTAAAGTTCCTATGGTCTATGATCTATGATCAACCGATTCCAAGTTAATTTTAGATACATTACTGTGTATCTATTATTGTAGTACAGCAATCTATGGTTTAATGGGGATACAATTATGCAATGAAAAATCTCTGACTCAAATATTTAATTGCCTGTTGATTGGCTCTGAGTCAATGCCAAAGTATGAACCGCCTCCCCTCCCACCTTTTCCGAGATTCTACGAGTGACTCACATTTCCCCAAAACACACAACGACACACATCAAAATTTGGATCTTTAAACTACTTGCATATCAAGTGGGGAGGGGTGGGGGGGAGGGCTGGGACAATGGCTAACCCCCCAGCCACAGACCACCGACGACCGACGACCGACCACCGACCACCATTGGAGAACCGAACATTTCCGCTGTCATCTGTGGTGCTCTGCCCCTCCATCGGGCTCTGCACGTGCACCCTACCTACTTATACTCGTAGTATTATTTGCCATTAATATTTCCTGTCTCGCGCGCATAAATTAACGAATGTGTGATGTTGTTGTGTGTGGTTTTGGGGAATGGGATCGGGAACGGGAACCGGGAACCCTTCTCAAAAGCGCGAGAGTACATTTCATTATGATTTGGCAGCTCCTGCATCCACCATCCACCATCTCTCTCTCTCTCTCTCTCTGTCTGTCTGTCTCCGCTCTCCCAGCAGAGTGGCTTCCACTTCCAGTTCCACTTCGGTGTGTGGAATGAAAATACTCGTAATATAAATTTCAAATAAAAATATGGAGAAATTTACCCAACGAAATGGAATCCAACGGAAGTGTTTGCTTTGGTCAAACGCTGAACAAAGCCCTCAAGAGTTGGGGGGAATGTAAATTTTTTTCAATTATTTCAATGGTGCACAGACATCAAAAGGGAGATTCAAAAGAGTGTTGCAGCCACGGGGATACCCTGAAAATTCTTTTTTTCTTTTCATTGAAATTTATGATGAAATTAATTCGAACGAATTTTGTAATAATTCAGCGAGTGCATCATGCACAGGACATGTTATTTGTTTTTTCTTGCTTGGGAATTCCCTTTTGAACCGAGACTACAGACCCTTCCATCAAAGAACTCTGGCGAGAAATGCATTCCAAAGATAGCTAAACAGACACGGGCATACAGATACAGATACATCTAAAGAGCTGGCACTGTTGGGGGTACGGATACCCAAGTGAAAACCAAGAGTGCGTGGGAGTTGGAAGAACCTTCCCACAATCAAAGTGCCACTGGTGGAGAGGGGGTAGGGGGGGATGCCCCATGATTTGTGTAATTTTATGCATAATTTATTTTCTCAATGGAACAAAGAGGGGAGGGGGAGCGCAGAGTGGAGTGTGGATAGGGCGCACTCCCGCATTCCTAGAGATAGAAACGGGTTTACTACTCCCCTCCGATCGATCTCTGGTTCACTCAACTCAACTCTGATTCCCCATCTTTCTCTCTCTCTCTCTCTGTCTGTTTTTCTTATGCAGAAGCCCTGCTGCAGTCGCGTCCATTACCTCACATTCCGGCCGGGAGCACGGCAGCCTCCCTGCTGGAAAATGCAGCGGAACTGCAGTGCAGCGATTCCGGACTGCAGTGCTCCTCCCTCGGGGGCCACAGTTCGTCGACATCGGTGTTCGAGTCGACGCATCGCTGGACCTCCAAGGAGAATCTGCTGGAGCCGGGGCCGGAGGAGGACGATCCGCAGCTGTTTGTGGCCCTGTACGACTTTCAGGCGGGCGGCGAGAACCAGCTGAGCCTGAAGAAGGGCGAGCAGGTGCGGATCCTTAGCTACAACAAGTCCGGGGAGTGGTGCGAGGCGCACTCGGACTCCGGCAACGTGGGTTGGGTGCCCTCCAACTATGTGACGCCATTGAATTCGCTGGAGAAGCACTCGTGGTACCACGGACCCATCTCCCGCAATGCCGCCGAATATCTCTTGAGTTCGGGCATCAACGGGAGCTTTCTGGTGCGCGAGAGCGAGAGTTCTCCGGGCCAAAGGAGCATCAGTCTGAGGTACGTACGCGCGATCGATGGCATCAATAGCATCCTTCCATCACTGATTCCTCTCCGATCGCAGGTACGAGGGACGCGTCTATCACTATCGCATCTCAGAGGATCCCGATGGCAAGGTGTTTGTCACCCAGGAGGCGAAATTCAACACACTGGCGGAGCTGGTGCATCATCACAGTGTGCCCCACGAGGGCCATGGCCTGATCACGCCCCTGCTCTATCCGGCGCCCAAGCAGAACAAGCCCACGGTCTTCCCCCTGAGTCCGGAGCCCGACGAGTGGGAGATCTGCCGCACGGACATCATGATGAAGCACAAGCTCGGCGGCGGCCAGTACGGCGAGGTGTACGAGGCCGTGTGGAAGCGTTACGGCAACACGGTGGCCGTCAAGACCCTCAAGGAGGATACCATGGCCCTCAAGGATTTCCTCGAGGAGGCGGCCATCATGAAGGAGATGAAGCACCCGAATCTGGTGCAGCTTATCGGTATGTCCCCCCTCCCCCTCCCCGTACCCACAGCCAGTGGTTCTTACATCTGCTCCGCCTCCCCTTCCAGGTGTGTGCACGCGTGAGCCTCCGTTCTACATCATCACCGAATTCATGTCGCATGGCAATCTGCTGGACTTTCTGCGCTCCGCCGGCCGCGAGACCCTCGATGCCGTGGCCCTGCTCTACATGGCCACACAGATAGCGTCGGGCATGAGCTACCTGGAGTCGCGCAACTACATCCATCGCGATTTGGCGGCCAGAAACTGCCTTGTGGGCGACAATAAGCTGGTGAAGGTGGCGGACTTCGGGCTGGCGCGTCTGATGCGCGACGATACGTACACGGCGCACGCGGGCGCCAAGTTCCCGATCAAATGGACTGCCCCCGAGGGACTGGCGTACAACAAGTTCAGCACCAAGTCGGATGTGTGGGCCTTTGGGGTGCTGCTGTGGGAGATAGCCACGTACGGGATGTCCCCCTATCCGGGCATCGATCTGACCGATGTATATCATAAGCTAGAGAAGGGCTATCGCATGGAGCGGCCGCCCGGCTGTCCGCCCGAGGTGTACGATCTGATGCGCCAGTGCTGGCAGTGGGATGCCGCCGACAGGCCCACATTCAAGAGCATACACCATGCGCTGGAGCATATGTTTCAGGTGGGTGACGTCGAGGTGTGGGATGATGATTATGCAGATGATGATGATGATTATGAAGATGAAGATGAAGGCGAAGCCGAAGAGGAGCAGAACAATGTCCATTACGATCAAGATGAAGAAAATGACGATGATGATGATGATGAGAGCAACTACGATGGCGACGATGACGATGATCATCCTCGTCGGCACAGGAGCCACCGCCGCCGCTGCCACAACAACGTGGTAACGACGACGACGGGGCATCATAGAGGCCCTAGGGGCCATCATCATCTCGCGGATGGCAACGTGGACGTTGAGCTTTGATCGCAATGCGTGGCCGCGGCTCTCCGCGATCATCGTCAGCAGGCAACAATCAAAAGTAGTGATAGCAATAATGACCCACACGGTGCACATCTCTCCTTCTCCGCTCCTCCGCAGGAATCGTCCATCACCGAAGCGGTCGAGAAACAGCTAAACGCCAGCAGCAGCAGCAGCTCCCACAACAACCCCAGCAGCAGCGGCGGCGGCGGCGGTGGCGGCAGCAACACCACATCGGGCATAGTAGTCGGCGGTGCCAGTGGCACACAGTCAGCGGCCAGCGGTGCCTCCTCATCGGCCTCGCTCAGCCTCACCCCACAAATGGGGAAGAAGGGCCTGCCAGCGGCCTCCTCCCAGTGCCAGTCATCGTCTTCCCTCACGCCAAATGCCCATCAGCAGCAGCAGCAGCACGATCAGCAGCAGCAGGCCAGTACGCCCATGTCAGGTGAGTGGAGAGTAAAGAGTGGAGAACAGAGTGCGGCATCATCTAAACTAATGTCGTAATATTTGGCATACAGAAACCGGATCCACTTCCACAAAGCTGAGCACCTTCTCCAGCCAGGGCAAGGGCAATGTACAGATGCGACGGACCACCAATAAGCAGGGCAAACAGGCGCCAGCACCACCCAAGCGAACCAGGTAGGCAATTTTCTACAGAAAGGAGCACAAGGCACTTTGTTTCTAGGTATTAATGTAATCCTTTCGTGTTTGCAGTCTGCTTTCTAGCAGTCGGGACTCAACATATCGCGAGGAGGATCCGATCAACGCCAGTGGTGGCGGCGGCGGCGGCGGCACCAATCAGCGGTGCAACTTTATCGATGACCTCAATACGAATGGTATAAACACAAGCACAAAATTCAATCGAAATTGCAGCTATTTCAGCCAGACCCTCAGTAGAAATTTCAAGACCCAAATTCCAACCCACCAACAACAACAACAACAACAATACACACCACAACAACAAATACGTACAGCACACGTACAGCCAGTGCAGCAGCAGCAGACCCTGGCACAGAAACAAGCACAGCCACAGCCACTGCCACTGCCACAACAGAAACAACAACAACAGTATTCCATTAAGAAATCGTCCTCCTGCAGTAGTTTCCTTTACGACATCCTATTTCGAGGTATTATTTTGTCAAAACGGAGCCCTCGTCCTGCGAGAGAACTCCCAATTGATCTTCTTTCAAAATTCTATGTTCGTTTATCGGTTTATTGTGTGTTTTATTTGTTGTTTTTTGTTTTTGGTACATTTTATTTTTAATGGATCATCGTTTGTATTGGCTTGTGTTTTGTTTTTTTTTTCTGTTATTTATTCCATGTGGAAACAATTTTAATTTAAATTCCACATGCAGTAAAGTTTATTTTTAAATTTTTTAATAACATTTTATTTATTTTTCTTTTGAGTTGAATTTTATAATTTATTTTGTTTTAATATGTATTCCATGTGGAAACCATTTTGATACGACCTCCACATGCAATACAATTTCTTTTTTTTTTATATCATATTACATTAAAATTTAATTTTCTTTTTTCTTTTGAGTTTTCTATTTACTTATTTTTTTTTAACATTTTTTCCTTGTGGAAACAATTTTAATATGCATTCCACATGCAATAGACTTTTAATTTAATTCTTTTTAAAATAATTTTTTGTTTTTAATTAGTTTTCTTTAAATTGTAAGCTTTTTTCGAATGCTTTATTTGTATATCTGATTCGAGAGCCTCCTCTTTCTAATGTTCAAAGAATGTTCTTTCTGTTCCTTTTTTTTTTTGGTGCTTGTTAAACGTTTTAACCATAAATTAGTTTTTATTTGTTAACTTTATTGGTAGGTAATTTTCCTGAAAAGGTAATTTTCCAACAGAATCTAGACAGATCTGAGGATTCCTTTGAATATCACTTGTGTCGTTTGGTTTATTTCGTTCTGTTTTTGGTGTTTTTATGTAGTTTTTGCCCCGCCTGACACACATACATACACACACACCCACACAAACTTATGATCACACACGAAAGAACCAGCCGACTTTGGTCCAGATTAACCCATACTATCCCATACCATCCGTAATATCAATGCAAGCATCCAGCACCCGGCACGAGCATTCCTTTGACCCATAGACTACCCCCCGCCCGGGAACTAATTTCCATTTTCTGCTCTCTCTCTCTCTTTTTCTCTGTCTCTGTCTATCTCGTGCAGGTCTTGCGCGGGACATCAATAGCCTCACGCAGCGCTACGATTCGGAAACGGATCCGGCAGCAGATCCCGATACGGATGCCACCGGCGACAGTCTGGAGCCATCGCAAGCCGTCACACCGAACAAGATGCAGCACTCGCTGCACGGCGGAATAGGACCCAGGTCCTCGCAGCACCACAGCTCCTTCAAGCGGCCGACGCCGGTGATGGGCAACCGGGGACTGGAGACGCGCCAGAGCAAGCGTTCCCAGCACCATCCCTCAGTCCCCCCGGCAGCACCCAGGGATCAAATGCAGCAGCAGCAACATCAGCAGCAACAGCCACTGCCCAACCTGCCCAACGGCAGCTCTGCACTGGCAGCCCATCCCATCACTGTGGGCGCCCTGGAAGTGATGAATGTGAAGCGCGTCGTGAATCGATACGGCACCCTGCCGAAGGGGGCACGCATCGGGGCCTTTCTCGACAGCCTGGAGGACAGTGGGGGCGAGCCCAGTTCCTCGCCAACGCCCTCGCCTGCTGCCAACGGTCATGCCGCGCCACCGGCCAGGATCCATCCCAGTCCCAAGGCTCCATCGGCGGTGGGCCTGGCCACACCGCCGCCCCAGCAGATGATCCGGAGCAACTCGTCCGGGGGCGTGACCATGCAGAACAATGCGGCGGCCAGTCTGAACAAGCTGCAGCGCCACCGCACCACCACCGAGGGCACTATGATGACGTTCTCCTCGTTCCGGGCCGCCGGCTCCAGCAGTTCCCCCAAGAGGAGTGGCGTGGGCGCTGGCGGTGTGGCAGCACAGCCGCCTGTGCCCCAACCGGCTCTGGCCAATCTAGAGTTTCCGCCACCGCCGCTGGACCTGCCGCCGCCGCCCGAGGAGTTCGAGGCGGTGCCACCGCCGCCGCCGCCAGCGCCCGAGAGCGCCGTCCAGGCCATCCAGCAGCATCTGCACGCCCAGCATTCGAACAACAACGTCTGCAACACAAGCAGCAACAGCAACAACAACAACGACAGCAGCACCCACGACGTAAGCAACACGGCCCCGAGCGTCGAGGAGGCCAGTTCCCGGTTCGGCGTGTCCCTGCGGAAGCGGGAGCCCTCGACGGACTCGTGCAGTTCTCTGGGCACCCCTCCGGACGCAGCACCCGAGAAGAGCCTCATGATGAAGGAGAAACTGATCACGGAGATCAAGGCGGCGGGCGGCAAAGAGTCGCCAGTGAGCCCACACCTGGCCAACGGATCAGTAATGTCAGCAGTATCATCAGTGCATCCCGTGGATCCCGTCTCCCTGCTGGTCACTGAGCTGGCGGAGAGCATGAATCTCCCCAAGCAGAAGATGACGAATGGCAATGCCACTGCCACTGCCAACGCCTCTGCCGCTGCCACTGCAGGAGCTCCTCCAGCTGGATTCAAGGCTCAGTTGAAGAAGGTGGAGCCCAAGAAGATGACGACGCCGATAGCCAAGGCAGAGCCCACCTCCAAGATCATCATTGACTTCAAGGCCCATCTGCGGCGAGTGGACAAGGCGGAGCAGCAGCAGCAGCTGCAGCAGGAAAAGCCACCTGCTCCCGGTACCGGTATCCAGCAGCAGGCAGTGGCCAACAATGCCAATGGCACCCTGAGCCGCAGCAAGGACGACAATAAGAAGTTCTCCCACTCACAGGCCATGCAAAAGACTGAAATCAAAATCGATGTGACAAACTCCAACGTGGAGATGGAGACGGGATCGGGCGACAGCGGCGGGGATCTTGGCAAGCGACGGAGCACAGGTAGTATTAATAGCTTAAAAAAACTGTGGGAGCAGCAGCCCCAGCCCCAGGCTCAAGGGCAGGCACAGGCACAGGCCCAACCTCCCGACTATGCCAGTAGCGCGATCATCCAGCAGCCGTCACTTAATGGCGGCTCCTCCACATCCACCACATCCCAGCTATCGCCCAAATACGGGCTCAAAGCAATTCCCATGGCCAATAGGCCAGGCAATAGGCCGCCGCCGGCTGCCCCACCACCACCGCCCCCAACCAACAGCACGACCACCACCACAGCCACAGCCACAGCCACTGGCATCAGGGTGCAGCCACAGCCATTAGCATCCAGCAGCTCAATAAAAACCTCTCATTCCACGCAACTCTTCACAGATGACGCCAGCGAGGAGTCGTCGGGCCAGCAGCAGCCGGAGGGACTAGGTCACACGGCACCAGAGAATATGACACAGTCGCTCTACGTCCAGAACGTCCAGAACGAGCTGCAGGGCAGCAAGCAGTCGCAGCCGCAACAGAAGCCCGCTGTGCCGCACAAGCCCACCAAGCTGACCATCTACGCCACGCCGATAGCCAAGCTGGCGACGGACAATGGCTCCACCACGGGCAACTCCACGCAGATATCGAGGGAGAGCATCCTGGAGCTGGTGGGCCTGCTAGATGGCTCCCTCAAGCATCCAGTAAACGCCATCTCCGCCTCGCAGTGGCTCCAGCTGAGCGACAAGCTCAACATCCTGCAGAACTCGTGCGTAATTTTTGCGGAGAACGAATCCATGCCGCCGCACTCCAAGTTCCACTTCCGGGAGCTGGTGACCCGCGTGGAGACGCAGTCGCAGCACCTGCGCTCCGCCGGCAGCAAGAACATGCAGGACAACGAGCGCCTGCTCCTGGAGGTGGGACAGTCGCTCAAGCAGATCTCCAATGCGCTGAATAGGTAAATGATAAGAACGGGGATGGATGCGCACGCGCACGAGCACCAGCCGGCCATCTGGTTGGATGCCGAGGGCAACTTTATCAAGCGAAAGTGACACGGGACACGACACTGGAGAGAACCAACCAACCAAGGAAACCAAACAACCATCCATCCATCCATCCCCATCCCGGGACGGAGCCATCAGCAACATCACATCTTGGCTCAACACAACGAAGCGGAAGCAGGAAACGAAACTTCAAGCCCAGCGAAGAAGAGAAGGATCAAAGGAAGTTGATAGATAAAGGACAACTACAGCATTAGCAGTAGAAGTAGCAGCAGCAGCAGCAGCAGCGTCAACTATAACTAAAAACGAAAGTAAAGAGAGGAGAGGAAACGAAAGAGGACAGAAGGAGGAAGAAACCTATGTATCGTACTTGGTAGAGAGTAGTAGTAGTTGCCTCTATAATATATATATATACACACATATATATCTAGTCAGATCTGTGCAGAAAGCTTCGAAGAAAACAAAAAACGAAATGAGTTGCAAAGCAAATTTCTGTAAAGGGGATCTCTGGCCCCTCAACGGGGATCCCCGCTTTTAATTGTAAAGTATATTTCATCTCCACTCCACTCCACTACTCCAACAGACATGCAACAACATAGAACCCTTCCCCAAATAAACCCAGCATCCTCCTCCCGTATAAACGTATTCTCGCTTCGTTTTCTTCTTTTTTTTTTTAATCGTATATCGTATATAGAAAGACACAAGACATGGCTTAAGAATGGAATGGATAGAAGGGAAAATATTCATAGAATATCTCAATAAATTTAGTAATTATACACGAAACGCAATGCATATATACACATATACACTACATATAATATATTTACATATATATACACTAAATATACATATATATATATATACTAGTCGTAAAATGTTTTATTATACCTATATTATATATATACTTCTACAAGATAAAGATATTATATATATTTAGTGACTTTCCCCCCCAAGAAAAGAAAAGAAAATCTAAACTCCTTTCGGAATGTGTAAGGCACGTCGACCTTTCGTCGCTGTCGCCGTGTGTCCTGTCCCATTTACATACATATACATATACATATATATATCTATGATCATGATCTATGTGTGTACGTGTACGTGTGTACTCGTACTTTCGCACACGCAGTAGCCAAGCCCAAAGATATTATTATTAGCTGATAAAATACGATACGATAAAGCGTATCTCGTATCTCGTACTACTACTCACATTGATATGATATGTTTAGTGGCAATGACTAAATTGATTTATGTTTAATCTATGTTCGAGTGCAAAACAATGCTTTTATCATACATACTACACATACACAACCAATTGTAATTATTTATCTGATATTTTCAAGGATTTTAACACAACAATTTTATACGTAAACAAAAAAACACAAAACAAACAAAAATCCCACAAAAAAACTCAAAAACCCAATAAAATTCATTTCAAAATACACAACGGATGAGGATCGAAGGGATAAGGGGCCGGTCTAGCCTATATACATAAACAAAGTTGATATAATTATATATATATATGGATGTGCATATAATACTTTGCCTTTCTTTAATCCCCAAATATCGGTCTAGCGACAACAAGAAAGCTGATAAAAGCCTAATATATGCGTACACACAAATACATCAATATATTTCTGTAACTTCTATGATACACCCCAAGCGCCTGAAATGCGCAACAGATTAATATCTAACAAGAAAACGGATCAAAAACAAAGTACTTCAATGAGAAATAAAAATGATATTTAAAAAATGCATCTTTCCTTTCATATTAGCGGGCCCTTCAGTGCCCGGAATGAACAGCATTCTGAAATAAGGAAATTTCAGTCATTTTGGGCTTCAAGGAAATATGGCACTCGATGGTCTTCCTACAGAGACCAAGAATAGATATCGGGATCAAGAGAAATTTTTTCCTATACAGGAAACTGATCAAATTCATGAATACCTATTCAAAACTTTAACATTAGTTCAAGGAAATAGGGTATACAAATGTCCATCCTCATAGCAGAAACTGGTTGACCAATCACGTGAATACACACTTACATTTCACTTTATATGTAGTAAATGTGTAGTTACCATGTAAAACAATTGACATTTTTGTTTACCTTATTTTACAAAGAATCCAATAAAAGTGAGTCCTTAAAATTTACCTTTCTTGTATAAAATTGATTCAGCAATGTGATAAAATGATGTGTTCAGGGCTGAGGTGCCTAGCTATGTAGAATTAATCCATTGTAGATCAGGGGATATTCAAATTACACTCCATGAAAATGCTGAAACCTGAGGTTTTTAGCGCAGTTCTGGTGCAAGATATCGTGGCATGTTTTTGTTTTTTAAGAAAAAGGGTGGATCTTCAAGAAGACTTTAAATACAGTAATATTTGCCGCAGCTTAGCTTAAATTGTTCACCTGTTTGAATTGCGGGGGTTAAGAGGGCTAAGTTCGCTTTTTTCCATCGGTATATTTCGGTTTATTGCTAAGGGTCAGACCGTATATTTTATGGACAAGTCCGCGGTCACACTAATTTTCTTGTCAGTTAGACACCAAGTCTAGCTCACACACCTTGCATATTTTTATACTTATCATGGGGTTTGTAATATTTTGTAAGACGCGTATAGACACGCCCTCCAATGAACTAATGTACAAATCGTGCAGAAATTCCATTTACAGCCATGTCCCAGGCCACATCGAATACTAATTCGTGATCATCGAATCCGCGATATTGTCACCCTGGTTCGGAATGGATATACTTATACTTTTTGTGGTATTTTCCAATGGTTCCAACTGATATTTTGATACTTTTATAGTATTTTTGAGTGTTTTCTAATATTTTTAAATATTCTTCGCGAAACGTACATTGCCCTCAGGTGTCTTTGTCGATAATTACATCCAATATGTAGTTAAAATGTAGGAAGTGTGTAGTTAGCGTGTACTAAGTGGAAATTTTTGTTGATCTTTTGTGTTCAAACCATATTTTATTAAAAATCCACTAAAGATGAGTACATAAAATAAGCCATTCTAGTATGAAATTGATTAGTTTGTCGGATAGAACTACGTGTGAAGTGCTGATAGTTTTATCAAGCTAGTAAATCCTAATCGAATAACAAAATCGAGGAACATAATTTCTGATCATGGACAGAGAACGTTAGCCCATTGTCGACCAGTGAGTATTAAAATACACTCCACGAAAATGATGACACTCTTTAAGATCAGTATATTTAAGGTATATTTCGGTATATTTCTTAGGGTCAGACCGTATATTGTATCGATAAGTCCGCGGTCGCACTGAAAAAGACGAAATTAATATATAATAATAGAATATTATACCGTGATAATATTGCCAAGCGATCTAATTTGTGTCTTCAGCATCAGAAATTGGGCAACGAAAGCCACGACCTCAAAGGTACAACTGCAAACGAAAGCTAGAGCAAGCCAGCCAGCAGCAGCAACAACAACATCAGCAGAAAGTCAGTCAGCAGCCCACAGAAGATACGAGAGACCGAGCCCGAAACAGAGCCAGCTCGAGAAAACAGCAGAAAGCAAAATGCCACTCTTCGGGAAGTCACAGAAGTCGCCAGTTGAGCTGGTCAAATCGCTCAAGGAGGCAATCAATGCCTTGGAGTCGGGCGACCGAAAAGTGGAGAAGGCGCAGGAGGACTGCAGCAAGAACCTGGTGTCCATCAAGAACATGCTATATGGCAGCAGCGATACAGAGCCGCCAGCGGACTATGTGGTCGCTCAGCTGTCGCAGGAGCTGTATAACAGCAATCTGTTGCTGCTGCTTATACAGAACCTGCACAGGATCGACTTCGAGGGAAAGAAGCATGTGGCACTGATATTCAACAATGTGCTGCGGAGACAGATTGGTACCCGCTCGCCCACAGTGGAGTACATCTGCACGAAACCGGAGATCTTGTTTACACTAATGGGCGGCTACGAGGATGCGCACCCAGAGATTGCCTTGAATTCGGGCACCATGCTGCGGGAGTGCGCTCGCTACGAGGCCCTGGCCAAGATCATGATCCACTCGGACGAGTTCTTCAAGTTCTTCCGTTACGTGGAGGTGTCCACTTTCGATATCGCCTCCGATGCCTTTTCCACCTTCAAGGAGCTCCTCACGCGCCACAAGCTGCTGTGCGCCGAGTTCCTGGACGCCAATTACGACAAGTTCTTCTCGCAGCACTACCAGCGGCTGCTCAACTCGGAGAACTATGTGACGCGCCGCCAGAGCCTGAAGCTTTTGGGCGAGCTGCTGCTGGACCGGCATAACTTCACCGTGATGACGCGCTACATTTCCGAGCCGGAGAACCTGAAGCTGATGATGAACATGCTGAAGGAGAAGTCGCGCAACATCCAGTTCGAGGCGTTTCACGTCTTCAAGGTGTTCGTGGCGAATCCGAACAAGCCGAAGCCGATCCTGGACATCCTGCTGCGCAACCAAACGAAACTGGTCGACTTCCTAACCAATTTCCATACGGACCGTTCCGAGGACGAGCAGTTCAACGACGAGAAGGCCTATCTGATTAAGCAGATAAAGGAGCTGAAACCGCTGCCCGAGGCCTAGTTGACCATCGACGGATGGTCAATGTCGGCGTCTGGGGCAAACGAACCATAACGAGACCGAGAGAAAATAAGAGCGTGAATGAGAGCGAGAACGAGACCAGCAACAGGAACAGGAAGAGGAACAAGAACATCTGGGCCCTCCCGTCGATGGTGGGCTAGCAGGAAGGATGAAAAGGTTTTGTGTGTGGGTTAAAGGCAAATATATATTATATATACTATACTATATTTTGTGACGATGAGATGACTACACTTGTGAGTAACTAAACAATAATTTAGACACCAACCACAATGATAATGATAAAAAAAACATAACGATAAAGCTAAATAGAAACAACAACAAAACAATGAGTAAGAGTACGAAAGTAAATAGCGTAAACTGAAATAATAATGTTGCGAATTTAACATAAAAACACATTAAACACGACCCCGGACCAAACCCGGACCACCCCCGGCCACACCTCTCGCCTCACCTCAATCCAACTTTTATGTTTTTTTTTTTCATTTCTTTCTTTCTTTTCCGCTTTTTGTCCACGTTCCACACGAAATGATCCGAGAGTGCGGTGCGGTTCGTTGTTCTTGCTCCAGTTAAGAGTCATCGGATTCCCCTCTAGACCTATTTTCCTATTCCTATTCAAAATAGTTGTTGTATTTGAAATTTAAGCGTTTTTGAAACGAACCAACACGCCCCCAACCCTCCCCCAGCCTTTTGCCCCCAGCCACATGCCTGTCTGAAGAAGAAGTCAATGCAGATTCGAAATGAGTTTTGACCTAAAAATGTAATTCCACGCAAAGTTCATAAACAAAAAACTAAATACTAAATAACGCATAATAATAATAATTCATAGTGATAATTGTTTATTTTATGCATCCTTTGGCATAGACTGCATAGAAGAGAAGAGAAGAGAGTGGGAGCATTCAACACAACAAAACACACACAAAAACACACATACCACACACACACATTACTACAAAGGGAAGTAAAACAACAACATTGCGAGCAACATAATAAATATACGATTATTATAATTTATATTATTCCCAAAATTAAAGAGCCAAAACTAAAAGAGAAATACAATTAGTCATTTTTGTTTGCAGCTGATTCTTGGGTGTGGGGGGCTCTCGCAATGGGGGCGCACCGCCCCGCCCCGCCCTGAGTCATGTGCAGAGATGCCAGGGCGGCAGAGTCGGCAGATTGATCAAGGGCTGGGCAGCTACACATTTCACAGAAATGACTTTTATTTTAGTGTATACTTAGAATATGGTAAGTAGATAGGCTAACTAGGGCTATGCTATGCTATGAGATATGCGATTCCTGACCTAGCGGCGCTTTTTCTTCTCCAGCTTGCGGATCTTGTGCAGGCGTGCCCTCACCGGCTCACTCTCTCTCTCCGTTTCGTTGGCGTCCACCGTCTCCTCGCCGGCCATCAGCACGGCTGCCGAGATGCATACGAACTGGAATATGGCTCCCACATAAAGTCCGTACCGTATTAATATACTGAACAGGTCCTCTTCCCCATATTTGTCTAGGGAAGCAGCAGCTGCTGCACCCGTGACAATACTTTCCACAGATGCCGACATTTCGAATCGAATTTCACAGGAATTGCAAAAACAAAAGATTTTGTGTGGTGCGGTGTTTTTTTTTCTGGATTTGTTTTGTTTGTATTCAGTAGGGATGGGCAAACTGATATATATCGATACATGTGCGGTTCAACTATCGCATCGCTAATTCAATCTAGTCTCGGGAGGCGACTTATCGCCAATTTTTGCATAATATATAATAGATTTTATTACAAATAGTCAAAACAAAGTGGAATTATGTCATGTTTTCGGCTGGCGACTGCCACAGCCCTAGTAGCGGCAACACGTCCTCTGCCGGTGGGCAGCAGGACTTCGCGATTTCTGTGCAATAAATCCCATCAGGAATTTGCATTAGCACGCCGACCCTTCAGCAAAACAGCAGAAGCACCAGGCAATGGCGTTAAGAAGCCGCCCAATGGAACATTCAAGCTGGCGCTATTCGGAGCCGGTCTGGGCGCAGTCACAGGCTCAGTGTACACAGTATACTCGCGATGGACTGATGGCGACTCCCACAAGGAGCACGAGCACACGCCGCCCAAGCGTGTGGAAAACATGCCGGAGGGCGTGCGTATAACCAAGCGTTATGTGAACCCCAAAGACACCTCCGGACTGGATATTGTGTTATTTCAGTTCCAGACATGTCCGTTCTGCTGTAAGGTCCGTGCATACTTGGACTACATGGGCGTTTCCTACTCGGTTGTCGAGGTGGATGCCGTTCTGCGGCAGGATATTCGGTGGTCGACAATTAAGAAAGTCCCTATGGTGCTCATACGCCAGCGGGATGGTCAATACGTCCAAATGGTTGATTCCAGTGCCATTATATCGTTAATAGCCACCTATCTTCACGATAAGCGCACCGATATTGGCGAGCTGGCAGAATTCTACCCACACATCTCCTTCTTTGACGACGAAAGCAAGAAAAAAACGGATATATTGAACAAGTACTTCCTTATGTATCAGGATCGAGCACCCAAGAGTGTAACCAAGGAAACGGAGGAGTAAGCCCAAGTGCATTTCACATTCCCAGATTGTCCTAATCAAATGAATTCTTCACAGAACCGATCGCAAATGGAGGACCTGGGCGGACAACCACTTGGTCCACCTCATTTCACCGAACTGTTATCAGAGCATGAGCGAGTCTCTGGAGACATTTGAGTGGTTCGCAAAGGCGGGCGAGTGGGACGTGCATTTTCCGCAGTGGGAACGAAATATGATGGTTTATTGCGGTGCCGTGGCCATGTGGGGGATTGCCAAGGTGCTGAAACGTCGCCATGCTCTCTCCGATGATGTCCGATCTCATATGTATGATGCCCTGGACAAGTGGACCACCGAGCTGAAAAAGCGAAACACAAAGTTCATGGGCGGAAAGCAGCCCAGTCTTGCGGATCTCTCCGTTTTCGGTGTCCTTAGCAGTATGGAGGGATGCCAGACATTCAAAGACTGCCTGCAGAACACCAGCATTGGTAAATAGTTCATTGGAATTCATTCAAAAACAATTCTATCATAATACTTTTTGCATTTGCAGGCAAATGGTTTTATGACGTCAAGGAGATTGTGGAAAAGAACCGGGGTCAGCTGTACAGAGAACGCATTGAGGGTGTCGTTCCAGCTGTTTAGAGCGAAGAATTATATACATTTATTTACCCAAAGATTGTTATAAAAGTAAATAGTTCAATAAAACAAAAACACTATGCAACAGCATTTTTACGCTTCGAACCAAACCGACTTTTTCTGATAGTAAAGATTTTTTTAGAGGTAGTGCTACTCTTTTCTCATAATTGTGCAATTCTGAAAACCTGAAACACTTTGGAGCCTCCGTTTGGGAAGTATTAAGTTTTAAAATTTTAAATTGATCCTAATTTTGATGTATCGATTAACCCATTGTAGACCAAGAAGGTATTTTAATATGCCACCGAAAATATTGAAAATGGAATAATTTTAGCGTAGTCAGGTGAAAGATATCGTGTTTTTTTTTTTTTTTAATTTCAGATGAAAAATGGCATGGATATACAAGAAGAATTCGCAATCAGTAATATATGACGCCATTTACCGCAATTCGTTGAACTGTTTAAAAAGAGGGGGCTTAAGTGGGCTAAGTTCGTTTTTCGTTGGTCACACTGGTTCAACTCCACGTTGTTTTGGATCGCTGCTTGCTCGTTCTTTAGAACTCGAAATTTGTTAAAATAAAGAGGAATGGGTCGCAAATTTCAGAAGAAAAAGCAGGTCGATCAACTGGAGATTGTGCCTGTTGATGAAAATCCACCGCTACCTCCACAGCGGAAGTCAGATGATGTTGTTCCCAAAAGAGTAAGAAGATTTTAAAATTTAAAATAAAGGCACCGCTAAAACGCACCTACTTGATCTTGCAGGAGAAATGGGTGAACAAACAGCGTGTTTTGGTCTTCTCAGCGCGTGGTATTAGCCACAGAGACAGACATTTAATGCGCGACATCAAAACCTTGATGCCGCATCATCGAGCCGAATCGAAAATGGAGCGTGCCAAGACTCTGTCGGTGGTGAATGAGATGTGTGAAATGAAGCACTGCAACAAGGCCATGCTCTTTGAAGGGCGCCGCAAGCGGGACCTGTACATGTGGGTGTCCAACACGGTCGGCTCCGAAGGGCCATCAGCGAAATTCCTTATCGAGAACATTCACACAATGGCTGAGTTGAAGATGACCGGAAATTGTTTGAGAGGCTCGCGCCCACTGCTATCGTTCGACTCGAAATTCGATGAGTTGCCGCACCTAAAGCTCCTTAAGGAGCTCTTTGTGCAGACCTACTCAGTGCCCCACCACCATCCCAAGAGTCAGCCGTTTGTGGATCACGTCTTTACCTTTACCTTCCTGGACAATCGCATCTGGTTCAGGAATTTCCAGATTCTTTCCGAAGACGGCGGCCTGTCAGAGGTGGGACCGCGGTACGTGATGAATCCCGTCAAGATATTCGACGGTTCTTTCACAGGCAAAACCCTATGGGAGAATCCCGACTATGTCAGCCCATCCAAGCAGCGACAGATCCTGAAGAAATCGGCCAAGGATAAGTACGTAAACCGTGTGGAGCAGAAGGTGCAACACGAGGCGACGCGTCCCGTTAAGGCATACGACGGCATCGACAACGATGAACTCTTCGATGATGAAGATCCCATAGCGACAGCTAAGATCTTGGCTGCGATAGCCAAAAAGAAACAGCAGGAAAATGAGCAAAAAACGCCAAAGTCAGCGCTGACCAAGAAGATTAAGGAGAAACAATTGAAGGCCATCAAAAAGGTAATCGACCAGAAGAAGGCTAAGGTAACAAAAAGGGTAAAAAAAGTATGAATGCCTTGCTTTAGAAAATACAATTAAATACAAAAGGATTATATTTTATAAACACATTCATATATAAATTGTGCATTCTTAATTAGAATATCAATAGACAAGATTACATGTTACTATTCGCTCTCACTTTTGGGCTTTGTACGTCGCGACGGAGATAGTCCTAAGACTGGGCTATAAGTATATATAAATATTAATATATTAACATCCTAGTGAGATGTGCGTTGAGTTTCGGGAGGCTTGGAATAAATAGAAAAAGACGTGTTTGCAGTGTTACTCTTCCGACATGGGGGCAACCTCTGGGTCAGATGGAGGGAGTCGTGTAATACTGAACGGCTGCTTGTTGATGGGCATCATCTCCACCACCTGAATGGGCGGCTCCTCGCCGGGTTGCAGCGGTTCCTCGCCAACCAATTTGGCTAGATTGCTTTGAGCCCAACGACCAGCGCGGCCGTTGATTTGTTTATCCTCGCAAACGCACAGGAACAAAGTGTCCACCACCATCTGTTTGTTGGATGGGATCAATATTAGAGATAATCGTTGACATGATAGGCAGCATTGATTACTCACCTCAAAGAGCGACAGGATAATGTGGGCGATGAAGAATGAAAATATAATAATGAGTATTACGGGGGCCATGTAGAAGTTCAGACCCGGCATATCCTTTAGCATGAAAATACCAATCAGGCCGGACAGAGCGGCCACCACAACCTTTCCCAAAAAGAGAATAAAGTCGCCAACGCTGTTGATTGTGGCCACCTGCAGGACATTGGTGGCCATGGCGTTCCAAGCCTAGAAAACAAGAGCGAGATAGCGATAGACGTTTTTTTTTGATACCTCTAATCTGATTATTTGATTATCTCAAGCCCAAACTTACGATTCCGGCAGCTGGGCAAAAGTTAATTGATTCGATCGCCACAACGGTGTAGGCATTGTGATTGAGAAAGCGTATGAACTTCTCCAGCAGCCAGAAGCCACAAATGCAGCACTTTAAGCAGCAGGCGGCACACTCCGAACCCTTGTCTTCGCCCTTCTTTAGCCTGGAATGGAAAGGGCAATCGTGAATAATAGCTATGCATGTTATGGAGGTCGAGGAGAGAAACTTACTTGGCATACAAATAGGTGAGTATTAGGCGAGGAATCTTGAATATAGTGATCACAAAGGATCCCTTGGCAACGGTTCCCAGATGATATTTGACCAGCTTTCCAATGGCATACAATGTGGGCGTTGTGGTGGGCTTGCCAAAGTACCAGAAGGCCACAGCAGCGGCCAATGCAAACTGCTGACAGGCAAAAATGAACTCCACCGTCCAAATGAGACCCACCACATATATCCAGAACATGCTCCGCAGGGCACTGGCATCGGCATACTCTACACGTTTAGTGACTGTTTAAACAGGGAATGCAATTAATGAAACTGTAAGCATAGTTCGCTGATTTAAGAGGTTTGTTTTATCGTTGTATGTACACAGTAGAACCGAAAGTGGTTTGGAAGAAAAAAAACACACAGAAATATGTACACAAGAGTTGAGGATTGAACTCTGTTGTGCCTTTAGAAAAAATCACTTACTTATTCAACCATAAATCACATCATAAAACACACACACAAAAAATACAAAAGATATACATGTGTTTGGTTAATTCAATTAGCACTGCTCTCAAGCCAATTATCAATAGAGCCTGGCCAAGAAATGAGTTCATCCCAACCGCACCTCCATCTCTACTTACTTCTCTGATCGTTGAGGCTGGTATTGTTGCTCGCGAACAACGCGTTGGCAGGCAGCGACTGATGTACTTCGGCCGTATTGTCAAACGGAGAAATGGGACCCTGACCCGGAGAGCTGGCTGTGGCCAGGCAGACGACTACTGCAACCCAGAAGCTCAGAAAGGCAATTAGCACAACGAATGCCAAGAGCGGAGCAATCAAAAGACCTGGCAGATTCATCATGCATTGACCAGCTTCCTCGAAGAGGGCCGACAAACCAGCCAGTTTGTTCTTCAGAAAGTAGATAACAACCAAAAGGATTATCTGCAAAATAGAGACGCACATGAGAAACCAACCATTGGCTGATGTTTATGGGAATATCAAACCATTGTTATAGTTGCCAGGACGGCCAGCGTTAGCACTGCCTGCTGATTGCGCACAAACTCCTCCAGCAGGGAGTACTGTGTGTTCACTTGTCCCGACTTGTACTTGATGTTGTAGTAGGCGTACCACAGAGCCGCCGTCAGGCCAATGCTGGCCACAATCACCAGCACACAAATGACCCAGGAGACGATGCGAGAGAGCCAATGCATCATGGTAACCAGAGCAATCGATATAACTAAAGAAACAGCCAAATTAGAAACGATTCAAATTATGATAAAGGGTACCTACGCAGGGCTATACCACAGACCATGGCAATGATGTGCCAACTGGAGTAGATGTCGTTGAGGAATTGTGCTGCCACGTCCCAGTTATTGAGCATCTTGTAAAATTCCTGCACCTTATCTCCAGTGCCCTTCGGCACGCAGCGATGCAGAACAGGAGAACTACGAGGAAGGCAAACATTTGAGTACCCAAATGGAACAAAGAATTGAAAAACAATCGCACCTCTCGTAGACCGGAAAACTAGGACATGGGCCGAGAAAGTTGAAGGTCTTGCCATCATTTCCCAACGTACTGAGCTGATCCATGTTGTAGTCATATTTGCAGAGATGGCTGCCCGTTTGAGTGTAGTACTGAAGCAGCTCACTGGGCTTGGTCAGTGTTTTGGCGGGGCAGGTCTTTACGCATATCTTCAAGGACTTTTTTAACTCCTTCACATCGAAGTAGAAGAGTTCGGGCTTGTCTACGGTGTTCATGCCGGACAGGGGAAAATCATGGAAACGCTCATTGTTCTTAACTCCACAGGTGTTGCCAAAAGAGTCGTAGCCATTGATGATTCGCAGAGGATTGCCATAAAAAAACGAAAATATCGCTATCACAATCTGAAAAGAAAATCCCTCCAATCAGTTAATATCAGCAGCAAAGATAGCCAGCAAATACATATGTATATGCAGAAATTGTCCGCCAACGCCCTCGAACATGGCATGACAAGGGCCATTATTATTATAATCGTTTTAATGGACGTACCCATGGATATATATCACATGGAAATGCTTTCACGACAAGGGAGTGGCGTATCCAGCAGGACACTGGAAAAGCAGAAATTTATTCAGCTCTTGCCGAGGTCTCAAAAGAGCCAGTGTTAAGTCATCGCATTCATTAACAGAATTAACAATTCCATTCTCATATGATGGCAGTGGCAATGGCGATGACGACATGACTTGCTCGCCTAAGTAACAAGTAGTCGCCTCCACCTCCTCACAGACAGCGCGCCAAGCATTCGCACACTCACACAGAGACAAAGGAAAGCATTCGCATTAAAGTAGATTGATCTCTCACCGCTCGCTTTCACTTTTTTTATATACTCTCCCACATATGCATATCTGCGCTATATGGCGACAGGCGAATGGTTGCGTATATTTACCAGAAATAGCCAAAATATAATATAAAGCGCCAGCCAGAAGACATCAGTGCAGGACCGGTATTTAGGCCTATGGTTTTGAGTCTCGCCCTCGCCATCCTTGCTCTCTGCACAGCCCATCTTAAGCTGAATTCACTGAAATACGATTCTGCCGGCAAAAGTCTTCTTATCACAAGGCGGTTTGTATAAATCTTTGTACAATATTGAGCCACTTGTTTGTTTTGATTCAGTGTAGAGTAGTGATGTAAAAAAACATCGATGCATCGAACATCGATGTTTTTCTGCCGATGTTTACTGATGTTTTCCGATGTTTTTGCTGCTACCGATGTTTTGCAAAACATCGGAAAACATCAGTAAACATCGACAGAAAACATCGCAAAACATCGGTAGTTTAATTTCATATCACTGCGTATTTGTCTTCTGTAAGCAGCAACACAGCAATGCCAAAGTAAGTAAACATATTTGACTTAAAATGAATCAAATCTACTATAGATGGTATACATTTGGTTAAATATGAAACTGCGAACGCCGCTAACATCATTCGAAGGCAACCCGTTGTGTGTTTGGGAAGGTATGAGGAGTACAGTCACAGACATATACCTTATTAATATTACAGAATATACAGTACAATCTCATACACAAATTCTCATAAATACAATTGTCCATGTCACTTCATGTCAATGAATATGACGACAAGAAAATTACATTAGCAACTAAGAATAGACTATTGCACTTGTAAACTCGAACCCACCAAAAAGGATGAAGCAATAAACTATTTGCTTTATTGCTGCCAAGTACCTAAGTAAATGCACTGAAATGTAACCCCCGCACAGAGTAAGTGCACCCAAACCAGTATTTTAAAGGGAGCCAAATCGAAATCTTCGGAAGGCTATATCTCAGACAAATTTGGCCAGATCGGAGAACGGTCAGCTGTCCCAGGATTGATGGTTACATCATGATTTTTTGCGAAAATCGTGACAAAATGGATGTCCTTTTTTCCGATCGCAATCGATTGACAGGACTCTCCTGATCACGAAAAGACATGCCGCACGCCGATCGGCTGCCGTATTGCAGAGATATAGCGTGCAGAAGAAACCAGTATTTCAAGGACATGCAAATCGTAGTTTTTGGAAGGCTATATCTCAGACAAATATGGCCAGATCGGCGAACGGTCAGCTGTCCCAGGATCGTGAGGGTCCTGACTGTCGATTGGCATCAAAATCTCGACTACGAAAATGAGGCCGATTTTTTGAAAATTTAATGATGTAACCATCATGATTTTTTGCGAAAATCGTGAAAAAATGGATGTCCTTTTTTCCGATCGCAATCGATTGGCAGGACTCTCCTGATCACGAAAAGACATGCCGCACCCCGATCGGCTGCCGTATTGCAGAGATATAGCGTGCAGAAGAAACCAGTATTTCAAGGACATGCAAATCGTAGTTTTTGGAAGGCTATATCTCAGACAAATATGGCCAGATCGGAGAACGGTCAGCTGTCCCAGGATCGTGAGGGTCCTGACTGTCGATCGGCATCAAAATCTCGACTACGAAAATGAGGCCGATTTTTTGAAAATTTAATGATGGTTACATCATGATTTTTTGCGAAAATCGTGACAAAATGGATGTCCTTTTTTCCGATCGCAATCGATTGACAGGACTCTCCTGATCACGAAAAGACATGCCGCACGCCGATCGGCTGCCGTATTGCAGAGATATAGCGTGCAGAAGAAACCAGTATTTCAAGGACATGCAAATCGTAGTTTTTGGAAGGCTATATCTCAGACAAATATGGCCAGATCGGCGAACGGTCAGCTGTCCCAGGATCGTGAGGGTCCTGACTGTCGATTGGCATCAAAATCTCGACTACGAAAATGAGGCCGATTTTTTGAAAATTTAATGATGTAACCATCATGATTTTTTGCGAAAATCGTGAAAAAATGGATGTCCTCTTTTCCGATCGCAATCGATTGGCACGACTCTCCTGATCACGGAAAGACATGCCGCACCCCGATCGGCTGCCGTATTGCAGAGATATAGCGTGCAGAAGAGACCAGTATTTTAAAGATACGCAAATTCGAATCTTCCCATGCTATATCTCTGACAAATTTGGCCAGATCGGCGAACGGTCAGCTGTCCCAGGATCATGAGGGTCCTGACTGTCGATCGGCATCAAAATCTCGACTACGAAAATGAGGCCGATTTTTTGAAAATTTAATGATGTAACCATCATGATTTTTTGCGAAAATCGTGAAAAAATGGATGTCCTCTTTTCCGATCGCAATCGATTGGCAGGACTCTCCTGATCACGAAAAGACATGCCGCACGCCAATCGGCTGCCGTATTGCAGAGATATAGCGTGCAGAAGAGACCAGTATTTTAAAGATACGCAAATTCGAATCTTCGCAAGGCTATATCTCAGACAAATTTGGCCAGATCGGCGAACGGTCAGCTGTCCCAGGATCGTGAGGGTCCTGACTGTCGATCGGCATCAAAATCTCGACTACGAAAATGAGGCCGATTTTTTGAAAATTTAATGATGTAACCATCATGATTTTTTGCGAAAATCGTGAAAAAATGGATGTCCTTTTTTTCGATCGCAATCGATTGGCAGGACTCTCCTGATCACGGAAAGACATGCCGCACCCCGATCGGCTGCCGTATTGCAGAGATATAGCGTGCAGAAGAAACCAGTATTTCTAGGACATGCAAATTCGAATCTTCGCAAGGCTATATCTCAGACAAATTTGGCCAGATCGGAGAACGGTCAGCTGTCCCAGGATCGTGAGGGTCCTGACTGTCGATCGGCATCAAAATCTCGACTACGAAAATGAGGCCGATTTTTTGAAAATTTAATGATGTAACCATCATGATTTTTTGCGAAAATCGTGAAAAAATGGATGTCCTTTTTTTCGATCGCAATCGATTGGCAGGACTCTCCTGATCACGGAAAGACATGCCGCACCCCGATCGGCTGCCGTATTGCAGAGATATAGCGTGCAGAAGAAACCAGTATTTCTAGGACATGCAAATCGTAGTTTTTGGAAGGCTATATCTCAGAGAAATATGGCCAGATCGGAGAACGGTCAGCTGTCCCAGGATCGTGAGGGTCCTGACTGTCGATCGGCATCAAAATCTCGACTACGAAAATGAGGCCGATTTTTTGAAAATTTAATGATGTAACCATCATGATTTTTTGCGAAAATCGTGAAAAAATGGATGTCCTTTTTTCCGATCGCAATCGATTGGCAGGACTCTCCTGATCACGGAAAGACATGCCGCACCCCGATCGGCTGCCGTATTGCAGAGATATAGCGTGCAGAAGAGACCAGTATCTTATAGATACGCAAATTTGAATCTTCGCAAGGCAGACAAATAGGGCCAGATCGGTGGAGGACCCACTCTCCCAGGATAGTAAGGGTCCAGACTGTCGCTCGGCATGATGATTCATCATGAATTTTTGCGAAAATCGTGATGAAATGGATGTCAGGGCAATCGATGTTACCCACTGTGGCGTCGGCTATCGTCGTGGCATAATGAGCCTGCCCTGACGCCCATTCATACGCCGCCGAAACAAGCGATGGTCTACAGCTTCAAAACGCGTAAGTGAATCAGTATATAATTGTGGAAATATTTGAAAATATATGTATCTTCCTTCACAGAGGACTTATGTACCCTACGACTTACCTCAAACCGAGTCCTGTCCGATTTCCCCCCGCCAGACGGAGACCTATCCAAGCATTAGCGAGGCGTATGGGAGACAGACAGAATCATATCCGTATCAGCAGGATAGAAGTGCACAACTACAAGATCCGAGCCTAGCAAGCCATCGTCATCCTTCGACCTGGCCATCGACAACAAGGACTCTGACTCTGGCAACCAATGGAGGGGATACACGGGCTACTACCTAGACTCTAGACAGATCACGTTGTTGTTAGGCTTAGGGATATATAGTAGTATAGTATACGGATATATAGTAGATAAAATTGTCTATTTGTACTAAGCCAAGTTTTGATGAATAAAACTATTGAAAAATCATCCTTGCTGTATTCTGTATCGGGGGAGACTATTCACATTACAAAAAGGCGTGGGACGCCCAGATCGGTACACAAATGGCGGAATAAACGGATTTTTTTGATTGGGGAAAAGGTCCTTGATCCTTAATAAGGACACCACTAATTTAGGGACATTTTTTCGATCACAGGAAGCCATCGCACGCCAGATCGGCCCACAAATAGCCCATAAAACTAAATATGTATGGTAGGGGTTGTTGGAGTCCTTAACGAAGGATCAAGGATATTTTTCTGATCACGGCGGACCATGGCACGCCCCGATCCGACCACAAATAAGAGAGAAAACAAGATATACATATCTAGAGCAAATATCCTTGATCCTTGGTCCTTGATAAGGAATGCATCAGATAAAGGAAGCTATTCCGAACCCAGGAAGTCGTCGCACGTCGCGATCGGGCCACAAATAAGGGCGAAAACAAGATTTATATGTCTAGAGCAAATATCCTTGATCCTTGGTCCTTGATAAGGAATGCATTAGATAAAGGAAGCTATTCCGAACCCAGGAAGGCGTCGCACGTCGCGATCGGGCAACAAATAAGGGAGAAAACATGATTTATATGTCTAGACCAAATATCCTTGGTCCTTGATAAGGAATGCATCAGATAAAGGAAGCTATTCCGAACCCAGGAAGGCGTCGCACGTCGCGATCGGGCCACAAATAAGGGCGAAAACAAGATTTATATGTCTAGAGCAAATATCCTTGATCCTTGGTCCTTGATAAGGAATGCATTAGATAAAGGAAGCTATTCCGAACCCAGGAAGCCATCGCACGTCATGATCGGGCTTCAAATAACGAAGAAAACAACAAAAGTACTTGTTGTCAATTGTTGTACAACAACAACAACTTTCAAATTGCGTCCGCTCAAATGGGGAAAAACGAGAATTTCAGATCTGGGATACCAGGCGAACAGAAATCAGTAGAAGGTCGCTGCTTTTTTTAAAACTTTCCCGCCATTTTTCAACCCAAAAGTATGCAACATTTTTTGCAATCGCCAAAGTTGCTTGCTGTTGATTTCTGTTCGCCTGGTATCCCAGATCTGAAATTCTGGATTTTGGTCATTTCAGAGGTCGCAGGTTGAGGATTGTTGTTGTATAACAACAAACATTTCTAGTATAACAATTGGCAACAACAACTTTTGTTGTTTTCTTCGTTATTTGAAGCCCGATCGAGACGTGCGATGGCTTCCTGGGTTCCGAATAGCTTCCTTGATTTAGTGCATTCTTTATCAAGGACCAAGGATCAAGGATATTTGCTCTAGACATGTATATCTTGTTTTCTCGCTTATTTGTGGTCGGATCGGGGCGTGCCATGGTCCGCCGTGATCAGAATAATATCCTTGATCCTTCGTTAAGGACTCCAACAACCCCTACCATACATATTTAGTTTTATGGGCTATTTGTGGGCCGATCTGGGCGTGCGATGGCTTCCTGTGATCGAAAAAATGTCCCTAAATTAGTGGTGTCCTTATTAAGGATCAAGGACCTTTTCCCCAATCAAAAAAATCCGTTTATTCCGCCATTTGTGTACCGATCTGGGCGTCCCACGCCTTTTTGTAATGTGAATAGTCTCCCCCGATACAGAATACAGCAAGGATGATTTTTCAATAGTTTTATTCATCAAAACTTGGCTTAGTACAAATAGACAATTTTATCTACTATATATCCGTATACTATACTACTATATATCCCTAAGCCTAACAACAACGTGATCTGTCTAGAGTCTAGGTAGTAGCCCGTGTATCCCCTCCATTGGTTGCCAGAGTCAGAGTCCTTGTTGTCGATGGCCAGGTCGAAGGATGACGATGGCTTGCTAGGCTCGGATCTTGTAGTTGTGCACTTCTATCCTGCTGATACGGATATGATTCTGTCTGTCTCCCATACGCCTCGCTAATGCTTGGATAGGTCTCCGTCTGGCGGGGGGAAATCGGACAGGACTCGGTTTGAGGTAAGTCGTGGGGTACATAAGTCCTCTGTGAAGGAAGAAACATATATTTTCAAATATTTCCACAATTATATACTGATTCACTTACGCGTTTTGAAGCTGTAGCCCATCGCTTGATTCGGCGGCGTATGAATGGTCGTCAGGGCAGGCTCATTATGCCACGACGATAGCCGAACGCCACAGTGGGTAACATCGATTGCCCTGACATCCATTTCATCACGATTTTCGCAAAAATTCATGATGAATCATCATGCCGAGCGACAGTCTGGACCCTTACTATCCTGGGAGAGTGGGTCCTCCACCGATCTGGCCTTATTTGTCTGCCTTGCGAAGATTCAAATTTGCGTATCTATAAAATACTGGTCTCTTCTGCACGCTATATCTCTGCAATACGGCAGCCGATCGGGGTGCGGCATGTCTTTCCGTGATCAGGAGAGTCCTGCCAATCGATTGCGATCGGAAAAAAGGACATCCATTTTTTCACGATTTTCGCAAAAAATCATGATGGTTACATCATTAAATTTTCAAAAAATCGGCCTCATTTTCGTAGTCGAGATTTTGATGCCGATCGACAGTCAGGACCCTCACGATCCTGGGACAGCTGACCGTTCTCCGATCTGGCCAAATTTGTCTGAGATATAGCCTTGCGAAGATTCGAATTTGCATGTCCTAGAAATACTGGTTTCTTCTGCACGCTATATCTCTGCAATACGGCAGCCGATCGGGGTGCGGCATGTCTTTCCGTGATCAGGAGAGTCCTGCCAATCGATTGCGATCGAAAAAAAGGACATCCATTTTTTCACGATTTTCGCAAAAAATCATGATGGTTACATCATTAAATTTTCAAAAAATCGGCCTCATTTTCGTAGTCGAGATTTTGATGCCGATCGACAGTCAGGACCCTCACGATCCTGGGACAGCTGACCGTTCTCCGATCTGGCCAAATTTGTCTGAGATATAGCCTTGCGAAGATTCGAATTTGCGTATCTATAAAATACTGGTCTCTTCTGCACGCTATATCTCTGCAATACGGCAACCGATCGGGGTGCGGCATGTCTTTCCGTGATCAGGAGAGTCCTGCCAATCGATTGCGATCGGAAAAAAGGACATCCATTTTTTCACGATTTTCGCAAAAAATCATGATGGTTACATCATTAAATTTTCAAAAAATCGGCCTCATTTTCGTAGTCGAGATTTTGATGCCGATCGACAGTCAGGACCCTCACGATCCTGGGACAGCTGACCGTTTGCCAATCTGGCCCTATTTGTCTGAGATATAGCTATATATTCCGAAGACTTACTATTTTGTCTTTCCGTAAACGCGCAAATTTCGAAATTTAAATCTACATTCATTGCAATAATTTGTACAAGATCGTAGTACATTAGCCTAATGGAAACCGAAAAGAAACATCAAATAATAAATTATTCACATTTAATAAATAGTGCAAACTTATGCTACCGACTTATACACATCCAAATCTAACATTAACATAAGAATCGCATTGAAATGAACTGAATTCCAAAAAAAAAATGATGTATTTAAATCATAGCTTCGTATACAAAGTAAATTATATTGATTTCGCACTTAAACAAGGAATTTAATATAATAAATCTTAAATACTGAGGATTGGCAACACACAGATATCGCCAAAGTATGTATAACAAGAATTGTCATTCCAAAATTGTTCTATCCTCGAGCGAACAATTTTCGAACAAGATTTTGTTATTTGCACGTTCCGATTAACGATCTAACTAACGTTATATTCCCTACTTAGAGCTACTAAAAATCGTTTCCAAAGACCTACATCCTGCAAACTAATTTGGAGCCTACACTTGTCGTAGAACTTCCTTCTTGTAATCTCATCTTGACGTTATTTGGCCGACTCTGTCCTTGCTCGATGATCATTTCATTTCTTGACTGTGACCTTGATGCCGCCCTTAACGACCGCCTCGGCAGGGGGCTGGCCGAACCTACGGCTCTGGTTTAGGTTGATCTTGCGCCGTATGTTGGCTGCACCGCCACCACTGCCCTTTCCCTGGCTGGAAACGGCGGAAGGCCCGCTCTGACTGCTGCGCTGCGCTTCAAAGTCTTCGGTGGGGGGCTTGTAGGTGCGAATGCCCGAATTGGAGCGCACGGGGAGCAGGGTGACCAAGCGATGCACACTCGCCTCCGTGGTGGATGTGGGCTCGACGAACTGTGAGATCTTCAGCAGTTCCTCGTACTTCAGCGGATCCACCACTTCCACCTCCGCCTCGCCGACCACTGGAATGGCTGCGCCCAGCATCTCTGAAGACCCATCGTCCATAAAACTGGACATTGGCTTAATGAATGGCTCCCGCTCCCGCTCCCGCTGGTCTATATAGCTCTTTACGCTCGATTCTTGGACTGGCAGTTCCGTGGTCGTTGAAATCAGGACTGGCCTCACTCTTGACTCCTCCTTGGGGGGATGCTTGAGTTTGTTCTGGGAAAACGGGGGAAATTTGTTGGGTACACTCGGGGTGATGCCCAGCTTGGAGGCCAGCGTGTCAAAGATCAGCGAAATGTCCTGTATGTTGCTGGCATTGTTGATGCGCGTCTTGATGTCGTTCAGCGTCAGGTTCTCCGACTTGTCAATGTCCTCCGATACCCAGGCCTGCAGCGTCTTGTTGAAGATCTTCCGCATATTCGCATTGTGTCCGTAGTTCTGCGCGGACGAGCTGTTGACGAACTCCCACTTGGAGTGCGAGGGGAAAAGGTTGGAATCGTCCATCATCGTGGGTCGCTCGCTGGTCGTTCGGATGCGGTTTCTGTTCGAAATGCTGCTGGCGGTTCTTGGCTCCTCCGTGGTTGTGCTGGATGTGGTCGTAGTGGCGCTTGTTGTGCTTGCCAGGGTGTCGTTTGACAGAATCAGGGACGGGGTATTGCGCTGCAGGATGTGCTCCTTTAGATTCATAAAGTTCGGCTTGGACGGATTGCCAGTGTGCGGCTTCGGCGTCTCGGTTTCATCGGGCTCTATCCGTGACTCTAAAACATCGATCGCAGGGTCCTGCTCCTGCTCCTGCTCCGTTTCAGGCTCTGGCTTCGGAGTGGTGCTCCTGGTGGTAGCATTTCCATTTCCCTCCTTTGGTAGATTCAGCAGCTCCATGAAAAACTCCCCAATGGTGTCGGCCAGCACTGAATTGTCCGTCGGCTTCAGGGAGGGCAGAGCTGGCGCGCTCGTGGGTCTGGGTGAGCTGCTAACCACGAATCTCACTGGAGGAGGAGGGCTGGTGGTGTGGTTGATCTTGTGGGTGGTGACCTCAACGGGGCCCTGCCTTGTGGAGGTTTCCAGCTTCTCCTGCTTCTCCGGCTTTTCTTGCTTCTTGGCTATGACACCGCCGCCCAAGTGCTCGAACCTCTCGTTGCTGGCATCGATGTTGAAAGGCAGCTTGTCCCCAGTTCCCAGCGTCGGATCGATCGGCTTGAATGGTGGTATAATGACATCATCGATCAGGGGCACCGGCAGGGGATGCGGCTCGACCAGAGCTCCGCCCAGGCGCTCTATGTTCTCAGTGCCTGGCATGAAGATCGGACTGCCAAAGTTGTGGTAGAAGAGCATATCCTGCTCCGGCTGCTCCTGCCCTGCACCTGGCATCTCATGCTTCGTCTCGGTCATGCGTACTCCCTGGTTGAGGAATCCCGCAATGGACATGGGCCCATAGGGATCATCGATGGTCACTGGCGCCACAGCGGCTGTCGGTGGCGTGGGATTGTCTCCTATAAACGGCAGTTCCAGCTCATCGATCCGCCTCTGGGGTATATGATTGACAGTGGGCGTGGTTCCACCTGCCATGGGCAGGGTTTTAGTCGGAAAAGCGGGCGGCGGTCCAGGCATTAGCTCCGGCACCTCACGGTGCATCGGACGCCAGGGCTGGGTGTCCAGAATGGGATACGTGGTGAAGAGATTCGCATCCAGCTTGGGCAGATTCACGCTCCCATGCGTGGGTGTCGGTGCAGTCACGGTCACAGCGGGATAGGTGAATGTCGTGGTGCTGGCCAGAGTGGTGCTGGGTGCTGGGGCCTTGGTGGTGGTACTTGCAGCAACGGTTGTTGTCGTTGTTGGCTTGGGTGTCGTGGTTGTTGTACTTGTTGTCGTTGTGCTGGTGCTAGTGGTAGTGCTGGTGCTGGTGCTGGTACTAGTGCTAGTGGTTCTCTTTGTGCTTGTTGTTGCTGGTCTCCTAGTCGTCTTGGTGGTGGCTCTGGTGGTGGTGGCAGGGGGCAGGGAAGGCTGCTGCTGCTGGGGCACAATCGTCGTGAGCTTCTCAATGCCTGGCTTCTTGGGCTTTACCCGCAGGGAGTAGGGCGTCACCGCTATCGATTTAGGAGGCAGACTGCTGCTGCTCTGGTAGGCCCGGGTGGGGGGGATCTTCTTGCGGGCAATGTCCGCATCCGTTTTGGTTATCTCGAAGGATCCCTCGAAGGAGCCCTGAATGACGGGCGCATTCTCAACATCGATCTCCGGCTCCTCGTCGGCGGAGTGGTTTCGAACGAGCGGGTTCCGGGGCTTGGGAGTAGTGTTGCTGTTACTGTTGCCCGGTGGCTTTGGGTGCACCGCCGGGGCAGGCGTTCCCTTCTTCATGAGCCGTTTCTCCAGCTGGGTCTGACTAGTGGGCACCGTTTGCTGCAAAGCAAACAAGAGGGTTAGTGGAGATCAGGGGAAGATGGTGGGCTATCGCCTGCTTACAGCCTCCTTTAAGATTGCCGCTGATCGCACTACTTGCTCGTCCATGATCCGCTTGATCTCCACAGACTCCGTGTCCAGGCGGAGCGAGCGATAGAGTGACTTGGTGGCCGCTGTCTCCAGGAACAGAGACTCCTTGATATACTCCTCCACGCTCAGTATATTCCTGCAGAGATCGAAGAGGGGTCAAACCCACAAAGCGGAGGATTGGGAGATGGGGTACATACTGCGGAAGTTTGCGAACGTCGAGGAACAGGCGGAAAGAGACCTTGATCAGAGGACCGTCGCCGAATCCCCAGACATCGGTGCGCAGCGGCTGCAGGCCATTGTCCGTGAGGGACCGCTCCACAAAGCGCTTGTAAAAGTCGATCTTCTGCTTGTAGGTCGTGGTGTGGTTGTACTTGAGGCCCGTCGAGTACAGATCCCCCTTGGCAATGCGGAAGGAACCCTCAAAGCCCATGATTGCTGTGGAATGAGAAAGAGGATTCGTAAAAAACATCCCACTATCACTGCGGAGAATGTGTGCACACTTACGATCTTCCAGGGTGGCCTTGATGGAGCTGAAGTAGAAAGCAAGACCCGCAATGGAGATCACCGCCAGGAGGACTATAAAAGCGGCCGTGGTCAGGATAATGGAGAAGGAGCGATTCTTTGGATACTGCGTCTGCGTCTTGGCCGAGAACGTGGACGGGGCAATGTTCCGGCCATCGCGCCAGATGCCCCACGTATTGTACCCGTACTGGCTGTTGATGCTATGATCGTTCGTGTACGAGGGCTGCTTGTTCATATGGTAGTAGGCCCCCAGCTGGGATCTGCGCCCCAGAGTGTTCTGGTACGTGTAGTCCGTGCTCTGTGAAGATTGGAGATCAGAGTGGAAGGTGTAAGTGTGTTTCTAAAGCATGCCAGCCACCGCCACCGCCACTACCACCCAGACGGCCCATCGCCAATTGATCCCGATAGCTACTAATTAGATAATTATCCGGAGACGAGAGACAACTTTCTCGGCCCTTTGGCGACTTTCTTTCTTGGGTCACAGAGCCACACAGCAGCCAATCTGCTGTGCTGCTAGTCTGAGATCTCATTCTCGGAAGTGAATCCGCGCATTCTAAGCACTTCTAACGGGCCCACTTGGCCCTCATTTTCAGCAATCGGTCGAACCGCAAACCTCTCACCGACACGACACTTGTCATGATTTGTTAAGGTCCGTTGCTACGATCGGGTGCATTTAATTAGCCTGGCCTGGGAACACAAGTCATTGCACTGGGAGCACTGGGAGCGCTGGGATGGGAGTCCGATGGGAGTGCGACACCCATCCGCATAGCTCCAGGCACCTCTCGGGGAGAGTCTGATTGTTTCTTGATTACCATTTAACATTCATTAGCTGCAGGGCACTTCCTGAGTTGCCTTCTACCCTTCCCCCAGAACGCACCGCGTTCTCTTTTGGCCAACTTCTCGTCTTGGCTCTTTTCATTGCGTTTTCTTCGCTCTCTCTCTCTCTCTCTCTCTCCATTTGTCTCTGTGCCTCCTCTTTCGTGGCTGCTTCTGGCAGAGAAAGTCATTCACCTTTTAGAACGTTGTTCTTCTCGTGCTTGGCTCGCTGGTTACCTATGCTACGAGTATGCCAGGCTAGTCGCTAGTCGCTAGTCTGGCAGCTGATGATGGGGAATGGGAAACGAGAGAACGGAGAATGGGGATCGGAGCAATGAGGAATGCAAACAGCCCGAGCCAACTCCAGATCCCAAACAAACAATAAATATGCATGCTGCGTTCTTTGTTGAGTGGATCCGAAAGAAAACCCTCAGTTGATGTAACATTTCTATTTACAAAAGAGATTCTGATCGCGATAAATGGACAGGCCTTCTCTATTCAGGCGAGACCCAAATTCCCCCGCGGTATGTTAATTATATTTCCAAGAGTTGGGTTCTACAATAACAGTAATCCCCCCTTTGTGTGGCCAGTGATAAACGACTCACCATTTGCCGACATGTCGTCTGCGCTCTGTATATATCACTCACACCCGATAAACTCTGGAAGTATTTCTTTGTCCCATAGACCGTGTCCATGTCTGTGCCGTTACGCGTTGAAGGTGATCTAATCGCTGATCGGGGGTTCTGAAAGATAATAACAAAGTAAGTCGGGATTACATTATGTTTTTATTGATGCTTCACTTTCGTTGGACTTTTGTGGGGGGGATCGGATCGGATTTGCTTTCTTTTGAGCCCACTCTGAGTGCGAGTGAGCTGGCTCGTTCGGGCTCGTTCGGGCCCGTTTGCTCTCCGTGAAAATGCTCGCTAATGCTAATGGGCCAGCATGCCTAGGAACCGGCTAATCCTGTTTGGCCATCCCATTAGCCAAACGAAAATTCTCACTTTTCGCAAAGGAAAAGAACAACGAAAGAGTCTCTAACCGGTTTCCATTTGCATTTCCCGAACTCCAGCTCGAACCCAGCCTCTCTCAAAGTCCTCGCAGAAACGTTTCCATTTCCATCTCGCGAGACCCCCCGCCCGCTTTGAAATCTCTTAATGAAGGAATGTAGCATGATATAAATTCCATAATTAATTGGGATACCACTCTGTTAGGGGAACAGCGAAGACCTCTCAGGTGACCAGTCATAAAAAGCGAAAGCGCGGTCCCACAACAAACCAAAAAATAATAAAAAGAAGATTTAATTAGAGAATTCCCTGACACTTTGATACGCTTGCTGGCTGAGCCCTACAAATTCGGAATTTTCACTTATTTTCCACCTTGCACGGCAGAGAGTCTGCCGCCTGCCGTCCGCCGTCAGGCAGAGCCACAATAACATCTCGAAGAACGAACCAGCCATCGGATCAGCCCACACCACGCCGAAGTGGTACCCAGAAACCAGTTCTTCGGTTCAGCGGGAATGGCGATGCCCATGGAGATGGAGATGGAGATGGTTAAGACGATGCCCGACTCCGCTTGTTCCACCGTCATATACACATGTACGATACACGCGTATTAATGCTCGTAATGCCACAATGTAGTACATGTGCAATCAAAGCAGAGTTCAGAGGAGAAAACGTTGGGTTGGGGTAAAAATAGTCTCGGTGCGGGAAGCCATCGTTAGCGATGGGGCCCCCCAAAGTCCCAAGGCCCCAAGGCGCTCGAAGCTCTCAAAGTCTCGTCTGCAAACTGTTAACTGCTAACTGCCAAAAGTAAAAGTTCTGTTATTTTTGGAATTTCTTGATGATGGTCTGGGTCTGGGTCTGGGTCGGGGTCTGCGTTTGGGTGTTTTGTTTCTGCGCGAAGAGAAACTAATCAATGGACGAGTATTAAAAATAAATAATATAATAAGTGGAACCGATAGGTCTACCAATATGGGGGTCTCTATTATCATATTCCCCATTTCAAAGTTTACTTGGAACCCTAGTGTGTGTCTTAGCTTATTCCTGGGGACATGGAAATCTCCATTAATCGTTTGTAATAGTATCTTTCAGATGGTTCTTCCCGTGACAAACTCCATCATTCCATTCTGTCGTATCTGCTGCCAGCCACTTCCCACTACCACTGAAATGGAACGGAAACACATTTGCCTAATAAAAATACCGCCAAAAAGCGGACTCCAAGTACCAGAAAAAGACTCCAAATTGAAGAAAAGAACAAGCACAATTAGATACCCAAGACAAGGCACACGTGTATTGTGGGGAGAGAGAGAGAGAGAGAGGTTCTTCCAGTACGTTGTAGTAGTACGTAGTACGTACCCTACTGCTCCCATGACAGTTAGAACGCTTGGGGAGCCATCGCCATAGCCAAGCCATCGCCAGAGCCATAGGCATCCCATCAGCGCTTGACCTAGATGCGCATGCGCGCAGCCGCTATGGGGAGCGGAGAGCGAGACAGGCCGCCAAAAGCCAAAACCAAAACTGGTAACTGGTACGAGTACTCCTCTCTCCCTCTCCTCTTTCTTTGTGTGTGTGTGTGTGTTCGAACGGAGAAAGAAAGAATAAATTGACTTACGTCTGAGCCGCGTGAAAAAAAAGTTAACAAAAATAATAAAATAAAAGACAAAAATAATGCTGGCACACACTCACTTGCAGAGTGTTTTTTTTTAACGTTAAGTATTAAGACGTCGTCCACGCATAAGTTGATTAAATTTCTCGCATTAGCCGATTTTCTCTATCGGTGAAATTGTTCAAGGCATTGCAACGAAACGAGAGACAGGCAGACGGACAGAAAGACAGGCAGGCAGACAGACGGGACGGACAGATCGACGAAAAAGAGCCAAAGAATGATTGATGAGAATTTGAGCTGGACAGTGGCTGCAAAAATGTCTACCATTCACGGGCGTCGTCTAACGGAAGTCGGCCGACCGGCCATTAACCCGTTTGCCGTACAAAAATAAACCCAAAATGAACAGATATATCCGAATGCGCGTTGGCATTTCCCCCCGACCGCAGGCGAGCGATTTTTGGCCAGATTAAGAAGAGTCATCCACATCCACATCCACATCCAGATCCACGACCACTTTCAATAATAATAGCCGCCGACAAAGTGTCGAGGCCACGAAGAAAGTGAAAAGTGACAGGTGTGTGTAAGAGGCAGGGGCAGCTCTATAGCAGTGCCACCGATGTCAATGGGATGCTTATCAGAAAGCACCGAAATGGAAAGTTCATTTCAAACTAGAAAATCGAAAATTGAATCATCTGAACAATGCAGTCCAACCCCATCAAAAGGGGAAATATTCGTATTCGTATTCGTGTTTATTTATTTGTGTATTTTGTTGTCGTTTAATTTTGAAAGTGATGGCAAATTGGCAGACCAGACATGTATTTTCTGGTGGCTTCATTATAAAATTCGGATACCGCTAGCTCTTTGACTGTTGCTAGATGTCATAATTGTTAAGGGAACACATTGTGGAATGTGCAAATTTATGCAATCCTCCGCTGGCCAAAAAGAAACGAAACCGATAAGCTCTAACGACAAGTAGGAGAAAATTGATGAACGATACTGAAACCGATACCCAAGGCGAATACAGCTCTGTGGCTCTGTACGCAACAGGTAGGTGGGTGCAATTGCAATTGCACAATGGTTGCCAGGCCTTTAATAAGTAACGTGTTCCACTAATTGTGTAATGAATTAATTGTTTTATAGCCACTGAGCGATGAATATGTATGCGTGGAGAGCAATCTGTGCAACATTTGCAGTTTCATAATCGCTCTAACGGCGCTGCGGAGGCCTTTTACTGGAGCAGAACAACATTGTTGGTCGGAAAGAAGAGAAGGAGAAGAACAATACGGAATACAAATGTACACCGAGTAATATAATGCGTCACTCCTCTAATCCTCTCCCCCTCTTCCTCTTCCTCTGCCTCTCCATTACGATTTGTGCGGAACTAAAAGTGCATTTCATTTTTACGACAAACGGAGGGGAAAAGTTGACAAGAAAGAACCACTGGCATAACATTAACAATAACACAGAACTGAAGATAGGCGGAGAGAGGGTGGTGGATGGAGAGTATCGCAACCTCTGAGGAACCGGGGCTAAGCTTAGGGAACGACACGCGAATGCTCACCAGGGTGGGAGAGTGGAGAGCGAAGAGCGCAGCGCGCAGAGTCATTAAAAGCATTCACCGTTACTCTTTAACCGACGAACAAACTAATTAAAAACCAACAAATCTGCCGATGCTCCTCCGCTCTTTCCCACACACTCCCCAGCGAGACCCTTCATGTGTGTGTGTGTGTGTGTGTGCTCTCTCGAGCATAATTCGGGAACTTGATTACTCACTGTATCTAGTACCTCCCCATTCCACACTCTCCAGGCTGGCTATAATTCCAGCACAACAGGTTGACGTATTGGTTAGGGCGCCCTGCCAATGCCCCTGCCCCTGCCCCTGCCCCTACCGAGACCATCGAGAATGAGTGCCATGAAAAGGCTGAAAAGTGTAAAGTCAGGGAGTGAAAACCGTTAGGCTGAGGTAACAGTATTAACAACAGTGCTAAATGCTTGGCGGGTGACTTGTCAGCGAGGCTGGAAAACGTTTGTAAGACATGTATATCTTAATTGAAGGAAGGGAACGTTTTCTTCATAACTTGAAGAATCTAATTTGCTTTAGTAGTGCACTGATAGAACTGTTCAGCTCGTTAATCAAGTGTTAATATCGATAATTATCGGATTCTTCTAATCGAAATTCAAATTTATGACTCCCCAATTGAATGGTTTAAGGAATTGGGGAAAACACACAACCAGTTCCAGATAACTCCATTTAGCGCGAGTCCATGCCTAATGCAAATGTCGCCATGGCTGTGTCCGCTTCCTCTTAGTATGCATCGACGCACTCAGCAGATAAGAACCCGAATTGCAATTAGTGCCGCGATTCCGCATGCGCGGCACGCACATCCCCCATCCCATTCTCCGTCATGGGACGACTGTATTTCATTTTGCTCTGCCTGTGTGGGGAAATGTTTTCCATCCATCCATCCAATCCAATCCAATCCAGTGCATTTTCTTTACCGCAACGAACTCTTGCATTTGAGGTCGCTTTCCTCTCCACTCTTCATTCTCCACTCCACACGACCGAGTGGTGCCTCGGCCCGACAGGCGAAACAAAAGATCAGCCCATTAGAGGCGATTTTACATCATTTGAATGCAATTTAGTCGCAGCTTAGCGTTATGTTCTATTTCGCCCCGGCACGGAGGCCAGGCCAAAGACCGAGCCAGCTGCAGAGATCAATCTGATCGCTCAGCCAGAGTCTCTATCTCTGTCTCCCTCTCCGACTCCGACTCCGTCTCCGACTCCAAATCCAACTCCGTCTCTGATTCCGTCTGCGTTTCTGTGTCTGTGTCTGTCTCTGTCATTTTGAGTTGTTTGCCGCCGTCCGAGAATCGTGCGGCACAGATGATCAGCAAAGCTGCCAATTTGGGCCAGGCTAGCATATCTTCATGATGATGAGGTTCGGTTTTCTTGACCAATTTGCGATTCTCAACAGTTTGGGCATGGCCAGAGAATCCCACGCCCGGCCCCCGATCAGACCGCTAACGGTGGCGGGGGATCAAAGACGGCCCAAGATCTGGGTTCGGCCTGGGATTCCGGGACAGCCTCTTAACGAGCGAAAGTGTTTCATTAACTCGTAAATGAATAATTTGAGACAAGACAACGAAAACGAAATCAAAATAAACGCACACCGAAGCAATGCTCGTAAAAATGTACATAATTTTTCAATCTGAATCTGGTTTTTCGCATTTCTATTTCCCTGGTCTCTCGGGCCGGGCCTCTGTCTGTCTGTTTTTCTGTCTTTCTGTCTTTCTGTCTTTGATCCACTTCCGACACACGAAAAAATGAAAATTTTCATTGCCTCAGTGAAATTAATTTCAGGTGAAAATTATCCAAACCCAAAACCAGCCGGAGGAAAAGAAAAGCAATACTTTGGTGACAGATAGACAGACAGGAGAGACATACAGATATGGGTGTGTTTTCGGCGTCTAGGATTTGGCAACCTGTCTTGGCCTTGTCCGAGCCTACTCTGTGGTTTGTCGCTCTCCAGTCTGTCTGAGTCATTTGGCTCAGCTTCGGAGTGTTTTGGGACTTTCACCGGCAGACTGCAGCAGTTATCAATGAGTCAGGAGGAGGAGGAGGAGCAGTAGGACGGAGTGAATTTGCGTAAATTGTCGGTTATTATGAAGCCTCGCCTAAAAATTGGGTCAAACACAACAGCTTCTTCCTGTCAGTGAATAGAACACGAACAGTAAACGTTAGCCACATACAGCAAAAATCAATTTCCGGAGGCAAAACGCTTAGATCTTGAGATAGGAGTACAGCAATCTTCCGTCATCATGGGAGACGACAAGACCCACTCATCGCCGTTTGTGGGATCACATAATGATGGTGTTCTCTGGCTCTGGCTCTGGCTGGCTCTGTGGCCAACGGGTCCGAACTGTCAATTGGCCCAGTTCATAAACGTGGTAATTGCGCGGTTAGCGACATATAAAGAACCAGCAACCGACCAAAGCGGACAACAAAACGTTCTCCGGCTTTTGTTTCAGTTCTCTGGACATTCACCTGTACAGCGCACACTCTTTTGTTTTGTCGTTCTTTACACTTTTATTGGGGTTTTTGGTGCCAGTAGCGAACGACGTAGGTGCTCTTTGGCTCTTTGCTTTTTGCCGCCCTTTTTTCGGGTGGAATCTTAATTTCTAATTTCTTTTATTGTCTGCCTGCATTGTGTAAAATGGTATTTCAACTGGTTTTGGTTACCACAACAGTTCCCTGGCTCCCTGCCTTACCCGGGGGTCCCAGGTCTGTGTCTGGGCCTGTGTCTGTGTCTGTGTCTGGGGCCCCTTTTATTGCCATTTTCATTTTAACATCCATAATTTTTGAGCTTCGCCAGCTCGTTTGTGCGCGATTATTGCTCTTGCCCGTGGGCCTTTGTACATTTCATCGTTTTCTACTTCTTACACTCCGGCATTGGTGAGGTTTGGTTTGGTTTGGTTTGGTTTGGCCGCGGGGAAGACTTCGTTTTGAGTAATGTAACCAGTTTTGTACCTTCAACTACTTTTTCTGGTTTAATGCATGTGTCTAACTAGTTTATGAACTTCACTCCGCTTGCTTGGTCTTAGGGAGAGTCCGCAGTGCGGGATCTCAACTAGTCCTGGGCAATCTTCCACTTAATAAAGCTGCACATACTTACAAAGATTTACTATCGTCCTAGGCAGCAGAAGAAGTGCGGTTCCATTTGATGGTATGCCGGCTATGTCCGAAAATAATAATTCCTGCAAGCTATTTTTATTAAAAACTCAATCACGAATGTTGCACAGATTCCCTTAGACCCTTGGCTATATAATTGGTTCTACTTTAACATTTATCGCTTGGGATATTCACGGAATTCTTGTCACAGCAAAAGAATAAGCATTTCACGACAACTGATCGCGTCCGTGACTGAAAGAAAACTGAAGACAGTGGCCCCAAAATCACAGTCTTGCGGTCCCCAGTTGGATAGAGATCCACTAGAGAGAGTCAGTTGCGTCTGCGCAACAGCCAGCACCAGTGCAGCCAAAATTTCAGCGGCAAAAAAGCTAGATTAAAAGAAATAAATGCCAAAATCGCTAACACCGAAAATAAATAAGCCAAAAATTATGTTAAGACTAAATTCACCTCAAAAGTAATACATTTTGTCGTTATAGTGATTTAAATTAGCGTTAAATTAAGAACATTTTCCACTTCAACATCCTATCCTATCCTTCCTTTGATACAATAGTATCATAGTATAGTAGTATAGGCAGCACTTACCCTATATACGTAACAGATATCTGGCTATATTTTTCAACATACATTAATGCTTAAAGAAGCTAATTGAATTCCTAAAAAATGCTAAGTTCCACTTTAAAAAAATGCTAGATATAGCCAGAAGTTTGCTAGAATGGCAGCACTGGCCAGCCCTCTCTCGTTCTGATCCGCTCTCTTTGGCATGGCAATGCCGAAGCGAGCGCGATACTCCGATATTTGAATAGTTTGCAATCAGTTAGATTACATTTTTATTTTCAACATAATTTAAATACACTTTTTCAACATGATTCTTTTTACTTGAGATAGGATTGCACCTTAAATACTGTTGACTGGATACTGGAGGAGACCCATTTTAGCCATCGACGATTTTCATGTCCCATGACCTGCCAATCATGGCGACGACATCACGCTTTAGTTTGGGGCCAATCAGAGGATTCATTTGGGCCATGTAGCAGCACAGCCAGAAGAGCCAGCAGCAGGCGGCCGTCAGCATAAGGATGCAGCGTATCAAATTCTGGTGTGGACCCTTTGGGGTCATAATTGGCATTCCAATGCCCACAGCTCCCCAAAGCGCCGTGAAAAACAGCACAGGAAAAAATGCTGCACCCATTGCTGAAGACTTGAAGGATTTTTTTAATGCTCGAAGTGTGATTTGTACGGGTTTCCTGTTTTTTATCCGTTTTATTTCCACTTTTATCCAACTTATGAAGGCGCTCGATGTGAAAAAATCAATAAACTGTCGATAGTCGATTAGCCAATATCGATACACTTTCGTAGGACACCCACTTCCACTCGATACATCGCACTCAGTAGAAACTCTCATCTCTATTTAAGTTATTATTTACCATTATTTAGCAACAACAAAAAGAAAACTAAGGCAGCAACATGACGATGCGACCCGATGACCACCGCAGAAAATGGGACAAGAACGAATACGAGAAGCTTGCCGCCGAGCGTCTGCTGAACCAGGTGGCCCCCAAAGAAGAAGGTTAGTAGTGGTCTGGTCGCCACGAAAAGCAAATCCTTACCAACTTTCCCTCTGATATATAGAGCCTGTGCAGCGGGAGAACCTTAAACGACGCGACTATAAGGTAGATCTGGACAGCAAATTGGGCAAGAGCGTTGTGATAAACAAGAATACACCGACGTCGCAATCTGGCGGCTACTACTGCAATGTGTGCGACTGCGTTGTTAAAGACTCGATCAACTTCCTGGATCACATCAATGGAAAGAAACACCAGCGCAATCTGGGCATGTCCATGAAGGTGGAGCGCAGCACCGTTGACCAGGTGAAGGAGCGCTTCCAGCAGAACAAAAAGAAAATGGAGGAGAAGCAAAAAGACTACGAGCTGGACAAGAGATTGCGCGAGGCCAAAGAGGAGGAGGAACGCTACAAGGAGCACAGAAAGGAGAAGAGGAAAGAACGCAAGCGCAAGGCCGATGACAGTGGCGATCTGGGTTCCGGAGGAATACCTGACGATATGGCTGCCATAATGGGCTTCTCCGGTTTCGGTGGCTCCAAGAAGAACTCGTAGGCTTTAGCTACTTTTTAGTTTTAGGTGCATAAGTGAAATAGAAAGAACGCTCACCAACGAACAAGATCCGTATTTAGCTTGTGACATTTATTTCGTATATATAGTACGTACAAGACGTTACAGTTTAACACCACGGTGTGTGTTTTGTATGTTGCATGTTTTGTTGTACAACAGCTTCCCGGCTGTTCCCAGTTATTAATAATTTATTAAGCAGTCGAAATGCAAAAAGGACTAAAACCATTTCACTATATCTAAGCACACTGCCACACCACAATCGAATACATTTTAATATAGAGAGAGGTTGTGATTATGGTAGGCCTAGGTGAATACGAATCCCTGCTCGGTGGGTATGTCCCACGGCATGGTGAAGTATTCCCCTGGCAAGGGGGTGCAGTGTGTGGAGTTGTAATCACGTAAATGTTTGCGAAACTAAAATAGAAAGAGTTATTTCCATAGAACATTTGTAGGAACTGGCCCTCATAGATAAGCATACCAAAAATACAGCCATGTTGGTGCGCACTTCCTCGGAGTAGTCGGCTCCAATCAACATGGGGAATGACTTGCCCTCATCGGAGGCATAAGTAATAAGGCGCGACATGCTCAGCTTTTCCTCGGATGCCGGGATGCTGTACGGCTCTAGGGGCTTCGACAACAGACCTTTGATACGTGCCAACTGTGGAACGCCAAAGATCTTTGGATAGCGATGCTTCAGCACAGACAAAACCAAGAAGTTGCCGCGATTCGTCTCAATGTGGTTGTCCCTAGACAAGTGCGAAAATGTTACGCGTTACGCATTATAAATATAAATAGAATAAAAATGCACCCATCTTACTCGGCGATAATTTCATCCTCAGTGCGTCGGATGAACGAAATGGGTCCGTTGAACTGCTGGGCCAACTCGGCGTTGTTCAGATTGCAATAATTGCGAATGGCCGTCTTGACAATGCCGGCCACCTGGGACGGCATGCGAGGCACAGCCAAATAAAGGACATCATCGAAGGTGGCATCCAAGACAACACCCTTGGCATCTGGATAAATGGATGCGGCATACAATGTGCTAAAGCCACCGATGCTCCAGCCATAAAATATAATATCCTCCACAGAAAATCCAAGATGGTTGATGGCAAACTGTACCACAGAATCGATGGCATTCTTGTCCTGATGCGGATATGGCGTGCCCGAGCTGCCGGCAAATCCAGGATGGTTCCAGCCCAGTACGGAGTATTTAAGGGCCACCGGAGTACCCATTATTCCGACTTCATAGAATCCCGCATTTCCCTCGGAACAAATGATCAGAGTCTTGCCATTGCCCACATTATCGCCACGATTGTCGATAAACAGAGTGTCAATTTCATTCGAGTCGATTGTCTTAATTTTATAGCGGATTCCATTGTCGTCTTCGACAAGTTTTGCGCGTCCTGAGATCAACATGGGTCCTGAAATACCGCACAAGTTATGACCATTCAGACATTAAGACAGTATTACATACGCATAAACTTCTCCAACAGCTTGACTGAGCCCGGATAGATCATGGGCAGTCCAAAGGTGTTAATGGCCAGGTAGGCAATCACCTCACAAGGCAGTGTGGCGAAACGCAGCGGCTCCCGTCGGCTGGCAGTAACAGCAGGCTTCTTGGTATCCCTAAATGGGGAAAGTTACGCTGCTATTCATTTGTAAGGATCTGGTCTCCTCACCCTGTCAGCGATTTCACATCAAAGTCCACTGGCCACGAGCTGAAGTCAATATCGAAGCGGCGCAACTCCCCGCTGGCACCTCCAGTGGTCTTGTTGGCCCGCGCCGCCTCCAAGGCTTTAATCATGTTCGAATAGACCCGCGATTGCTTGCGGCCCACTCCTCGCATAACCAGCGAGATAATCACAAGCAGGCCCACGCTGGTTGTGATTTTGGCCAGCGTCGGCATCGAATCGGCAACAAAGTACCCGCGACGGTACAGGAATGTGGCAATCAATGGCGATGTGTAGTAGCCCACCGACCACATAACCGACAGCTGGAATGAGTAAACAGCTAAGAGCTGATATATTCCATTCAATTTGATTAGTACACATACCGTGGAAAGTATATGTTCCCCAAATTTTTCAACAGTTCCACTCTCGTACACCTTTCGCTGTGGCTCCGGCACTCCCTTGTACTCCATGTACAGGTTGGGGCCGAACATGTAGCTGAGGAAACTCATTTTATGATAAGTTTATATATTTTCGCGTCTGGAAATGATTAAGTTTTTTTTTTGCTTGTAATTTATGTGAAAGCTATTCCAGGGTGTCGCACTCTCAAACTGGATCAGATGTTACGTTGATAACCAGGGCAGGAGAGTCAAACAGTTGCTTTATGATATTTGTTGCCTGTATCTTTTTAACAACTAGTAAGGTTGTTAAAAGTACATATATTAATAGCGGAAAATGTATAAAGCCAATAAGAATAACAATCTTGCAGCTGTTAAGCAACTGTCTGAATTAAGTTGACAGAGTTTCGTTTTTCCATCCCTGGGACCAGGGTAATTAATTAAGTAATTAATGTAATTAAGTATTAATTACATTTAAATTCATTTCAGCCGATGTCACCACGAGGCATTAATATCAGCTGGTCCAGTGGTTGTATCTCTGGGTTTTCCTCTACAAGAGACGAGATCGGGGTCCTCTCCACCAGCTGGTCCAATGAATGTATCTGCATTGCGTAAATTTCCGAATTTCGATTTTCCGAATATTTTATCTCTGTTGTGCCTATCGTGTCAACTATCACCACTGAGGGAAGAGCAGCTTAAATAAATCCTTTAAGCAAATACTTTAAACTAATTTATCATTAGATCAAGCATATTAATAATAGTGTAAATAGCCCATAAGTTGCTTCTAGTGTAAATCTAATGTAATCTAAAAACATCGATGACATCGGTGTTTCTGCAGCTCTTTTATCGATAGATAAATTTTATATTTTTGTGCACGCCAAATAATTTGTATTAAAATTACCATGTGCAACGTTGCAAAAGTGGAAAAAATTGCCCAGAAACTTGTATACGCCTACGCTTCCAGCTCTGAAGATGAGGGGGAACTGGATGAAAAACAAATTTTGGGTAATTTTCGCTTTTACACCCCACAGCCGTGACGTGTCCAATCAGCATCTTTATCTATTCTGATTTCAACAATTTGGCTGTAGATCAATTATACAAGCACTACCAACCGACGTCCGGTAGGTCTAGTGGAAAGCCGGGAAGTGACAAAGATGTCGCCCGCACTACTACCTTCCTGGAAAACACCCTCCACTCTGGAGCGGCCACTTGCCTCATCTGCATTGGCAGCATTCGACGTGTGGAGCCGATATGGTCCTGTGAGAGCTGTTATTGCTTCTTCCACCTCAATTGCATTCAGCGGTGGGCCAATGACAGCATGATGCAGATGAAAGTAAGGGCGGAGCAGCAGAATGGGAACCAGAATCAGGGCCACTACAATCATTTGGGGGAGTTTGTGCCGCCCAAGCGCCAGAAATCGCTGCACTGGTGCTGTCCCCAGTGCCGAATGGACTACCAGCCGGCGGAGAAACCAACGCAATACAACTGTTTCTGCGGCAAGGAAGAGAATCCGCAGTCGCAGCCGTTCCTAGTACCGCATTCGTGTGGCGAAATTTGTAAGAAGCTACTCCAGCCAAAGTGCGGTCACGATTGTAAGCTCCTTTGTCATCCGGGGCCGTGTCCGCCCTGTGCTCAGCAGGCGCAAGTCTCCTGCCTGTGTGGGAAATCCACTCCGCGCTCCATGCGCTGCATAGACAAGCAATGGAAGTGCCAGCAAGCGGTGAGACAATTATTCAATGTGATGAAGCCTCCTTTCCACTCTAGCCATATTTGTTGCAGTGCAAAGAGCTCTTGGCCTGTGGGAAGCACAGATGCAGCCAAGTATGCCATCGACCAGGACAGTGTCCGCCTTGCAGCAGCAAGAGCAACCAGCCATGCGAGTGCAAGCGAGAGTCGAAGGTCGTAAGCTGCTCTGATCGCAAGTGGAAGTGCACAAATGTGAGTGATATACACCTAAATCGAGGAAATCACATAAAGGATTGGTGAAATGTTTCAGATTTGTGGAGCGACGTTCGCCTGTGGCTTGCACACCTGTGAAAAGGTGTGTCATGCCGGACCCTGCGGTGGTGGAGAGTGTCCCTTGGAAGTGAAGACATGTCCCTGTGGAAAAAATGTATGTACTAATGGCAACTCAATCGAGCAACTCTCGTGTCTTATAAACTCAATTTCCGCAGAGCCAAATGCGGCCCTGCAACGAGGCTGTGGAAACCTGTGGCGATACTTGTCAGAAGCTCTTATCCTGCGGTCAGCATTCATGCACTCAGCGCTGTCATCGTGGCAACTGCATTTCGGTAAGTCATTTTTCGACCCAAAAAAGCCTAGTCCCAGTTGCTGCAATTGCCATTCCAGTGCCCAGTGAGGACAAAGAAGAAATGCCGCTGCGGCCTTCATGAGAAGGAGCTGCCCTGCTCCAAGGAGCACACCTGCGAGACCAAGTGCAAGCAAATGCGTGACTGTGGCAAGCATGCCTGCAACAGAAAGTGCTGCGGCGATCAGTGCCCGCCCTGCGAAAAGATCTGTGGCAAGCAGTTGAGCTGCAACAAGCACAAGTGCCAGTCCGTGTGCCACAACGGGCCCTGCTATCCCTGCAAACTGGAGTCCCAGATCAACTGCCGCTGCGGCAAGACGCGGCGCAGTGTGCCCTGCGGGCGAGAGAAGAGTGCGCGCATCGTCTGCTTGGAGCTTTGTCGGTAAGTAAGGGAGTAATCCCTCATGCAAAACTCTACCATTAAGCCAATGGAACGGAAAAATTTCAGTATATCTGCGAAATGCCATCATGCCATTAAACATCGCTGCCACAAAGGTGAGTGTCCGCCATGTGGCCAGGTATGTGCTCTTCCAAATTCCGACAGCGGCTGTGGACACATCTGCAAGGCGCGTTGTCACGAGGCCGTCAGAGTGAACCGGCCTGCTGATGCGGCCCGCCCTCAAACCAAAAAGGTACGGGAAACTGCCATGATAACAAGAGCTCCTTTTCATCCAGTCTCCCTTTAGTATGAATACAAATCACTGCCACATCCACGCTGCGAGGAGAGCGTCAGCGTCACCTGCATTGGAGGCCACGAGGTAGCCACTTGGCCCTGCTGGAACTCAAAGCCCACTTCTTGCCAGCGCAAATGCTCGCGGAAGCTCAACTGTGGCAATCACAAATGCTCCCTCGTCTGTCATTCTGTGTCCAATCCGCAAGATATGCAGCAGCAGGCTGGCTGTGCCACATGCGAGGAGGGTTGCATCATTCCTCGTCCAACGGGTTGCGCACACGCCTGTCCCAAAGGCTGCCATCCGCCGCCGTGCACTCCATGCGGCTTTGTGATCAAGAGCAAGTGCCATTGCGGACTCACGCAGTTGGTGTACAAGTGCAGCGAGTACTTCGATGAGGCAGGCACTGTCCAGGAGATAATCGATCGGAGGGAGAGATTCCGCAGTTGCGGCAATCGCTGCTTAAAGAACGTGAGTTCCCTAAGTTTGAGATTCCAGAGATTCCATTTAATAAAGATTCGCGTTTGCAGTATCCCTGCGCACATCGATGCATGTCGATATGCCACTCTGGCAAGTGCCCTAGTCCCGATCTGTGTCGCAAGAAGGTTCGCATTTTCTGTGCCTGCAAGAGACTCAAGCAGGAGATCGCTTGCGACAAGCATCGGGCTGGGCAAACGTCGCTTGAGTGCGACTCTAGCTGTGTGGCCGAACTCTCCCGTGCTCAGGCGGCGGAGCAGCAGCATTTGGAGCAAAAGCGCCGCAATGAGGAGGAACGTAATCGACTGGAACTGGAGAAGTTTGAACAGAAATTCGGAAAACGCAAGCACAGAGAACGCAAAACTCTAGATGTGGGCCCGCCCAAATCGAAAATGAATTGGGAACAAACGGCCATTTATGTAGCGTCGGTAATGATTGTTCTGGGAGCCATTGCGGTGGCAACCTATGCGGACAGTTAAAGGACAACTACGTAACACTTTTAAGATGAATTTATTATATCAATTTAAACGGATAAGAATAAACTACAACAACGACTGATAGACAATCTTGAGCGTGGATCTTAGGCCTTCTTTACCTTCTTCTTGTAGAAGCAGGCGGCTGCGAAAACGGAAGCACTGAGGAACGTCGATATAAGGAAGTTCGAGAGCAGCATCCAGTCATGCGACTGCACATACACCGTATAGATGCGGGCTGGAAGGGATTGGGTAGAGAGTTTAATGATGATCTTGGATCCGATTCGATATCTACGTACTCATGTTGGTGAAGGCCGACAGGGCCCACGTAGTGCGGCTGACGGAGCTGGCATCCTTTGTCCTCAGTATGGCCAGCAGCTGGAGCACCTTGCTGGTTGCCCCAATGGGCGTGCAGAAAGGCTAATGGACGGTAAAGAGGAAGCAATTATTTGAATAAATATATATATATCAGGTGGTCAAGGGGGGCCGACCACCACCGGCGGGAGTAAAAATAGCTGCTCAAACATTATACAACAATAAATGTTGACCTTGGGCAAAGATGATTCCCAGTTAAGAGCGGACAGACAGACCTATCTATGTTGGAGACAAAAAAAAACCTAAAACAAACCAAACTAGTTTACCGAAATCATAGAAACAGAAACATAATTAGCTAATTGGAGTGGCGGCGGTGTGTCCGGGAAACAAGTTTGAACTACGTCGAACGGCTATCTAGTCAAAAATCGTGGTGGGCTGCCGTCAAAAGCCTCTAATCAATGACGAATGTGCACATAGACGCTATCAATTGACCCTATGTATGGAATTACTCACCACCAAGAATGTGAGAATGATAATAGGAAAGAGTTTCAGGTATATGAGCGAAGCTATGATCACATAGGCGATGGCAACTATTTGTGTCTTCTTGCCCAGCAGATCCTGGTATTTGAAGGCGTAGTAGATGAGGACGTATTCCTGCAGGAGCAGCACAGGATACTCCATGTAGGAGAGGAAGTCGTAGTCACTGGTGTAGTTGTAGGATATCATCACTGTGTAGCTGAACAGCTCCAGACATAGTCCAAGTACGCTTATACCTATGTACGTGTGTACGTAAGAAGAGTGGTATGTGAGTGGGCGGACTAGATGTGGGAGGCGGTTGGCTTACCTTTCGAGGACTTGTTCTCCCTTATGGTATTGATTTGCGGCACCTTGATCACCAGGCATGATGAGACTGTGATTAAGCTGAGCAAGTCCGCAATCACGAGCACTAATCCCTTGTCCAGATACTCGGACACCACCTCGGATAGACCCCCAGACATCTCGACGGTCAAACGAACTTTAATATTTTTGCTGTGATTTATTCAAACGCAAACTTTCGATGACCGGCTGACTATCGATGAAAGAGTCTGGCTCGCTACCTCATGATCCATGCAGTCCTTAACGCTCAATGCCTAAAGCGCATCCTTAGATCACAGCCATAAGAATTTAGTAATTTAGTTTTCCGGATTTTCCAAGTAATTCAACTTTTTCCGCGTATCGGTTCATTGCACTGTTTATGGCCGTATGACATTACACGAACTGCTAATGGGCGTATGACATTAGACTTGATTGGACTTTGCTACAAACGATAAGATGCAACGATAAGTTAGTGTTGCTAACCCCTTTCCAGCCGCAGCTCCAGTTATCAGTCCAAAATGAAAAGTGTAATAACTATCGATTATATCTGCTGCTGCTCTGCTCCCAGCAAATTCCAGCTAATGCCTGCTTACTTCATGCTTTCCCATAAGCCTCTGTTGTTGTTTTACCTTAACAACACTTAGCAGTGCTGCGACAGAAATGATATATGGATACACTTTTCAGATCCAATTTTGATAGCTGGCTGCCTGTGTGCGTTGGAAAAAACAGATATAGTGCCTCAGTTCTTCGATTGATAGCTGGGACACGTATCTGTAGACGACTACGAACACTAAGTTCTTACGTTAGTCTCTCATGCTGTCTCTCTCTTCGCAACAAAGTTGACAAAGTCTAATGCTTACGCCCATAAGACTGTTAGTCAGCTAGCAAAGTCTAGTGTCATATGCCCATAACGACAACATCGATAGGCTTTTCTTGCGATACCTGTGCTGTCTTCGAGATGATGGTCTCGTATATCGATAATTAATACAAGGCAGGCTCGAGTCATTAATTTTTTTCGTCTGTCCAAATAAATTTATGTTTCTTAAAATTAAATAAACAAAGTAAGGTTAAAACGGTGCCACACTAGATTTTACAACACTCCTCCGGAGCAACGGCACAAAGAAGTATGTGGAAATACGATTAAACGTGTGCCCCGTGTAACTCTATGTGCGTGCGTGTGTGTGAGTGGGCTAAACGCAAAAAATTTCGAATGGAATAGTTAAATAATTTAACCAAATTTCAACTGTCGCCATGGCTTGGGACTGTTGTACAGACTCAATTAGCTTTGGAGAACATTTCAAAAGTAATTTATAGAAGGGATATCGCAGCAAACTTTTCTCGTGGATGTCGTGACATTTGCTCTGTATGCGTGTGTATGTGTGTCTGTGTGTACAACAATGTTCACATTTTTCTTTTGTTGTTTGCTCCACGAATTATGGGGCTGGCTGGCTCGCTCTCCTCCATCACCAGTGCTGCAGTGCAGGTGCAGAAAAGTGGGGTTAGGGCCAGGAATTAAGAAGGAAATGCAGTAAAAACTATTAAATTGGCAAACTAAATATTGGATTTATCATAGCTACTGGTATTATCTACCAACTTATATGCATGCATGACATGTATACACATGTGTTTGTGCGTATTTAGGGAGCAATGATAATGACGACTCCACCCGTGGCTAAAAAATTCTTTGGGCGCATCGAAAATGTGCTGCGGTATTGGCTATCCTGCGGCACAGGTAAATGTAAGGCAGACTGAATAAATACGGCATGAAAGCAGAGACCCCGAAGACCCTAAGCAACGTTTTTTTTTTTTGTTTTTTGGGTGGAGGTCAACAGCCAAACGCCGAAGGGTGGGAAGAGAAAGAAGGAAAATATATTCCCGAGAATACCTCTGCACATCTGATCTTCTGTTGTCTGTTGTTGCGAGTGATGCAACAGCAGGAGCGCTGCTGAAAATTCCTTTGTGATCGCCCCTTTTGTTCGATGCGGATGCTGATGCTGCCTTGCAATGGCTGCGCTCCCTGCCCCTGCCGCTGCCCGTGCCCCTTCCCCTTCCTCTCTTTTCTGCTCGACCAACAAAGATCCCTTTTTCTACACGCTTTTGTGTCTGCGTGTGTTTGTGTGCGATCGGTCTTTGGTTGGTTCCCTGGCTCTCCCTGGTGATGCTGTGTGACAGACAAGGCACGAGATACACGAGACGACGACGACGATCTGCTTGCTCTCGCCAAGCCAGTCCCAGGCGGAGGGAAAAGATAGCGGCTTGAATTGCAAGGTGTACGCGTTGTTGTTGTTGCTGCTGCCTCTGTTGTGTATCTTTGCTGTTGCTTCTTCTTCTTACGTCCGTTACTTCTGGCTCTCTCGCCATCTCTTATCCACAATACCTTTGTGCTGCTGCCTGCCGCCTGCCCTGCTCTGCCGCTTGCCTACCTGCCTCTTACTGTACTGCATATGTGTGTGTGTCAGTGAGTGTCTTCTTTTTGTTGTAATACCCGTTTCGTCTTCTTTTTCCCATTCTACTTCGCGCCGTTTTAGCCTCTTCCGCCGATCCCCGATCCGATGCACTTTTGTGATTTCCTTTTTCGAGTTTTAACGACAACGTCGTCGGCGGCGGCGGCTGCTTGCACAAAAATTTTTCCCACTGCTTTTCATTTAATTTCTCTTCTCTTGGTTTTTTTTTTTATTTTGCAATCTTGTTGCGTGGGAATTTTGGAGTTCTTCCCGAGCACAAAGGATAAGCATTGAAATTGACGTAATATATAATATATGAAGTATCTATAAATTGTAGTAGTGGCAGAAGGCCCTACTAAAAGGTAGCAAAATGAAATGCTAATCTACGGCATCAACGTGCTCCTTTTCCCCTTTTTACCCTTATGCCCTTATAGGGAACACTGTACTGAATTCTGACCATCGTTCTCTTTGCAGGAGAGGGAGAGAAGCAGCAGAGCAGCCCACAGCCACCAACAGCGAGCTGGTAAACTGTTAAAGCGCGCTGCCCCGTTTTGTTTTTGGATGCTCGTCAAGTATTATTATGGAACAAGGATGTCCTCCAGTTGCTAGCAGGAATTCCTTGGCCAGTGCAGAGGAGGAGGGTACTCCGGCGTCGATCCCATCGTCGGTCAGCGGCCAGCACATTGAACTGAAGAGTCAGGCGGCGGCAGCGACGGCCACGGCAACGGCAACGACGACGACGACTAAGGCGACGGCTACTACCAGCCAGCAGGCAGGAGCAGCTGTATCAGCATTTTTATCTATGTCAACTCTGAGGGAGGATGTGGAGGACGTGTGCGTGTCGTCGAATTCTCAGCATGGCTTCGCCGTAGTGCTGGACGATGAGTCAAGTACCTCCGGGGTGCTGGAGACCTTTGAGATTAGCTCTTCCAACTCACTGCCCACCAGCACAAGGCCGGCATCCACAGTTGGCGTGGTAGTGGCCGTGGATGATAGCTCCTCCACGGACACCATTAACGACGATGACCATCCCTCCTCCGAGCACAGTCGTGGGGGCTTCTTCAATGATAGTGAGATGCCGCCCATTGTCTGCCTTATAAACGACGACGATGATGATGACGAGGATGAGGAGGAGGATGTGGAGGACGTGGAGGATGTGGAGGCAGATGTGGAGGATGAGGACGAGGACGATGAAGAGGAGCTGATCGAGGACGATTATGAGGACGTAGAAGACATTGCGGCTGGAATCGACTGCCCGAACACATCACAAATGGCCCTGCCCGATGGCACCATCATGACGGCCGATGGCTCCAAGATCTTCCTCGAGACTCCCGTCGTAGAGGAGGCTCTGCCGCATCCCCATCCCGGCCACAATGGCCAAGTGCTCGATGGGACCGATGTCCCTTCAGAGTTCGGCGATCAGGTGGTCGGCAAACCGAAGCGCTTGAGCGACGAATTTTTGCTTGGCGAGGATCAGCTGGAGGACCAGCATCAGACGGCAGCACATCCACATCCAAGAGGAACCAAGTCTGAACCAGGCAACTCCGACGATAGCCGGCCGGAGGCAGACGATGCCACCACATACACATCACTCCACGATAGGCTGATGTCCGTGCGGCTGAAGCAGATGAGTCTCACAGCCAATGCCTCGTCGAATCCCTCGCCAGCCGCATCTGCCACATCTGCTGCATCAGCGGCATCAGGTGGGGCGCAGGAAGAGGCCTCCACATCTACATCCAGCTGCAGCTCCAACGGCAACACGCAGCCCCTGTCCAAGGCAGACATTCAGTCGATGGATCTGATAGAGCGGCGCGACTTTGAGACAGAGCAGCGTCTCACTGGCGGCATCATTCTGCGCACCAGCTCCCTGTTGAGTCGGAACAAATTGAATCTAAGTCTGATCAAGTCCGTGGCTGGAGGCGGAACAGGAGCAGGAGCAGGTGTCGGCGGAAGCGGTGGAGTCACCAGCAGCAACAGCAGCAGCGATGATTGGCCCAGCGGCAGCAACGGACGCACTGTATCCTCAGATAGCAAGGTGAGTAATTTATCAAGTTATCGTAAAAGGAGTCAAAACGTTAGTCTCAGACAGAAGGAGAGGGAGTGTGTTCTCCACAGAGAATACTGTTTTGTGTATCCCCTCGGACTGTTCATCATCCCTGAATTAACCCAATGAATCCGTTTCCTATCTGTTTAGTGCACATACAAGGATCTATCGACGACTCCAACGAGCAGCCGCAAGTATACCAACAGCCGGCTGAGCAAGTCCACTGCCAAACTGAATCTGGGATCCACAATGGGCACATCTATATCAGCGGGGACGGCGGGAACGACGGGAACAGCGGCGGTAGCGTCCATCAGTAGCAGCTGCAGCCAGAATAGCAAATCCACCATGGCGCTGTCGCAGTCAGAAGCGGCGGGCACCAGCTGTACGGGAGCTGCTCGAACAGATGTGTTCACCAATACCAATTCGAATGATGCCCCAACCATAGCCACATCGACATCTACATCCACTTTGAACTGTCAGGAGCAGGAGGAGAAACCTAGTGCATCATCATCATCATCATCATCATCCCAGTCCATCTCCTTCAGCTCTGTGGGCTCCCAGACCTCTCAGGATGGCGGCCGCACATACGCTTTACACTCCACAACATCATCTACACCGGCCTGTTCCGGGTCGGCCGATGCCGACGATGCCCCACAGGCCTCGACGTCCACTTCAGCATCAGGATCCTCCTCTTCGACATCGAGCGGCACAATGCGGTGCGAGTACGTGGCCCCATCAAAGGCGGCGCGCCAAGTGAACGCCAGTGCCCAGACACAGGAACGCCTATTCGCGCGCCTACCAGGCTGCGGTGGCGTTGCCGGTGTATCAAAGGCAACGGGCGGCGCTGCAGCTCATGCATTGGTCACTCGACAAAGACGCAATGGCTCCAACGATGTCATTGTCCTGGAGGTTGTGGTCGAAGAGGGCGCCGCAGCCGGGGCAGGAGCCAACAACAGCAATAACAATAACAACAACGTGGTGGATGGGGGTCTGATCGAGCCAGGAGATGGCGACGAGTCGTGGTTCAACTGCGATGAGGAGAACAACTCGGACTTGGAGGAGATTTGCACGTGCCAGAACGGTAATAGTGGCTATAGCAGCGGAAGCAACGGCAGCCTCAGTGAGCCCTATGACATGGAGCCAGTAGAGTACGACGAGCCCATCTCCTTGTCCACATCCTCATCGGCCATATGCGATGGCGGCTCCTCCGCATTGGCCAATACCGGGTCATTGATTTCTCAGCAGCGGAAGCGTAAATACAACGAAACGCGCATTCTCGAGGGCTGCGATTACGCCATGACCATCTCGGCCAGCGGTGGGATGGTCGGAGATAATTGCCGCAAGCGGATTGCCTACGATTTTGCTTCCACACCGCGCTCGTCGTCCCAGCATATGGGGCCAACAGCGGTGCTGTCCATTACGCCATCGCTGGTGGTGTCCAATGCGTGCGCCACAACACCGATGGGGCGTCGTACACCGCGCGGGGTGTCTGCCCGTGACAATCCGCCGCCCGAGCTGCACCATTGGCTGCAGCAATTCCAGCGCTGGTCCCATGTGGAGCGGCTACTGGCCGTCGATCGGCTGATCGACCATTGCGATCCCTCGCAGGTGCGTCACATGATGAAGGTGATCGAGCCACAGTTCCAGCGGGACTTCATATCGCTTCTGCCCCGGGAGATAGCCCTGCTGGTGCTCTCCTACCTGGAGCCTAAGGATCTGCTGCGGGCTGCCCAGACATGTCGCAGCTGGCGCTTCCTCTGCGACGACAATCTTTTGTGGAAGGAGAAGTGCCGCAAGGGCCAGATACAGACGGAATCGCGCAGCGATCGACCGAAACGGGGACGAGATGGCAACATGCCGCCCATTTCATCGCCGTGGAAGGCCGCCTATATGCGGCAGCACATCATCGAGATGAACTGGCGCTCGCGGCCCGTGCGCAAGCCCAAGGTGCTCAAGGGCCACGACGATCATGTCATCACATGCCTGCAGTTCTCTGGCAATCGCATTGTGTCCGGCTCCGACGACAACACCCTCAAGGTGTGGTCTGCAGTCAATGGAAAGGTAAGTGACTCTTAATTTATGAATGCTCCCTGAGCTCTGGTTTGATGTGATCTTTTTCTTTAGTGCCTACGCACACTGGTGGGCCACACTGGTGGTGTTTGGTCCTCGCAAATGTCGGGGAATATCATCATCTCGGGCAGTACGGATCGCACTCTGAAGGTCTGGGATATGGACAGCGGGGCCTGTGTCCACACACTCCAGGGGCACACGTCCACAGTGCGATGCATGCATCTGCATGGCAATAAGTAAGTGGAAGCAATCAAATCTCTGAAGCTCTAACTAATTCCTGTTTCGCTTATCGTTTTTTCAGGGTGGTCAGTGGGTCCCGAGATGCCACTTTGCGGGTCTGGGACATTGAATTGGGCTCCTGTCTGCATGTCCTGGTTGGCCACCTGGCTGCCGTGCGTTGTGTACAATACGATGGAAAGCTTATTGTGTCCGGAGCGTACGATTACATGGTCAAGATCTGGCATCCAGAGCGACAGGAGTGTCTCCACACGCTGCAGGGACATACCAATCGTGTCTACTCACTGCAGGTACAATAAAGATTCGAAGGTCCACCGCCTATCGATGAGCTTGGTCTAATTATACTTTAATTTCCCCTTCAGTTCGACGGTGTCCATGTGGTGTCGGGCTCGTTGGACACGTCCATTCGTGTGTGGGATGCGGAGACGGGCAATTGCAAGCACACTCTGATGGGCCATCAGAGCCTCACGTCTGGCATGGAGCTCCGACAGAATATACTCGTGTCTGGCAATGCCGATTCCACCGTCAAAGTGTGGGACATCACAACTGGACAATGTCTGCAAACGCTGTCGGGTATGGGACATGGCTGAGAATCTTAAGAATCCCAGCTAATTCTGCTTTCAATTTCGCTTTCCAAAGGTCCCAACAAGCATCAGTCTGCGGTCACCTGTCTGCAGTTCAATTCGCGATTTGTGGTCACGAGTTCGGACGATGGCACTGTCAAGTTGTGGGATGTGAAGACGGGTGATTTTATACGCAATCTTGTGGCCTTGGATTCGGGTGGCTCCGGCGGTGTTGTGTGGCGCATTAGGTAAGGTTTTTCCCCCTATAATTTCGCCTGAACGAGGATCCTATCTGTAATCGTGTAATACTTTCAGGGCAAATGATACGAAACTGATTTGTGCGGTTGGCTCACGCAATGGGACGGAGGAAACGAAGCTTATGGTCCTTGACTTCGATGTGGAGGGCGCTTGTGTCAAGTGTTCATAGGAGCCACTCAATCGGCTGCAGATGCAGCGACCACGTCTGGTGATCCGTCTTGGTACCGGGAGCAGCTTCAATCGAGATTTCACTCATGCAACAAACAACAATACATTTAAAGCCACAATCCATTCACAACAACAACATCCACAACATCCACAGCAACAGCAACAATCATTCAAGCATCAGAGATACACATGCAGCGGATGGGTGAATCCATAACGTAACGTAAATGTTATCGCTTGCCTTGCCAACTAAAATGCAGCTGCTAACACACACATACACACCGCACGCACACAAAACACACACATACACGAACAGATTGTGTGAGTGGGAGAGGGAGGGGGGTGTGGCTGTGGCTGTGCGGATAAGAGCGGAGAGAGATAATTGTTAATAATTTTTTTTCTTTTAATTAACGTTTGCTTTATAGCTAAAATTCGTTTTCCACCGTAGAATAATTTTTTTTGCTCCTTAGTTTTAGGTACGATTATATACATACATAACATACATACATACATATATACCATACATATATATATATATATAAGATCGATAAACAGCATACGGAGTAGGTCGCGTCTGTCTGAAACGGCTTGAAAATAATATTATAATATTACGTATTACAAAATCATCTTAAGTATAAAGTTACAGTTACAGCTGAAGAAGAGAAATATCTTTGAGTTGAGCCCCGAAAGTGAAAGGCAGAAGAACGTTTCGTTAATGAAAAACACACACACACAGCTTTATATTGATTAAATTGGTATTTGTTTAATTTGAATTTAAAGATGGATTCATGATTACGATAATAATGAATGATGAATGATGTATATGTTAATATTTGCTAATTTACGCACTTGGTTTGCACTTGATTTGAGTTTTGGTGCCGTTGATAATGTTACAAATTTAGTTGTCGTTTCGTTTCCGTTTTTTGTTTTGACTGTACCCCATATAGAATTGTACTTTATGTATCCATGTATCAATGTTTTAATTATTTAATTGGGTTTAATTCGATTCGACGGCTGATTCAACAAAATTGCCTTCCAAATATCATGTGGGAGCGCGCCTTCATTCGATTCTGAATACAATTCCTCATCTGCCAGGAACCTGCCACAATTGCCGTATATATATACATATATATATATATATATAACCGAAAGAAAAGAGTCATCCCGTAGTATACTCTTGTGAAGAGCAGCTCACACCCACACATACACACAAACACATACATACATTCATACATACATACATGAAATCATTAAGCGAAAAACATATATTTTAATTATAGACTGATTTATTAGTAATTGAAATTAATCTACAAATATGTATGTGTAAAACGGTACCGTATGTATTTCAATAAATTCTATCGGTTTAAGCATTGAATAAACGCAGGAATAACAATAAAAAAAATAATAGTTAATACCAGCATAATACATATGTATATTTGCTTCTTCTACTTTAATTGTTCATATAATAATCATGGGGCATAGCAAGGGATATGCATACGAGAAATATTGAATACTTTGCAGTACAACTATTTATTATAAACCTATGAATGGACGCACTCTTCGCACTCCTTCCACTGGTGTGTGCTCCCACAGCAATAAGTTCAGTTGCGAGGTTTAGAATTCATCGATGTGCGAATATTTATACAGATTATTTACTTGGCTTTAATTGCAGTTAATTTTAACTTTTCAACTTTAAAGGCTAGTAATCAATAATTGTAGTAGTTACGTTAACTAGAAAAAAAAAGTAAAACTAAATGGAAATGGAAATGCATGTTAAAGAATTACAGGACGAGCTCTAGATCTTTGTCTTCTTGTTGCTGTGCCCCTCGATGCCGAGGTTGCAACGCGAGGCCACATCCTGGACGGTGATGGAGGTGACCGTGCTGGGCAGGGCGCTGGCAACGCCCAGAGCCGACATCGTGCCATTGCTGGGACGCTTTCGCGTTGGCGAATGCACGGGCGACTTCTGCTTGAGACACTCGATATCGTTGAACACCACCTGGGCGCCGCCGCCACATGTGGGTATAACATTGCCCTTGTACAGTTTCGTCTCCACATCCCCGTCCGTGTCGGCCTCCTGGGAGACGAGACAGTATTTGTTGGCGCCGTGTTCGGTCAGCGTCTTCATGTCCGTCAGCTTGGTAACCGACTTGCGATTCTTCAGAAAGGGCTGCATAATAGTGCCGAGTGGCACGGGATTGGCTGCACGATGCTCCAGCCATTTGTCGCCAGCTGAACGCGACCGTCGATGGCGATTGTTGGCAGCTGCCACGCCCTGGTTGGGAGGGGTGGGAATGCGTATAGATACTAGATTAAAGTTCACAGAGCGGAAGGATAAGTACTGGCTTACATGTCGGGGCGTGGCATAGATGTCTGTTCGCGTGGCCGGCACAGATGACTCCGTTCGAGCTGTGAATGGTCCGCGATCCTTCTCGTTGAGTAAATCTTCCGAACTCTGCGAGCGCGGCATGCTCGGCAGATCCTCGGATCGTATGATATTCGAAACCAGGCGAAGTTTCTCGTCCTTGATGCGCATCCGTTCATGCAGTTTCTCCCGTTGCTGACGGAGCTTTATCTCGAGCTCCCGCTTGTTCTTATCCGACTCCACGGCCATTTTGGAGCTGAACTTTTTCTTCTGCTTCTCCTTCTCGTGCTCCGTTTGGGTCAGGAGATTCTCCTTCTCATTCAGCTTGAATGTCAGCTCCTCGATCTGCCTGTCGCGCTTGGTCAGCGTATTGTTCAGCACGTCGATGGAGCTCTCGTGAATGCGCACCTTCTTCTCCAAGGCGAAGCTGCGCTCGCGCTCCTGCTTGTAGACGGCCTTGAGGGAAGCAAGCTCCGTGCTCAGCTGCAAGTTGTCGCGGTCCAAGTTCATTAGCATCTGGCGAAAATTGTCGCCTAGGAGTACATGAAAAATGAATAAGGATGGGCATCCTTTTTGGAGGAGCGGAGGCTATAGGACTCACATTTAATATCCAAATTGGCGCGCAGCCTCTTCCGCTTCTCAATCCGCTGCTCCAGGTAATGCATGAGCTCCTGGATCTTAACCTCCGCCTCAGGGCTGTCCACTTGGCAGAAGGGAAAGTCGGGTCCCAGACTGTAGACCAAGCCCACATCCACCTTCAGGTCCTTGGCCTCGGACATGCCCAGCTCGTTCAGATTTTTGACAGCTATCTTGAACAGCTTGTTGGCCTTCCGGCGGCCTGGCGTTAGGCCCAAGTCCGTTTTAATGGGCGTTGCCCGAGCTATTTGCACTTCCTGAGTCATCTCGGCAAACTTCATAACTTGCTGCAAATGGAAAAAAGGGAATTTGGAGCAAAATAAATCAACCGGCGAATTCTACACCTACCATATTCTCATCATAGTCCTCCATTCTAGGATTGATGCATACAATCATGGACACCTGCCCCTCGCCGTCAAAGTAATTCTTAAACATGTGCGTGATCTTGGAGTCGCGATATGGTATCTTCTTATGGGCAAAGCCATTGATGGCCGCCTGCTGATTCTCGCGCAGATACTCGAGGCATGTCCGGAGCGTCATCAGCGAGTTGTTGATGTTCCCAGCCTCGCGAAGTCGCACCCCAGTGTTCTTGGTGCGCGAGGAGCGCTCACTGCCGGCCAGATCTACCAGGGACAGCTGGCTCACTGTGATTTTTTGCCTGTCCTGGACAACATTCTCGCCCTGGTTGTCGGTGGGGGCCTGGACGAGGCGAATGTTAAACACCGAGTGGCTGCGGCTGGACTCGGCATTCAAGACCGTGTGACCCATGCGCTTTTTCTTTTGTCCCATTTGAAAGACCTCGAGGGCATCCTCCACCGTTTTAACTTCCACCTCGGTGACGCCATGGACGAACATGTGATGATCGGCATCCTCGCGAATGATTTTGCTTTGCAAAGTCCTGCAAGGGAGAGGAAACAGAGGATTACATACGTGAACACTTGAAGCATATCCCACTTACTTCTGTATGCCCGAGTCCTCTAGAAGATCATACACACTGTTGTTGTAAATTTCTACGTAGGTGACAAACACCGAATACATATTGTCCTCGTCGAGGCCCAGCAGAGGCATTGGCTCCACCGACGCTTGGGAGGCGATCTCCGGATCCGAGTCCTTGTTTCGGTACGCGAAGCGACCGGAACCGGCAAAGCGTTGATTCATCTCATGTTGCCGTTCTAGCAGCGCATCCTCCTCGGACAGAATCTCGAAGCCATTCAACTTGTCCGGCTTGAAGACAAACTTCTTGGCCTGAAAATCGGATATGGTGCGAAAGAGCACATCTAGGCATCGGGGCATTATGCCGCGATGTCTCAGGTTGCCCGTCATTGTGTACGTCTTGCCGCTGCCCGTGACGCCGTAGGTGAATAGCAAACTGTTCCGGCCACGCACCAGGTTCTCGACCAGTGGCTGGGCCACGGACGCGAACACATCCTGCTGCGTAGCATCCGATTGAAAGACGTGCTTGAATATGTACTGTATCTCGCGCTGGGCGCCGTTCTGTTTGTGGTGCTGCAGCAGCTGATCATGCGGATTTAGTGCGATTGTTGTGGAGCTCTTCACCCGCAGAGAAGTGAGGTCCCCATCCGATTGGAGCGGGCGGACTCGGCAGAACACATTCACCGGATCTTTTGCCTTTTCGGACGTCTCCCGACGGTGCTTCTCTGTCGTTTGATGCACTCGCGGTGTCTTGAGGACGCGCATCGGAGTTCGTGATCTGCAAAAGTCCCTCTTGTATCTATTTCATCGCGCTTTTAAGGTTTCACATTCTACTTACACTGCTTTCATTCTAATAAATTATTTCCCACGCAATTGACCGCCGAATGTTGTTTATGTTCTGTTTTTCTTCACAAATTCACGTTAGCTTCAAAATTCCAGCGCCAAGCGACGCCACGCTTCGTTTGAGTGTAGCGCAGTGTGACCGACGCTCAGAAATATACCAAAATATACCGTAAATATACTGACGAAGTCAAGTTCTGTTATACATATTGCTCGTTTTTGATATTCCGTGGAATATTATTAGCTAAATAGAGCACTCAGCCCTGTCCACATAATTTTATCCGAATAATGAATCAATTTTCTATTTAACTGGTGTATTTTTAATATTTGCTTTTATTGCATTTTGCGTAAAAATAGGTTTTAGCGAAATAAGTTAAACAAAAAATAAGTATCGAAATAAGTCAATCAAAACAAACAAAACGAGGGGAACGTTGTGAGTTTCTGCGGACACCGCAACTCTACAGTTATACCCAATACTTAGTCAGTATGGCTCTCCTCCGGCAGACGCCGCTAAATTGAACGACACGACAAAGAGTGCGTGAGAGAAAGACAGAAAATCAGTCTGAGCGTGACGTCGGGCGATGCGTAGCCACTGCAAATTGATTTGTTCCTTTTGGCTATAAAAATGATCCGATCTGATCCAGATTCAGCAACCGGATAGATATGGTTATTCTCTATGATTGTGCGTTTTTAGTTTTCTCGAATCTGCAATATTATGGATGCAACAGATTTTCGCCCTTTGTGGAAAGGGGTGGGGCGAAATTTTGAGATATACATGTATGTACGTTTGGAGTGTGGATACCAAATTTGGTTACTCCAGCCTTAATAGTCTCTGAGATTTGTCGATGCCCCAGATTTTCGTACTGGTTATAATAATTATACACTCTAGAACATATAGTCATCCTCTACGATTCTGCGTTTTCAGTTTTCTCGTATATTTGAATTGTGTGGATGCCACAGATTTTCGCTCTTTGTGGGGGCGGAAGTGGGCGGGGCAAAGTTTTGAAATATACTTGTAGCAGTGACATACCACAGAAGTCCGGATATAAAACGTCGTTGCTCTAGCTCTTATAGTCTTTGAGCACTAGGCGCTGATAGGGACGGACAGACGGACGGACGGACAGGACTCAATCAACTCGGTATTGATGCCATTGTTTGCCAGAAATTGTTTGAAAGTGAATGCGCGACAAGGATTTAAATGCAATCCATTGGATAAATTATGCAAATGAAAAAAAATAGCGTGTGGAGGTTTCTATATCCTTTGTTCTTAAACATACCTTTAAAAATTAAATTTAATATACGAAATTGATCAAATATACCATTATATACCTAAATATACCAGCATCTCAATTTCAACGTCAAAATATATCGAAAATAAAATAATAATGCTGCACTGCTGGTGAATGACACTTGGCGCCCATTTGATATTTGAATTCACAACACAATAGTACAGTTCGATTTGACATAAACTATTTAGATTTCGGAGAGTTGCATTTACTTTTTATTTGGCTTAAAAACACCGAAGAGCTTTCGCATCAGCCCCGGGCCATTCCAGTGGCCCGGGAGCATGAGCTTCCAGTACAGCAGCGGCATGAAATCCTTCTTCATGATGAACATCGAGTACCGCTCCTTGTTCTGAGCCACTGGGAACGTTTCTAAGGGCGTCAGACTGTAATCGAACTCCGCCAAAATGCAGGTGCTGTATCCAGTCACCAGCGGGCACGAGGCATAGCCATCGTAGACCTCCGTCAGAGGTTTGCCCTCCATCGCTGCAATCATATTCCGAAAGACAACGGGCGACTGAGCAGCTGTAAATGAAACCCGATTTCAATATTCTAATTCTGTTGCGAGGGCGACGATCGACGGTCTGCTCAAAGCCTTGATTAATCCATTGATTTGAATCTAATCTTACCTGCAGCTGCGGCAGTCTTCGAGTTCGGTGTGCCAGACGAATCCCCGATGGCGAATACATTGCTGTATCTGACATGCTGCAGCGTCGAGTTATTCACATCCACGAATCCCGCCGTGTTCATCAGCTTCCGGCATTTTGTTAGCTCGTCGGGAGCGCTCATTGGTGGCACAGCATGCAGCAGGGAGTACTGTCCGGATAGAAAATGTCATTGACTGCCCTTCGGTATGGCTTTTCAGATAATCATACCTTCTCCTCGCAAAGCTGACCGGGATTCTCGAGATCCTCGAACACAGCTATGTCCTCGGCATGCCGAACCTCCACCAGGTTTCGCCGAGTGTTAACCGTAATGTTCCGCTTTTTGCAGATGGGCCATAGGGCGTCCGCATAGTGTTTCACGCCAAAGAGCACTGGCAGAGCTGTGTTATATGTGATATTCACTTTATCGCGCTTGCCCAGCTAAAGGGAAAGGAGGGGAATTTTTAAAAGATTGTGTCTCTGTTCAATGGCAGTGAATTCATCGGTACCTTGCGGAAATAGTGCTCGACTATGTAGACAATCTTCTGTGGGGCACCAGGACATTTGACAGGGGAATCGGGAAAGGTGAATATCAAGTTTCCGCCAGTTGTTCTTCGCAGTACATCGTAGACGCCCTCCGCATACTTGGGGGAGTAGATGGAACACACCTTCCCATTGGGTATCTCCAGGGCCTCCGCTAGTCCGGGAATCTATATGATACTACCAATTAGCATAAGAATATCTTTTAGGTTGTGAAGAGTTTCCTTGCCTTCTCGTACTTCAATTGCAGGCCAGTGGCAATGAGCAGGAAATCATATTTGATTGTGTCACCTCCGGAGGTGCAGACCGTATTGTTATCCGGATCAAATTCCATCGCCTTTTCCTTCACCCACTTTGCCTTCTTCGGAAGCACCTCGGCCATGGTCTTGTAGGATTGCTCCAGGCGCTTCATTCCGCCTCCAATCAAGGTGAACATCGGCTGATAATAGTGTCTCTGCGTGAAAGAAGTAAAATACTAAGCCGTTGAGTAACTCTTTGGCGGCGCACCCAACCATTCATACGTACATCTTCAGGCTCCAGGACGATCACCTTATCCTTGCCCAAATGAGATGACAGCTTGGCGGCCATGGCACAGCCGCCACTGCCGCCGCCCACAACCAAAACTTTGCAGCTGAAAAAAGGGAATTAAAAAAAGTGTTATATTAAAGTTTATATAACATTACGGATTGCGTGACTCTATTCCCCAAGGATCCTCCATCATGTTTGCCCTTAACCAACCCCTTGGGGCTTTACTTGGACCCCACCCATCCACCCAAGCCCAAAGTTTCACTATTTTATCGATCCTATGCTTAGGCAAATTCTTCATTATCTATTCGTTACCACCATTTATTATATACACATGCTAATCGGTGCAAGATAACTTTTCCTGCAGGTTTCGTTTTGGCTTGCATGGTGATAACTTAATCGTACTAATTGGATTCGCTTGATAGAAATCACAAATGAAAATTAAAGCAATAAGTCGGGAGAGTGGGTACTGAACTTACTCGTGTCTCTCGTAATGCACCTGCGATGTGGAGAAGAGGCGGCCCTGAGAGGGGGCTTCATTGGAACTGTAGATGGGTGCGGCCAGAAGCCTGTTGCACTGCCGGATGCCCAGAGGAATGCGGGAGCTCATGGTGGGGCCAGGTAGATTGGGTGGTGTCAATCAGGCGATCGCTAATTTCGGGAAAAAAACGACGGTCGAACTGAACTTCGAGAGGCGAGGCGAGAGAATGCGGGGGCAAAACTTGCCAGTGTGTTCCGCGAGAGAGAAAGCCGACGAAAAAGCTCTTGCTGTTTGTTGGTTATCAAATGTTTTATACACCCAGCGAAATTGGGACTGCACTTTGGTCACGGTGCGAATTTTGAGAAAACATTTCAAATTTATAGTGGTTTTGTTCTCAGATTAAGCATCGAAATATGTATTTGCTTAACTTGTCAGGGGAAAAAATAAATACAAGGTTATTGTAAACGGCAAGGTACTAACATTTTCGCTTATGTGCAATTGACAGCTTTAAAAAGCTTCAACATGCAGACCGACCTAGCAACCGAACTAATTGCAAAGTTTTCTCAGGCCCCTAATCAAATGTTAATTGCATCGAAATGGAGGCTAATTTTGTATCGGTTTCGAAAAAGTAAAATTCCAAAAGTCCATACAGAGACTACTTATGTACATATATGTAATATATAATATATGTGTACACATATATATGATCATAATAAGAGTCAAGAAAGCCTTACCAACATTTCGCGTTGGCTGTAAAACATGTTTAACCTTGAAAGCTGCTGAAAGCTCATTGTCATGCTCTTCATTTGTTTATAACGCAGCTTTTAGTACATGTACATTCGTACTAAACACCCATAAGCTTTAGCTTGCGTACAGTAGAGCCCCCAAATAACGATTCGATAGTGTCATAGGCTAAAAAGACAAATGACTTCATGAAAAGTAAATCTCAGTCGATTTTAGCAAACAACAGTATTCTGTGGTATACCTATTGGGGCATGATTCTTAAATGGCTTGAATGAGGAATGAGATTCTCGGAATAGTAATCAGTTTGTGGTGAACTTACATCTACTTTCCATCTACTTTTACTGTTTGCTTTTACTTTGCAGTTTATGTACTCTTTAAAGGAGTTAGCTATTCTCACGTCTACACATTTTCATCACACAGAGGTTGAAACATTTCAAGTATTGACATCCATTGATAGAAGAGAACGCAAATTTTTGTATTAAGATCTCGTCTATTCTGTTTCTTTCGAGTTTCCCTTCTTTCCCTTTCTACAAATTTAAATGCTAATCCGAAAAAGATTTCCTAGAGATTGTCACATTGTTAAATGCAAGCTATTAAAAATCAAGACATCCATTGAGAGAATGAACATTTGTTTTATACGATTATTCTGTTCCATTCTGATGTTCCCAACAATGCTAAAAATTTGAAGTCTAATCTGTCAAAGTGTGGTTCACAGAGAAATAGCGCCCCCTAAAGCAGGCAACAATCGTTACATCTATATCCCTTTCAACTATAAAATGATGTAAAGCATGAACTATAATAATCATACTGAATTCTAGCCATTTGAGGATTCCCATTTTGGGGATATTCCATAATTGTCACTAATTGTGTATTAATGTAGTTCCGTTTTGTATGAAATGTTTTCAGGGATTTTCCATAGACCCGCAGACTTATAGAGCCACACACATGCAAGCACATACGTACATGCATGCATCAGGTTTTGTATATATACATATATTATATCACATGATTAAATGAATAGAGTTGCCAATAAATGCGCAATGGGACGACTACGACAACTGTGACAGCCCAATGTTTAATTACGCCATGCTGCTGACTGATTGCAGATGAATGATGGCCCAAGGAGGGGTTGAGCTGGCCAGGAACCAGGACGAGCATCTATAGAGCGCCCGCCGTGGTCGTGGTCGTGGTCGCAGTCGTGGGTAGTTGAGTGGTTGGGTGGTTGGCTATTTGGCTGGTTGGCATCAATTGGAGACAAGCTGGCAATTCAAATGAAGCCCTATTGACGGATGGCCAAATTGGTTGCGCGACTGCGTGGGCGACTCCGTGGGACAATGATACAGTGTACACACAATATATACATAACTTCATATATATATAGAATATGTCAGAGTGGGTGTATGGTGGAGGGGTTGGGTTGAGCTGTGGGTGGGCTCGTAATTTTAAATAGGGAATTACTGAATGGCTGTTGCCAGGGGCAGCGCTTTGACCCAACTGATGGCCCTGATGGGTGGCTGCTGTTAGCAAGGTCTCCCCAACCACAGACGCTAATCAATGAGCGGCTTTCATCATTACGAGTATCATCATCATCATTAAGATGGAGCTGATAAAGGTACTGGTCATTTTGCCGGACTGCTACCTTCTGCCTTTCAATTCGAAGCTGTTCGAAAAGTGTCTACTTCATTTGAATATAACGGTGTCGAGCCACTCGCACCACTCGATGCAAGCACACGACACGCCCCGTCTCCATCCTAGACTCCGAAGTGCATTTCAATTGACGCCACACAAAAATCAATTGAGTTGTGTTTGCCCATGCCCGTCGTCCAGCTGCTTCTGGGAAATCAGAGGCTTTTGATTCTGATTCTGATTCTGGTGCAGCAGCAGCAGCAGCAGCAGCATCAGTAGTGTCTGCCTGTCGGAATCTTTGTGCAATTGGTCCCGGTCTCTGGAATGCAAATAGTGCCAGAGATGCTGGGGAGCAATTGGGTTTGATGGAGCCCACACTGGTGGTGGAATGGTGGCAACAGGTCTGCCAGAGCCACAGCCACAGCCAGTGGAACAATGACGTCTGGGAGCCACCATTGTCTACTGATTGGGCTACTGAATACTGTGGGCAGGCAGATGAAACTAAATCGCGTTGACTCAAATCCCACCTGAAACCCGAACAAATCCGGAATTATCAACATCTGGTCGGCGATAAGAGAGGTTAAGTGTCGGGCACCAGGGCAAATCTCATGTAATCTAATTGAACTCGGAGTATGATTCAATTGCTCCTTTCTGATGGATAGACGGGCGGGAACGGGAACTGGAACTGGAACGGGAGCGGGAACGGGAACTGCCTTAACTCCTTTGACCAGCCACCGCTCCAGAGCTCTGCCATATGGAAATCGATCGACTCTATCGCCAAGTTACTCGTGTCTATCTGCATCGTACTGTATTTTCTAAAAACTGTACTGGCGAATATGTATCTGGAGCACGCATTTCATTTCCATTTCCATTTCAATTTCAATTTCGATTCCCATTCTCATTCCGGTCCAAGCCGATCCGTTCCAATCCTATGGACACTACATGTCTTTTGCGAATATTAATGAGAAAAATGTGATATAAAATAATAAATTTGCATGAATTATTCGCGTGTTCTCGCATTTGAATCAATCAATCAAAGGAGAGCAACAAGTAAAGCTCCACAGTCACAGCCACAGCCAGCCCCAACACCCTCGCAGGGCTCCCGACACACACCGCAAAGGCAAGACGATGTCAAGACGAAGCCAAGACGAGCCCGAAGCAGCCCAGTACCAATACCAGTACAGGCACGAGGGGATGGATGGCATCCCAATCCCCTCCACTGACGGACACCAATACTGTTATTAAGCCCCCAGTGTGGAGTCCAATTTGTCGAGGCTCGGCCGTCCACGTCCGTCCGTTCGTCGTTCCGCCGGTCCGTTCCTCCGAGCAGCAGCAGCCCACTTGTTGATTTCGGGCATGCCCGATACCCGATATAAAAGCATGGACGCTCAACCTTTCGCCACACAGTCCATCATTCGCCACATCCCGAGCAGAACACAGCTCTCTCAGCCGAGAACCCAGAAGCGAACTGAAATCGAGACCCAGCCGCAGCCGCAGCGTCAGAGAAGAGCAGGCCCAAAGAGAAGAGAGCCCCAATAGAACATAACTGTAACTGCTTGTGGCGGTGCGCTCTATTCGGAAACGGCAAACAGGAAACCGAATCCGACTCCTAAATCGAAATCTGCAATAAATTCGAATCTTCATCGAAAGTTCTAGAACTCTAGTGCGAAAAAAAAACTGAAAGTGAAAACGGAAACTCTGTGAAAGTCTTCAAAGTGAAAGCTAGAGGAAAATCGAACCGGAAAATGCAGGTATGTATAGCGATAAAAGTGAAGTTCATCGAAACAAATGTCCGCCAAGGAGCTAGTTTATAGATTAATCTGTGTGTTGAAGATACTCCACGATTAGTCCGAATCATCTTAAAGTGCATTTCGCCAAAGGATACAAATTTTTTACTTTGGGCTTAAAGCCCCCGAGTCTCCAGTATATTTTTTTTTTTTTTTGAGAGTTAATAAAATTGTTGTTAAGATTTCCTCCACATATCGTCCCAATTGGGAAAAGATCTGTCGTTTTAAGTGTAGTTCCCCTACTCGTCTAATCTTAAAAGGAAAAATCCCTTGCCCTGTCTGAATCACCGGACATTTTGTTTACGAATCTCAAATACTTGAAGATTCAAAGCCATTATCTGTTAATTTGTTTGAATTTCTGATCTCGTGCCTTCAATTCCGTAGCTCTTGTGATAAAGAAAGTGCTAAAAAAAATTGTAAAAAATTGTTAAATTGCGTTATCTCATGTGACGTGGGGGCGACTGGAAAAAAGACCTGGACACACGTCTAGACGGAAGTTAATTGAGCCTCTCCATTCCTATGGCAATTGCAATTGGTAGTTCTGTGGTTCTTCAGTTTCAGTTGTGCGAGGCAGTCATTCTCGTCATAATCTAAATAATCATACAATACTCGAAATACGAGCAGAGCTCAGCGAAATTATTTTCGCACTGGGCAACAGATTCTCCAGGCAACAGATAGATTCTTTTTAATAGGCAAAGGCCAGAAATTGGTCATGGCAGAGATTGTAGGGTTCCCGGCGACGCCAATAGGTCTGCTCTCCCGCGCTGGAATGTGATGGAGATCAGAAATGGCATCGGTATCGGGACTTGGATTCAGATCGTATGTTGTTTTTCTGTGCGGAACGGACAATAACATCAAGTGTACGGGCACTTGCGATGGTGCCTCAGGAATATTGCTTTCATCCGCTGAAAACCAAGAGTAAACAAAGTCCTCGACGATGGAGGCGCGATCGTGGGAAGAATCGTAAAGAATGATCAAAACAAATCTCAATCAAAATATTATGAATCCCTTGGCTTCATTTCCCCCAAAATCCGATGCAAAGCCAGAATTAGCGGCTGAGAACTTACCGAACCACAGCGGTTCGATCTAGTTTCAGTTAGTGATACCAAGTCCGGATCTTGGTGTTGCAGTGCAGCCATTTGCCATATGCTGACTCAGTGGAATATGTAGTTGGTGTCAAGTCAGCTTCGACTAGGGGGCTACGTGAGCTTAAAGGCAGCTCCAGTCGCAGACCAGGCCGAGAATTGGTTACATGTCGAGCCGCGCCTGAGCGCCGAGACGTTGCGTTGGTCACGCACTCCTCTGTACCGATCTGCTCCCCTCCACCCCCTCTCCCGCTCTCCTGCTATTCTCCGACTCTGAATCGGAGTCATCGATGCAAACCGAATCGAAATCAATTCAAAAGCAATTAATAATCAGATCACTTTTGTAATAAATCGCAATTTGTTTAATGGAAGAAAAAAACCTAAGCAAAAACCAGAAAGTAAGGCTAGCCCCAGAGGCCGCAGCTTCTGATACCCTATCTTTCTATGGCAGCTATGTGATATGGTCATTCGATTCGAACACAATTTGTTAAAGTTACGCAGAAGTCCCGTGGCACTTAAATTTATTGAGTTTGGTTCGATTCTCTTTAAAAACTCGAACAGATTCGTACACTTATGCTAACGCGTTGCAAGCGTCTCCCCTGCACAAGTATACCCACTGAAGGGTATTCAAATCGAAGGCGACTTTTCGCAATGAAATTAGTAAAGCGCTGCCAGATCGCCGGCTGGTCGGGTGAGGGTCGGTCGGATGGACAGGGGCGCGGGTTCATATGCGTCACTGGCTATTCAGAGAGGGCCCGGCGTGGGGGGACGACAGCAATCACAGTTTTTTTTTTGCAATTTCATTTTGCATTCGCCGCATTTGCATACGATCGCATCGCTCAGAGAGTGGGAGCGAGAGAGGGAGAGAGCGAGCCGAAAGAAAGAGCATAACGCAGCGAAGCTTTGCTCTTCTGGCGCTGCGAAACATGTATATGTATTTATACATGCGCGAGTGTATGTGAGTAAAGCGTCGCTGCCGACGCGGCGAGTAGCACGATGCGGAGAGACGAGCCCCCAACGCTTCGGGTATCACTTGATGCTGTGTTTATCCATTCCGCGTGACGTCGATTGCTCCCCTACTCTAACACATACGCAAGCTTAATTATGTGCTACATACTTCTTTTATATTAATGTACATGTACATACATACATACGTATGTATGTAAAGACAATTAGTAGGATTCTTTAATTGACGGCCCTGTCCTCGTTGTGTTGTTCTCTTCCTCCTCCACACCACTCTACCTCTCTCTGTCTTTCTATTTGCGTATGTGTGTGAGCAACGAGCCCCCTTTTCTACATGCTATTGCGTTCATAATTGTTTTTCAAGCTCCATTGAACTTGGGGCGTGGACGGTGATGATGATGATGCTGATGCTGATGGTGGCGATGATTATAACGTTCAAGTCGAAAACATCTCCGCACACGTCATCAGACGTCATATTAATGCTCTGCCGAAATAAGAGGGGGCTGGTCCTATTAAATGGTAGTTGTACTTTCTTATAAAGATGGCACTCATTTCACGGTCATTTAGGAGTTATACGGACATTCAATCTTAGAAAAAATGAATATTTTTTATGACTATTACATGAAAAATATTCTTTTTATTCATTTATTTAGGGTACTCAGAGCCGAGTAGGATAGGTCAAAATAAAGGGTATTGCCAGCTTCGGATTGCCCATAGCTAACATTTTTTTCTGTTATTGTTTTCTTTTGCCAAATCATTATAATGAAGTGATTTCAATTAAATGGGAACATTAGAGAGATAAGAAGCCGCTAAAGGGGTAGGGAAAGGAACGAGTGGTGGGATCAGAATAGTTCACAAAGGGCACGTTTCGAATTTGTTACGAGTATAATTTCAAATAGTGCTTCTATCATCTGGAACTGGCTTTGGTGCAAAAGCGAATGAGGTTCGCTATAAAAACCTATTATTTGTTTACTTTTCCAATTCACAAGCCTCTTGTAGGGCAGGCACAACCTCATTTAGTATTTGGAATATTTGAATTTAACGATTTCCATATGACTCATCATCGACAGCATACTCATGAAGTGGCACGGCACTCTCACACACGAACATGGCCATGCATACATACATACATACATACATACATATGTATGTATGGAGGTAGGTACGAAGAGGCTCAGGGTTATGCTCTCCGGCTTGGGTTCACCTCTGCCCGCTCAACTTTTTGGTGCAGCGAAGAGCGCACCCATGGCGGTGGCAGCGGCAGAGGCAGAGGCAGAGGGAGAGCGGATTAAATGGCTGATGCAATCGTGAAGCAAATTGGGCGAGAGTCGGATCGAAGTCGGAGTCGGAGGCAAAAGACAGAGTCAAAGTCGTCGCCATCGCTCCGGTGGTGGTCGATTGGGTGCTCGGCAGGTCGCTTGCTCGACTTGTTGCACAACAAACAGAAGGTAACCGGAGACCGCAACCCCGCCGCACACGTTCAAATTAAGCCGACTGAAGAATGCCAGAGAATCAGATTACGATTCACACACACACACTTAGAGAGGGAGAGAGAAAGAGAGCGGGAAATGCAGTGAGTAGGGGAGGCGAATGCACTTTACATACATACATACATAAATAATGATCGAACGGCAGGTTAATTGATAAATTACTATACACATTATGCATCGCACTCGCACTCTGATAGAGGAAGTTGCATACACCATAAACCATACATCAATTCCGATTTCCATTATACTTCCAATTCCACTTCCAATTCCAATTCCGATACGCCTCCTTGCTGTAATGACAATGTTAGTGTTAATGTACATGTTAAATGTTAATGCCACCAGCTGTCCGTCATCATCTGTCAGCCCGAGAGCTAAACAATTAGTGATAATTGCATTTCATTGGGACTACTCTACTCGTAAAATTTTCCACTTTTAAGAGAGTGGAAACGTGATATGTGGTTTCAAAAATTTTCCATTCCGTTTGCTGTTATGCTCCGCACATTACATCTACTCGTACGCACTACGCACTGCGCACACGCTGGCGCACAGAAGATAGATGCTTGATCTCGTTGCGATGTAGAACAGCGACGCGTCTGATAGTCGACCGCCAGAGAGGGGAGGGATCGGAAAGAAATTGTGCTATCAAAAGCTGGGGACCCGATGCTCCTTATACTTTAGTTCAAGTTCAGGGCGAAGAATTGCACCCTGGGGGGACCAGAAACTTTTCGAAGGGAATTTCCGGCACTTTCTCGAGCAGTACTGGACATTGGAGGAGACTTGGAAGACAACATAGAAGACTTGCACAGTTCTATTGTATTCTTGGCCGGAGTACAGAAGCTATTAAATGGGAATTTCCGCCACTTTTCAATGGAATTGGCTGGCAAATTCTGATCTAGGCACAGTCATGTGTCGCTCTGTAGGGTTTTCCAATTCTCTGAACTGACCTTTCATCGGCTCAAGGCGACACGAGCTCTCTGCCATCCATTCCCCCCCACTCTTATTTCCGCTGCTGCGCATGTGCGTGTGTGGCACCGACAGCGACACCGACCGATACCCAGCCGATACCAGGCCGATGGTAGGATGGTAGGAGACCAAGTCGAGGCCTCCTCACTGTTGCTAGGCGGCTGCACATACGCACAGACACACTCGCAGTCATAGCAGTCGTATCAATGACAGCAGGCAAAAAGCAAAAAAAAAAAAACACCATGAAAACGGCACAGAATTTGTGGCATGAACATGAATTTTCTCACGTCGTCACCAGCGGCGTTCCAGTGGCTGCTCCGCTGATCGGCTGCTCGTTCCAACCCACACACCAGTGCAACCTGCAGTCCAACAAATGTTTCCGACTGCCGACAGTTGCCTGTGCACACGTGTATCTGTGTACGAGTATACGAGTGTACGAGTCTATCTGTGTGGCTGTATCTCGGGCTGAGTGTGACGACTGGTCTTGGTCTCCGTTGCATGTTGCACTATCTTTTCCCCGAACTCTCCATCTGTCGCTCTGACTGTCCGTCTGTCCGCCTGTGCGTCTGGCTCTTGGTCTCACTTTGAATGAGCCGTCCTCTAGTCCCGCTTAAGTCTCTCCTCCTCCTCCTCCGCCCCGTGTTGGTGTCGTGTGGTTCCGGTGATGCTGTGGCACTGTTGGCTCTGGAGGTGTTGCTATCGCCTGTCACGACGTTAATTAGCAGAAAAGTGCAAACGATGCGGCGCTGTTGCTCCACGAGTGGTGGTGGTGCCTCTGGGGAAGAGATCTACCCATTATCCATTAGCGGAAGCGAGCCAATTTGGCTCACCCATGCACCAAATGCACACATGCACAAATGCACGAAGTATCTTGGGGAACGTCCACTGTCATGATGCAATAATTTGTGCCATCAAGCCACCGAACAATACGATCATACGATATCTTCGGCGAGTGCCAGGCCTCGACCTCTCTTCTCTCTGTGGGAGAAAACCAGCTCGAATGCGGGCTTGATGGTTTCTAGGAAATGGAACCTATAAATCTACGTTTCGAATGAAAGAGGAGCGGCTGTGGCAAGGCGAGAAGGCGGCAAGGCGGCAACCTAATTGACGAGACGAGCGATGACAATAATGGCCGATCCACCTGAGTGGTCTGTGACGTCGGATGCCCATGAATATGTATGCCACGAACCGATCCACGATCCGAGAGATGATCTCATTTTGGTGAGGGGATGGAAATGTACAGTTCTGTTCGGGTTCAAAGATTGCATCCGTGTCGCCTTTATAGGAAATACAGCCTAGCCTGGAAATAAAGCTAGGAAATGCAACGCAACCAACCCCTATCCTGAAAAAGAAGAAAGCAGTGCAATATTTTTGCTCTGTGGCGACGTGCTCCCGCTACCCTCCCCATTTCCCAGGGGGTGTGGGGCTCTCATCAGCAATACATCCCCATAGAGGCATCCATCGCCATCGAAAGGCCATTTCAATTCAGTGCCCCTTACGTCAGCGTTACGATATATCGCTGGCAACGCTTTGAGGTGTGCCGGCAGATAGCCAGAGCCCGGAGCGGAGACGGAGACGGAGACAGTGGCAGTGGTAGAGGCAGAAGCAGAGGCAGAGGCAGAGACAGAGGCACGAGACACAATTTCAAGCACCTGCAAGATTTTTCTCTCAATTGAATTTCGCTTTGTGCCGAACCGCCACCGCGGCCAATTGACCGGAAAGAGGGGTGCCGGTGGGGCGGGGCGGAGGTGATTTTGTGGTCGGACGATTTGTGTAACGTGCAATAAATAAATTACCCATAGAATTGAATCTAGTTGCAGTCGTTGTCGATGTCGATGTGGCCCGTCGATAAAGCGAAGAAAGAAAACTAGTCGAGAACCCGTCCCGTGCCGTCCTATCCCGCCACTCCACGCCGCTCCACTTCCCTCCATTCCACACCACACCACTCCACTCCACACCACAGCAACCGCAGTGGGGGCTGGGGCTGCCGCCCGGCAACAGTCGCCGGTTCGGACCGGACCGGCTCCACGCCACACGGCTGCCGGGCACAGCGGAAAGCGAACACGCGATGTGGCTGCCAGTCTGTCTGCCATTTTGGCTGCACCTCCCGGCGGTGCCGGCGGCAGCGGCGGCACCTCCATTACAATCTCAGTCAACGACTAGTTTTATGCCTCTGCCTGTGCCTCGGCCTCTCCTCCGCCTCCTCTCAAACAGCACACACAAAGATACAGATACAGATACAGCTACAGATATACGACTGCCGGGCAGTCAGCATTGCTACACTGTGTGGTATCTGCCCCTCCGCCTTTCTGCGCGATCTCTCTCCCGTTCAGCCCCCATCCCATCCCATTCGACCAAGCGACGATCGTCGCAGACAAACTGGCACTCACTCTTGATTGCAATGAAACGAGCGGCTAGAGGGACAGAGGGAAGCGGACAGACTCGGTCTCGGCTAATGGAACCTTGCATGATGATCGGTCGAATCTTGCCCCCAACCGCAGTCCCATTCCCAGACACGAAGGAGGAGAAGTGGTCTACACTGGCATCGCCAACTGTCTGTCAATTGGCTGAAAGCCAGGTCCCAAGATAAGGGAATGGGTCCGAAAGGGTTTGGGGGAATCCTGCCATGCAACAATTAAATCGAGACGAATTTATGAAATCAAATCCCATCGCACATATAAGATCATATTTATTGGTCCCAAGTCCCAAGGAGGAGGATAACTAGCAGCGAAGCCGCAGTGTGTCCGTTTTGTTCCGGACTGTCCCGCTCCCGCTCCCGCAACACCGCTCCGGCGGCGGCCACACAAAGAATTACATATGAATTCAGATTCTGGTCGACGAGGCGGCTTGTCACACGAGACAGCCACAGAGAGAGAGAGAGAGAGAGAGAGGGAGAGGGAGAGAGAGAGAGTCAGAGAGCAGCAGCGGCGACGACGGCGGTGCCTCTGCTTCTGTGTGTATCTGTGCGTTTGTGTGTGTTTCCGTCGGATGCTCTCCGCTCCGGCTGGGCACACGAGTATAAATAAAAGAGCCCGAGTCTGTGACGGCCAGTTCATTTACAGTTTTTCGCTGTTGAACAACAAACTTAGTGTCAGTGCCAGCGCCTCGCTTCCAAGCCAATATTCAAACCAATCCAATCACAAACCGATACGATCCGAAACCGATCCGATCCTCGCTCTTTTCGTGAATTGCCACCGTCGGACAGACCGAAGCCTCCATTGACACACCTTGACTTGTGAATTGTAATGTCGATGAACCGTGCGTATTCAAACGAGTGCCGCGCCAACCAAACCACCTCAACAGCACTGTCACTGCCACTGCAATTGAAGAAGTCCATATCTACATCTATATCAATAGATATATACTAGATCCACTGATCGATTCCGCTGATTCCGCTGATTCCGATCGAATGTGCCAAAGCCGTCAGCTCGACATTCGCTACGCCGAATATCACTGAAAGCCAGCCACCAAGCCGCTGCTTCCTCTCCAGCCCCTCCCCAAACGTGTCCGTGTGTGTCCTTCGTCTCCAGCCAGACCACAAGCCGATCTGCATCCGAATCTGCAGCGTGTGCGATAAGCTCCAGTCAAGATTCCGCCAACACTGAGCTGCGCGACCGCCAAGACGGCATCCATCGCCGGACCTATGTCAGTGCAAAGCCAACTGCTGCTGAACTTCAACCAGAAAACCCAAACGAGGAACCACAACAATATAGAGCTGATAAATTCGTTCATAACATAACGACGAGCGGATCTCTTCTGACTGCCGAAAGAGACCCAACGCAATCGCGACCGCCTGTTCTTATATATTAAACGTTAGGGAGAAATTTGCAAACATTTTTTACCGGAAGAGAAAAAAGAAATCAAATCAAAAGGTGAGCCATACTTCTCCTACTGTACGATAGAAAATATACCATACTATACTATATGTATCTAGTCTCGATAAAGTGGTGCTGCCACGTCAATCGGGTGCTTTGGATGAGTAATCGTCAAGCCAACAATAGACGGTGTTCAGACCTACAAATCCGCAATCCACGATCCCTATCTATGAAATTTCCCCACGGATTGCGTGGTTTCTATTTCCAATTCGAATTTAAAGAGAATCAAATCAAATCGAGTCGCCCCCGGTCCCGAGTGTTGGAAAAAGTTCCCAATCGAAGGGCAAATTGAGTCGAAAAATAAATGTCTGATGCAACATTCGCCAACGATTCGCGAGACTTGATCGGGGTATTATACATACACACATAATACCCTCGAATACCTGATTGAATAATTAATCGGTCACGCAGTAGTCCAGTCCCGTCTAGACGCCACTGGCCCTTGATCCCAGGCGTGGGTGCGTCGTGTAGTGTAGTGTAGTGTAGTGTTTGGGAACAGTGTTGTGTTGTCAGTTGTTTCTCGGATCCACTGACGTCACAGTGTAGTGTCACTCCAAATTTCGATTTCAATTTATCATCCTCACTCGGCCCACGCGAACCGCCGAGACACTGTAAAAAGAGATAGATTCTCATTCAATTTTCGGGTGTCAGCAGAGCCGCGTGGTATTGTGAAATTCAGATTTTGGATTTCGGATTTCAGTTTGGGGGTGAGTTCTGAAAGGATTTCTGGGTAGATCTCTGGACATTTCGCAATGTTCTAGAGAGCTCTGCCCCCAGATAGACACTGCCACTCGAAAAGGCCTTGCGCTCTTATCGGGGACGCTAAGACCTCCCCTGGTTGACGAGTATGTATAATTGCTAGCGATAACCGGGAGGAGGAGCATGACTGGCCGATCGCCAAGTGACTATCAAGTCGTTGTTGAGTTTATTAACCTATATTATAGTCGGAGTCGGTCGGATGATGATGATTGTGATGTGATGTGATGTGATGAGATTGAGATGTCTTTGCAGTGGAATTTGATACTGGCTTTGAACTTTGCACTCATTTCCGATTGGTTCGTTCTCTTACAGAAAATGAATTTAAGTTTGTGCGCCTTAGCGCTGCTGCTGTTCGGCAGCCTCTCGAGCGTCCAGAGCCGTGCCGTGGACATTGTAGACGATAGCAACGATGTCGACAACTCCATCGAGGCGGAGCCGGAGGAGAAGCCCCGAGGACGCCCCTTCGAGGCCGACTGGCTCAAGTTCACCAAATCGCCGCCCGCCAAGCTGCAGCAGGCAGCCGGCGCCACCCTGGAGATTGTCTGTGAGATGATGGGCTCCCAAGTGCCCAGCATCCAGTGGGTGGTCGGCCACATGCCGCTCTCTGAGGTAAGTCCAGTACACTGGAGGGAGCTCCTCTTGAGCAGCAGCATGCTGATCGCGCTCCTTTATCTTCAGATTGAGAACCTCGAGTCGAATGTGGTGTCCGAGGATGCGGCCAGTGCCATTGTCCGCGTGCGATCTGTACACATCATCGATCACATGCTGAGCGAACCCCGCACCTACACCTGCGTGGGACGCACTGGCTCCAAGACCGTCTACGCCAGCACCGTGGTCCACCCAGTGCGCTCCGATCTGGTTGATATGCGCATGGTGCGCGAGAAGCAGTATCCGGGCCCCCAGAAGCCGCGCATCATCTACACCGAGAAGACCCATCTGGATCTGATTGGCTCCAGTGTGATGCTGCCCTGCAAGGTGCACGCACGGCCCCGTGCCGAAGTCACTTGGTTGAACAACGAGAACAAGGAGGTTGTCCAGAGCCATCGCTACAAGGTGCTGCCCACGGGCGATCTGCTCATCTCGGAGATCAAGTGGGAGGATATGGGCAACTACAAGTGCATTGCCCGCAACTCTGCTGGCCGCGACTCAGCCGACACCTTTGTTTATCCTGTACTTGTAAGTATCCTCTTCTCTACTATTCTCTATCTGTCTACTCGTACATCCTGTAGGATGTAGGAATTATGCTAGAGTGAAAGCATTTTACTAACAAACCCTATCCGTTTGCTTGTTCTATTTGCAGAAGGAGCAAGACTAAAGATCCCACCAAAACTACACAAATCAAAGGGCTATTGGATTGACAGCGACAGAGAATTCATCTAGTTAGTTAGATAGATCAAATGCCTTCGAAGATGCGAGAAAACAAAACCGGAATGTGCTAAGAAAAATCACAAAAAAACACCCAAAAAAACAAAAGAAAAGAAAAATAATTATTTCGAAATGAAAGAAAGTAAGGTCATACGTTGTACAATGTAGGTTAAGAGCCAGTTTAGATTGTAACCCAGGTAATCTGTAATCCATATCTAATGCCGGCTTAGACTATAAAATTTCCTATCGACTTAAACGCATCGAATAGCTATTACATCGAATCTTATCCACCATATGTACGCGTATATGGTTTCCTTCAATTTTAGTTTTAGTCATCAGGCTTGTAATCAAATCACACGTCTTGTTCTGTAAGCGCAGCAATGATGGTTCCTAACGATTCAGGCGAGCTCTAGTTAACCTTAAGCTCCAACGTAAGAGTAATTGGCCGTTTACTTAATGAGGGTGCCCCCAGCACCCAGCACCACCCAACCCCAACAATCAGTCACCCAATTCGTATTTATGTGCACCGCAATCATTTCTTACAACTAATTTATTGATCGACAAAATTCATCCAGCAATTCATCGCAATCCATACAGAATCACCGCACGGAATAGTATTTCACGGAACGAATCAGCAGTTTCATAGGCTACCACCACATCCACAACCCAACTAAAAATACGATAAATACATGTTTTATTATTATTTTGTAAGCTAAGTGAACTGAAATATGGTTTTCTCTTAATTTGTTTAGTCTGTTTTTTTTTTGAATAAATAGAAAAAGAAAAGCGAAGCGATCAGAGTGTGTGTCTAATACTGGGGGGATTGGGCAAACAAAACTCGGCCTCGCCTCTCTTCTGCGTTCACAAATCACTTTATTGACAGATCACTACAGAGTACAGATTACAGTCACATTATCTACATAAACTGGTACAGTTACATACGTAAACATTTAATGGTAGTACTATTACAACAAATAACGATCTCGATCTCGATCTCAATCCGAACTGAACTGAACCGAACCGAACAGATCTTACGTACACAGATGATACGACTGACTAAATTGCTGGAGTAAAATATTGATAGATTGTTCTTTCGGATGACCTTCAGCTTGCGGCCACCCGGCGATCATTTCAGTTTAGGATGTGTTTCAATTTGGGGTCATACGTATACGAGGGGCCTAATCTCAAGTCCCGATTGTGCGCTTAAGCGATGGGCATCACTATACTACGAATAAGTATACGAGCATACGTATACGTATACACGAGTAAAATTCATCAAATTAAATCAAATCAAAATCAATCTGCTCTGATATTGTCACATTTCTTTGGAATTTCACATTCAAGCGTCGGTCTGCACAAGGGTTGTGTTCTTTTTAAACCACCCCAAAATGGTACTCTACTCGTAATTTCACCATCGCTGGCAATATGCCATCAGCAGCCTGAAAGATCAAAGGCAGAAGAGAATATTGCTGAGGAATCAGATCCATCATCGGTTTGTTATTGTTCTGTTCTGTTTTTGGCAAACTTTTTTGCAGTATTGTCTCCAAATTGCGATGGATGGATGGATGGTGTTTGCGGCGTGCGTGTGGTGTGTATGGTGTGATCTCGTGGACGGACTCTAATTGTACAATGATAATACTTTCAATTTGAAATGTTTCGGTTAATGATTGGCTGGGCATGTGATCGTGATCATTCCCACCGCCGACAAAGATCTTCTCTTGGGCTCTATTTTCGGTACGGTCTGCAGGCAATCGATCAGGGGGAAATGAGAATGGGAACGACAGCGGCAACGAAAGTGTTTCTCTTGATCAGTCGAGCAGCTGGATGTCGTGCCGATGGCGGTGGCGGTGGCATTAAGCGCCTGGTCTGTTGCCGGGCAAACTTTTTTTTTTGTCTTTTTTATTTTTTGGGCCAATTTGAAAGTCGCTCGTGAGTCATTGAGTAGTTTGCCAAGTGCGCCGCCTTTGCCGACAACCAGTTTCGCTTGCCAGCTCCCTCAGATCCCTCTCCATCTCCATCTCCGTCTCCGTCTCCGTCTTACTCCACATTCAGATCTCGCCGTGCCTGGCCCGGACCCACGACATTCATGCGAGGGGCTAGCCGAATGATTGATGATTTATTCAGATTTTCGTCAACGCTAATTGAAGAGTGTGCCATCGATCACGGGGCCCTAGTGGCTCCCAGGACGCAGCCAGACAGCACAAGGCACGTCTCCGAATCGACTTGACGCGACGCGACGGACAGACACCTGTCTGCTAACATATAACATACAGAAATACAGGTGGCGAAGAATATTGCTAAAAGAAACGCGTGTGTCAGTGGGAATTCCGGGAATGCAATCGATCGATTACTTGTGCTTAACTCTAGTCAACTGATGGGGAATTTCTGAGGACACATTTGTCAGTTATCAGTGTGTTTTTGGCACATCACGTAGAAAACAGCAAGGAAATTCAGACAATCACTCAAATCACAATATACGATACACTTATTAAGCCTAGGGTTAGTTGGAATCAAAGTGGAAACGGAAAACAGCAGAGTCACAAAAAGAAGACGGCGACAAATTAATCTAGGTTAAGAGCAAAGTTCTGGAATTTCGAAGAGCCCCAAACGAAGTGCTTGGGGGGTGGTTCATAAGATTGTGCTCCTCCTCCTTCTTACGTTAGACGTTGAGCACGGAATGCTTCTTGTTTCCGCCGGATGGTAGCTGTACGGCGATCACTGCCAGGCGTCCATCGCGTAGCGGTGCCAGGATGTGGGTGTTGCCCGGTGTGACCACCACCGTCTGGATGGGCACATGCAGGGGAATGTCGAACACGGGCTTCAACCTGTTGTCGAGAAAGAAAATAATAAGCAATGAGCATTTAAGTCTAGACGGTGTTGGATTCGTAGATTATAGTATAGCGTTGAAATTTCGACGGAGATCGGAAGATTTCACTGTGGGAGTTTTCCTTTAAACAAGCCAAATAAATATATCTAAGTAGCGGGTATTTTACAGTCGAAAGATTGACCATGGCGTTATAGCGTCGTTCTTTTTAATTCTCAGAAATGGTCTTCGTTGTATGTATTTTTGTAAAATATTTCTCAGAAGAGCCGAAATTCGAAATAGTTTTTATTTAAAAAAGCTAAATGGTTTCATTTTAGCCTTGGAGAAGGTATTATAAATTTAGTCATAACTTTATCTGTCTGCATCTCTCAGTCTCAACGAAAGTCGGTGCCCATCCGATTACTATGACACTATTGTAGCTGGGGTCTATGACACCATTAAGGCTCATCGCTATGGCACTATTAAAGCTGGGGGCAATGAAACTATTCAAAGCTGTCTGCTGTTAGAGTAAGCCGATTGCTAGGCTCGACTCGACACGCACAAGCGAATGCTGCCTAACAGAATGCTCGAGAATAGTGAAAAGAGCAACAGCTCGACTCGGGTTCAAACTGGATAGCATGACACGATGAAAGCTAACTTATATGTATATGCCACTTCTAAAGCTGCCTGATGAATTAGACCCTTGGGAATATGGGTATAATATCGTTGTTTTTTGGACTTACCCATGCAATCTGCTCATGGTTATGTCGCCGGCATCATCGGCCACAACCAAATAATCGGAGGCACAGGCCAGTCCCGTAACCCGTCCCGAAACGTACTTCGACCCGAGACTGGATCCATTGATGCTGTACACATGCACCGAGTGCGAGGTGTCGTCCAGGGCGCTAAAGGCGATGTGACCTACGGGAGCGGGGAGAATATAGGGAATCAAAGTTGATAATTGTGTTATATCTCGTCGTGAATGATATGGTATGGTATGGTATGGTATGTGGGGGGTAAGCTGGTAATCTATAGCACATTCTTTGATCTTATCGATGCAAAACCGAAGCGAGCGGGGCAAAGCGTACAGATTGCGGAATGTGGGGCAGGGCGTGTTTCGTGTTTCGTTTCATCTATCTACGCAGTGGAAATATCAATAGACGCGACCAATAGCCCGGTGCGTGTGTGTGTGTGTGTGTGTGTGTGTGCGTCAGATAACCTGTCATCGCATCGTCCGCAAAGATTATGACATGGCGACATACTGCTCCACACCACACACCGCACACCGCACACCACACACCATACACCACAAATGTGGCTCCCTCCCGCCATCTCTCTCGCGTGCAATGCGTAGTTGCTGTTATCTCTGGGGGAGTGTGCGGAGTGTGGGTCGTGTCTGTGTGCCAATGCCAGACCCGAGAAGAACTCGTTCGAGCAGAAGGAAGACTATGCTCAATTCTCTAGATTGGATCTGAATGAACTTCCTAATAGTGCATACATATGTGACCGACTCAGATCTAACTAGAAATAACCGTGTCCGATCTGGTCTGGGTGGTTCTTGCCAATCTTGAAATTCATTCAAAAGTTCTCGATCTCACACACACACACACAGACACGCAGACACATATGTATATGTTGGTACTTATGTATATCTTGATCTTTATTAGGGTCTCTTGACAGAATTTACTACAACTATTTAATAAGACTCTCGAATCTAAAAACTGAATGAATCGCCGACACTGCCGCCGCACTCTGACTACGCACAAGACAAGCGGGGCAAGACGAGTGGAGAGTGAGGAGCGACAGTGAGGAGGGGAGGAGACCGAGTGGATACGGGGGCTGTCAAAACGGAGGGACAGACGGTCGGCTGACGGGTCGTGTGACTGTGACGCGATTCGTTCGTGGCGGGCTCGTTCGTCTCTGCTTTGATTCCATTAACGACGCGTCGTTTGGGTTAATGTTAATGCCAGCAGAACCGATTGGATGGATGGACGGACGGGACGGATGGGTGGATGTGGATGTGGATGTGGAGGAGAATATGTGTATGCATGTTCGGCTTGGAATATGTATATTCGTTGGTGGCTGTTGCTGATAGGCAATCAATGGATCGCAGGGAGATGGAGGCGTGTCGCGGTGAGGCGGTGGGGCGGTGGGGAAGCACAGGCGGTGGGGTCTTTCATTAGGGGCGATGTAATTGATTGGAGCTCGACAAGAACGCAATTAAAGACCCATAATGTGGCCTGGAAACTCAGTTGGGTTGAATGACGTTTTCGATTCGATTTGAATAATTCTGAATTCTGAACTGAACTCGCTGCCGGATGTTGCGAATTGATAATCTCAAGTATAGAATTTCCACGATAAGGAGATCTGCCTGCCACCCTCCGCCTGCAGCAGTGTAGTCCACCAAAGAACACATGTTGCACATGTGTGAAGAGTTATATGGCAGTGTTATATCAAACTCAAAAGTCCAAGCCGATTGCATGAGGATCGAGTGGATTCTGAAATCTATATGGCTGAATATTTGAAGAATTCAATAAACGAGTTGGCTGGCGCCCGATTGACGTAGCATTTCGCACATTGAAGGCAAGGCCAAGGCATTTCAAATCTGATATGTGAATATATAATTCAATGTTTCAGACCTATTCAATATACATACATCCATATACAGGAAATGTAAATGGGGACTTCGCCGAAGAAACTCTTTGGGGAATTCCGAAGCGTATTTGCAGCCTGCGGATTTTTGGGGGATTTCCGCCGGTAATGCTCAAACTTAATCTTAATTTGCTTTTTATTAGACCAATTATAGGCCCATTGAAACTGGTGCCCACCCTTTTGATATGCCAATCTTCAATCTTCTATATGGAACTGTACTAAGAATCAAAACAAACAGGGCCCCAAGTGCCAATTGCTAGTAAAAAAATACCAGCTGCGTTATCAGACATGACATGTCCTAACGGTGAGGGAATTAAAACATAACAAACCAAAAGCAGCAACAACAACAAAATATTCCATCTATAAACCGGATTCAAAATTGTACGCACCTTGGACAGTTGCTATGAGGAATGGTGGGAAATACCGAGCGAGGCATACATTTTGTGGGCTGACAAACTTCTAACCTTGCCAGGGGGGTTTGTCTACTTTACGATCTCATCTCACATTGTTTAAGCATGCTTGAATTTGGATTAATGCCCGGCCTGCACCCCCCAGCACGCCGCTGCACCCCGTGATAAGATACAGACACCCGCCAAAGCAGAGCAGATCGTACCAGAGCAGGGCAGAGAAGAGCAGTGGTGCATGGGTCGAACGGAGAAGTCGGACACACATTTTGTACAGGCACTGTGAGGGGCACATGGCCACACAATCACGTGATTCTCGCCGCTTCTTTTATATATGCACTGAGTATGTGGCAATTGACGATAACGGAGAGGGCCAGCTTGGTGCTGATTAAATTGTTTGATTGCCCGCTCCTCAAACATAATTGGACGTGGCACGTGAGTGCTTTGTCAACCGCAGAGGACTGTGATTACGGTGTACAATGAGTAAACGGCAAAGAGAAGACTGCGAGAAAGAGAATCGGTGTTTGGGTGCACCCAAAGGGTGTTTGGATCATGGGTTCTTTCCGATACATAATACACTTTGATGGCAGGGAGGCAAGGATCATCCTGTATAGCATAAATCCGCCCTAATCAGACAATAGTAAGCGTTTAGTCCATTAGTAACGGTCCCCAAATGCATGCTACAGTCTAAAAGTTTTCCTAACTGAAAGTGTAGCCTGATTTTGTGCAAATCTTTGCCTACTTTTCGGCGCAGACAGAAAAACCTTGTCAATGGGGATGGATGGATAACTGGTAGTTACCATCTTGAACTCACCGTGATATGATAGCGTGACAAATGAGATTTGCACACACGACTCTGTGCATCCGATTGGCTTTAGGGTCCTCACAAACTGTCCCTCCTGCAGGGTATACACGTTGACGGTGCCATCCTGGAAAACAAACGACGGACGATGTTCAGAGGCCGACTGCTCCGATTTGACAGTGACTTAGAGGCTGAGGCTTACCAGCGACCCGGAGACCACAAGGTCCAGCTCCGTATAGATGGCTACACTGGAGATGGCATCGTCGTGGCCATAGAGCACGGTGAGTGGCTTGGGGGAGTAGCTGTTCTGCGTATTCACCTGGGTGATCGCTTGCAGGTGGGACTGTCCCGTGAGGGCATGCACCGGAATGCTGCTAGACTGTCCGCCACCGCCCTGCTGGTTCGACTGCTGGATGCTCCACACAATGCAGGTGCAGTCACGGGAGCCGGTGACCAAGTAGGAGCCACAATTGTCCAGCGCTATGCAGGTGATAATGTCGAGGTGGCGGGTCACCGAGGCCACCGTCTTGCCCTTGTTTAGATTGTACACCCGCAGGGCGTTGTCCCAAATGCCGCCCGCATAGAGGAGCTTACCATCGGTGCTCACGGCGAAGAGCTGCGAGTGCGGTGGCTGAGAGGAGTGGAAGGGCCCAAAGACCCGCTTTCGATTTCTGCAATTCGATTCAATTGGATTAAAGATACAATCCCAGTGCCAGAGGAAGGATTTACTTGAGATTGGTTGTGGTAGCATCGATTTCCAGCAGGAATCCCTGGTCCTTGTCGTAGGACAGCCACGAGTTGCAGCCGAGAATAGTGGACTTGGACACGCTGACCAGCACATCGGGACTCAGCTGCAGGAAGGAACGCGGTGGACTCCGCGGCGAGCTGAGATACGCAATGGGATCCTTGGGCGTGGACAGCTCGCAGTAGTACTGGACCACTTTGTCCAGGAACTGTGTAAGGTCGGGCCGACGCAGCTCGGCGCGTACCAGCTTCATGGCCGTCTCATCCTGGGTGAGGCGACGCGGATGCGGCTCTCGCAGCAGCTGTGACGGCACCTGGCCAAAGTTGTTTATCATGCCTGGCGGGAAAAAGAGAGGACGGTGAGCAAGGTTTTCGATGGCAGTTCATAGCTAGAGACACTAACCCTCTACGGCCTCCCGTTCCACTTGGTTGGTAATCTTGTCCAGATCCACGGCCCCCTCGTAGGAGCAATAGTAGAAGACGTTCAGGGCCTCCGCTGCCTTGGGTCCCTTCTGTTTGTAGCCAAAGATCAAGTCGATCCAATGGTGCAGATGCTGGCTGACATACTCGGACTCCAGCGCCCGGCGGTGAATGGCAATGAATTCCTCTGGGGTGGTCGCCCAAGCGGGCAAAATGACATCGTCCACCTTTTCTTTGGTTATTTGCAAGTGTCCCAAATCGAATCTGTGGGAATGGGTCCATTAGTTCTGAATTGGGAAGAGTCCAAGGACTCGATATGTACTTGTTCATGTTCTTCAGGAACTCGGGGAAGTAAAAGAACTCGGGTATCAGCTCCTTGACGTCGTTCGGATTGTCCATCAGCAGCTTCCAGGTCTGCGGTATCGAGTGGAATTGTCGATCGGCCACATCGAAGCGGCCGCTCTGCAGCTCGATGTGTAGCGAGGTGAAGGGCTCCACTCTCAGTAGATAGTGCAGTACTCCGGCCGAGTTGGAGTAGTGGGTTCCGTAGTGGAACTTTGGTATGGCACCCGACGGGTCTTCAAAGGAATCGTATTTGCTGCGCACCTCAGCCTCGTTCTTAGGGTTAATCTGTCACGGACAATGCGTATGATTTAATGCGTTTTCATTTATGAATCATTCAACACTTACACATCCAATGGGCTTGGACAAGTCTCGGAATGATTTCGGATCCGTCAGATCCAGCACATCACTAGAGTAGTCGGCGAGGATCCAGGGGAAAACAGGATACTGACTAAGGTCGTTGTACGAGCGGCCTGCAAAGGAGAACAGGAGTGGCACTTTAATCAGAGCTATCTGATTAAGGATGGAGTTCGAGTCCTACCAGCGATGGTGTTTAGGTACATCAGGTACTCAAAGTTGGATATCTCCCGATTGATCCAGCGCTGGGTGAGGCCCGAGGCTCTCAGCAGCTCCGCTGGCGAGCGACCCGAGCCGTACAGTATATTCGGTAGCGGAAGACCCACGATTTTGGTGAAGACCTTGTTACGAGTCTGTTTTGCGAAATAGAAGCACGGATTAGGAAAGGAAGAACTCTCTAGGGGCGCCAATGGGGCGGGACCCACCTTCGTTGTGAAGTTGAGGAAGTAGCTGGTCTGGTCCACCAGGAAGATCTCCAGCGCACTCCGACGCAGATTGTACTTCCGCAGATGGACCTCGCGTATTTTGTTGGTGGAGAACCTGAAGTCGTGCTTGGACCCATCCTCAGTGGGCGGGCTCAGGTCCACGAAGGTGAACACGCTCTGGTTGACCTCGATGCGCCCCTTGACCTTGGTCATCAGGGTGATAAGCTCACAGTCCTGCGACATGACCAGCTTCTCCAGGGCCACATCCTGCTGCGACTGCGAGTCGATGAGCTGCCGCAGCTCCTCCTCCAGCTGGGAGCTCTCGTCGTCGGCCAGGAAGTCGCGCACCACCGCATTCTTGATGGTTGAATCGAACTCCGATATTTCCCTGTGTGGAAACGATCAGTCAAATGCAGTTCTTGGCTGGACCGGACAAATGGGCTTACTTGGCGTCGTAGGCACTGGTGGCATTGTCCCTGAGGTTGGCCGCATTCTCATGCTTGTTGGGGTACAGCTGGGGCTCCAGCTTCAGGCGCATGCGTGCAACATTCTCGTGGGGCGACAGCTTCCAGAACTCCTCGCCCACGTCCCTAAAAGAAAAATGAATGAATTTTAGGACCCCAGTCAGAGAAGTTTCATCAGTTTATCAGAGGAGTGCGAGATGAGACGGTGGATCCTATCAAAGACTAGGACACAAGACAGCAGTATTTTGGAATCACAAAAGTTTTTTGGAGTTTCTTTTATTGTTGGGTTGCGATGAAAGTCATTTTAGAGCACGACAATGATTAATCGAATATGTACAGATGAAAGTCCTTTGTCGAATTGCAGGCGGTCCTCAGACAACGATGGGTGCGGCCAGGGTCTTGGCGAACACCGGAGCTGGGGCAGCAGCCACCACGGGGGCAACGGGAGCGGCAATGGTCTTGGCCAGAACTGGTGCCACGGGGGCCACGGCAACGGGCACATCCTTCTGCACCACGGCGTTGAATCCGTTGATGTCGTCGGCGTAGTAGGTGACGATGCGACGGGAACCGTCGGGCTCGATCAGGGAGTAGGAGCCACGCACGACATCGCCATCACGGGTCTCCTCCTGGGTCTTTGAGTCACCAGTCAGATTATCCTGGACATCGTAGGCGAACCTGTACTGTGGATGGGCGTCCACAATCTCGGTGGCAATGGGAGCGGCCACGGGAGCAGCCAGAGGAGCGGCAACTGGAGCGGCAAGAGGAGCAGCGACCACGTTCTTGGCTAGCACTGGAGCAGCCACTGGGGCGGCCAGAGGAGCGGCAGCAACTGGAGCAGCGAATGGTGCAGCGAATGGTGCAGCGAAGGGACCAGCTAGGGGAGCAGCAGCATAGTTCCTGGCCACCAGAGGGGCGGAGTAGCCCAGAGGAGCCGAGTAGGCGGCCGGGGCAAAGTATGGCGAGGCGCCCAGAGGCGAGGTGTAGGCCAGTGGTGCGCCGAAAGGAGCTGCCGCCAGGGGGCCGCCCAGAGGAGCCACCAGACCAGCCTGAGCCGAGAGGGCCATCGAGGAGAGGACTGCTACGACCTAAAAGATGACGAAGAATCAGCGTGAGGCTCCCATGAGTCCGGGCCTGGGCGCACTTACCGTCAGAGGATTCATTGTGCGGCTTGGGTGGGGGTTTTTGTGCGATTGTCACCGTCGGTTATCAAAAATGAACTGACATGCCCTGACCAAAAAAACGCCGACTTTTATACGCTGCGGAGATCCATTCGCGATCCATTCGCGTGCGAAATTTGCATTCGTCGCTCAGCTGTTGGGAGCCGTGCGTACGTACCAATTGCGTATGGAGGGGGGGTGGGGGCCCCCATTGTGCCCAACCGAAATCTCCTTGCGTCTCTTCCTCCTTGGCTTTTGGCCGCGTCTGCCTATGATCCAAATTCTCGGCACGTAGACCAATTTCCAGTCGTCTTATGTCTTCTGTTGACTGCCTGCCACTTGCCATTTGCCGCTTCAAGTTTTCATTTTTATTTGCGGGTCTGTTTTTCGATTTTTACCTTGCTCTGACCGGGCATTCGGACCGGGCTCTGTTGACTGGATTGAAAGTGAATGCGACTTGATTATGCTTCTGTGCTGGCTGCGGTTTCTGCGTTAATTGTCATGCAGGGTGGGCTCCATCTATCCATCCGTCCAATGGCAGTGCTTTAATTTCAATCTTTTACACCCAGAATCACTTTGAACTCGAAAAAGGGTTCAATATGGCAGGTGGAAATCGCTGTGTCCTTCCTGGTTCTCCTGGAGCGTTTGTCCTCGGAATTGGTTTCGATGCGATTCGATTCGATTCGATTTGGGTGGTGGCATTGGACGGACTCGCCCACGAATTGGAAAGTTTTAATGTCCATTCGATGGGGCTTCAATTGGAAATGCTAATGAGAAACACCTTGTACATAATAAGGTCTTTTCACCCAAGGGTCTGGTTTCACCTGGGACACGCGATAACTGGGCCAAAGTGTTGCCCAAAATGTCTGCATATTTGCGGGAATATCAGAACCATCAACAAATATGTGGCCTCTATCCCGTGGCAGATCACTCAGATCTACAAAGCAGATCAATCTACGGCGAGCACCACGTATTCCCTTCTCCTATTTTTGGCTCTGGGATACCCAATGTCCCATACCCAGCCACTGCTTAGAGATTCTCCATCGATTCCATGCTGTAACTGGCGGATGGCTCCGAAAGCGTGACTCTTTTGCTAAGTGCAACCAACGACCTTGCGACTTGTTGGCTCCGGATTCATTTCGGAGCGTGTTCAGATAGATAGAGAGAGAGAGAGAGAGCGCGAGGAGAGCCACCTTACTCTCCGAGCTAACGGTTGTCGGCGTAGATTGTCGCCACCGGAAACGAGGCTAAAACACATCCAATTCGGCCCAAAGCGAATGGAATGCTCTACCGCCATAAATGCAGTTCCTTGCTCAATCTTCCCCCGAGAAGAGAATTAATTAAAAGTAGATGAAATAGTACGAGTACGAGTACTCGCACTCGCACCAGTAGCCAGACGTTGCCACTTTGCTGCCGCTGTGGTGCCACTTTGCTGCCTCTGTGGTGCCAATTGTGGGCAAGGTCGCTGCGGTTAAAGCTTCCAAAATGCCTGCAGCTTGGCTTTTTGGCCCGATCGAGGCAATTACGTTGGCTAAGTGGCTCTCGACTTGGCCAGCAGCGTCGGCAACGTAAGCAACGTAAGCGCTGAGCTCTGGGCTCTGTGGCATGTGGGCGCGTGTGCGTTTGAGTGCAAATGAGTGTCTCTGCTACAGGCTTTTCTTGTGGTAGAAGGGTATATTAGTTGCTTGTGGATCAAGAGAGGGATTGAGAGAGCTATAAATACATATATTTTCAAATTGATACCAATAGTTTCGATTCGAGAGTGGAAATTGCAAAAAGAAAGTGATGCTAATATGAAAATATTTGATCATATTTCAAATAAATTTGGATTAAATATATTTCCTAAAAATTTAATTCAAAGGGTTGGATTTTATTTAATTTCACGAGGTTTGTACTTAAAGCCCGAAACTAAAATTCGGATAGTAGAGCCATCATTCTTTATCTATTCTCTACTCCATTGAGAGTCTGTACTTAAGAGAGAATCCTTCGAAATGTTCTCTAGGGTTTCATTGCTTTCCAGTGATAGTCCGCAATGAGGCTTGATCGGATCGTTGGTATTCCGTCTCTCCTTTGACGAGACCCTAGAGAACAAGAGTACTTTACATTTACATTAACAAATGATAGGTTAAAGATTCGACCAAAGCCGTCTTCTTTTGCCAGAATGTTAAAGTATCAAATTAAAGGCCTGATCGATGGCATTCCCTATTCATTATTTCATTCATAGAAAATAAGGTCTCATTGTCCGGAATGGCCTTTCGATTATTCTGAATTCCTAATCGAAATAGTGGGTATCTTTTCTGTTGGAATACTCGATTATGGCATTCCTTTTGCTGGATTTATTTTCGGCTCCGGGTGGGTACGTGAGCGAGTGCGTAATTGCTCCATCGACAAAGTTCTTCCATTTTCCATTTTCGATTTCTAATTAAACGAGTGGCCTGCCGCACCACTGTGAATGATCTTTTTTTTTATGTTGTTTGTTTTTGCAACTGCAACTGCCACTGCCTCAATATGAGGCAGCTATTACATCAGACAAAGTTCGGCTTAGGCTCAGGCACAGGCACAGGCGCAGGCACAGGCTCAGGCCTAGGCGGCTCGCTGGAGAATTCAGTGAGAATTCACCGAAAAAAACGAAACCAGATTGGGCAGCGGAAAACGAGTCTCCGATCGCTCAGAGCTACTCAGAGTGCTCTGAGTGCTCCCAGCCGCTGCTTGGAGCGGCGCTCTTGAACAGACATTATGGTTATGGCCTGATCTGGTCTGGTCTGTCGCCGGAGTGGAGTGGAGTGGACAGTGAGTGGTGTTGTGTGTGCCTGGGAGCTATTCCATTGAGAAAATTTTAGCAGTCATGATGAAATCCGCACCAGAAACACGAAATAGCCACCGATCACACACAGATGAGTGCAAGTCTGGGGTGCAAGATCGAGATCGAGATCCAGATCGAGATCGCTGCAAATGCAGCCACCAAATGAGACGCAATTGTCACTCTGCCCATTAGATTGTCCAGTTTTGAGTCTCTGCTGTGGCGGAGCAGGAGACGGTGACGGTGACGGAGACGGGGGCCAGGGGCCAGTGGCCAGTGGCCAGACCGCGAGTCGAATATAAAACTGAAGAGATCGCGGAAAATGCATCTCACACTCGATCTGAGTTCTTGCAGAGCAGACACAAGGAGCTCCCAGCAGCAGCAGCAGCAGCCACAGGCACAGCCACCACAACCGCATTCACATCCTTCACAATGTTCGCCCAGGTAAGCCTCCAGGATCAGCTCGATGCCAAGCCACTGCTCCTCCACTGATTCCTCTCCTCCACAGACCTTGCTCGTTCTCGGCCTCGCCCTGTCCGTCGCAGTGGCCATTCCCATCGATCCCTATGGCTCCTCCATCTCGTATGCAGCTCCGGCCGTATCGTATGCAGCTCCGGCCGTGTCGTATGCAGCTCCTGCCATCTCGTATGCCGCTCCCAAGCTGCTGGCCGCCCCGGCCATCTCCTATGCGGCTCCAGCCATCTCGTATGCAGCTCCCAAGCTGCTGGCTGCCCCCGTGGCCGTGGCCAAGGTGGCTGTGGCGGAGCCCTACGATCCCAATCCACAGTACAGCTTCTCGTACGGCGTGACCGATCACAAAACCGGCGACTCCAAGCAGCAGGAGGAGACGCTCGTCAACGGAGTGGTCCATGGCAGCTACTCCCTGGCCGAGCCCGACGGCACCATCCGCAAGGTCACCTACACCGCCGACAAGGTCAACGGCTTCAATGCGGTCGTCGAGAAGAAGGGCGTGGCGATCGCCAAGCCCGTCCTGGCCGTAGCCGCCGTGCCGGCCGTCACCAAGATTGGATACGCCTCCGGTCCCGGCCTCAGCCTGGGCGGACACTACTAGGCGGAGGAGCCCCACGAGGAGCATGACGAACTCTCTGCCACCCTCTGGCCCAGGACCGTTGTTAAGTAGTTCTAATACACCGATTAACACCACTCTCCACCACCCTACTCTGCCACCGCTGAAACCCATGAACGTGCCTGCTGTTGTCCAGCTCATCTGTTGACCCTCTTCCCGATCCCGAGCCTGATCACTCTACTGATCACTCGACACCACAGACTACACACATGTATATAGGGGATACCCTTTTCTGGGGATCTGGGGAACGGCCATGGGCCAACCACTTAGTGAATTAGTTTCTGCATTTACTGAATAAAAGTTTCGGTACAAAAAAACAACTCCAAAGTATTCCATTCCATCTGGCCATCTATTGGGGCAGGTCCGGGCGATCTTGAATGCCGATCACGTAGTGCCCACAGTATCCACAATTATCACAATTCATATTGGAGGAGTCGATAGCGGTAGCAACATTGTGCAAGTCGAGTCGGCACGTTTCTATTTGTGGGGAAACCGCACGACGCTCCATTCCAGACATGGCCCTTACGTCAGTGGCCCATTCGGTGGGTTCAGTTTTTGGCAACGGTTGCCACACGACGCATGTCATCGAAGAGAGCAACCGGTGGCCCTTTAAAACCCCGATCCATGGGCACCCAGCCACAGTCCAGACAGCGTTGTCAAGCCTCCACCACACCGATCCAATCCAGCAATCCAGCAGCAAGCATCGCCATGGCCCTGTTCAAGGTGAGTCCGTGAAAAGAGTTCAAAAGAGTGCCCGGCTAATCCCACTTCTCGTCTAGATCACAATCATCTGCTGCGCTCTTTTTGCCGCCATCGAGTGTGGCCTGCTCCCGGTGGGAGCTCCAATCAACACGGAGGTGGATCCCCATCCGCAGTACGCCTTCGCCTACAACGTGCAGGACGCCATCACCGGGGACAGCAAGAGCCAGCAGGAGGTGCGCGACGGCGATGTGGTCAAGGGATCCTATTCGGTGGTCGATGCCGATGGCTCCCTGCGCACCGTCTTTTACACCGCCGACCCCATCAATGGCTTCAACGCGGTGGTGCAGCGGGGTCCAGTGCCACGTCCAGTGTTGCCCGCTCCCCTGGCAGCCCCGCTCCTGGGCTAGAGCAGTGAGCACTCCTCCCGTTACTGCTGCAGCTGAATTCCTAGATTGTACATAAATTATTGTCCGTCCGTAGTTCCAAGGTTCCAAAGCTCCAAAGCAAAGTCCTATATCATACATCCATACATCAACTTTGTAAGCCAAAGAGATTTTTTTTTATTAAATATCTATCTCTATCTTAAACATCAACTGTTTTCATGGGTATTCATCCATCGAGTAAACCACTGCTCATTTGCACACGGATTAAAGTCAAGTTCTAGTTTCTATATAGTATTTATGGTAATTTTATCAATGAGCTAAGCTCAAGGTAAATTGCTGCTCATTTTGCTAGAAACGTGAAATGGAACCAAGATCCATAGGATCATAGGAAACCTCTCCCACAATTAAGATCAGGGCTCGAATCGAACCAGTTCCCACGTAACAGAAATCGAAAGATTGAACGATCGAAAGCTGATCCCCCCACAAAAGACGGGGAGAAACCAATCTTTTGGGCTAATCCGCTGGCCGTGCGGTTCCACACACACCCAAAAGAACTCTTCCACCACTCGAAATACATTCACTCGCCCGCTCGACACGCACTCAAATTATTCAATAGTTTAATTGAAAGTGCAAAATGCATGAAAGCTGCTCGATCACAACGTAACTTTTGGGAGGCTAGCCGACACTCGAATACGCTGTATTCTTTATGGATTCGATAGATCTTTCATCCTTTGAGCGCATTTTCCTTATAAACTAAAGGAAACACTGATAATAGGGATCTCCTATGAAAGAAGTTTGAGAATCCAAAAATTCCTTTTTCTGTGTAGTAGTTGTGCAGAATTATTGTGGGGACTGTCTCTTCCACTCTTCTGGAGGCATCGTCTAGAGGCACATTCGGTAGGCACATTCGTTAGTGCGATTCGTAGAATTACTTAGAAGAAACCTATTTGACCCTCTTGAAGGGTATACAAATCGGCACGAGATGCAATTTCGGATTACGCAAACCCGACCATGTCCATAGATGTTGCAGCTAGCGTCGACTGTGGCAGCGGCTGTGGCAGCGGCTGTGGCAGCGACTGTGGCAGCGACTGCGACGCCTAACAAGCCTCGCCGTTGAACGCGTTGAAAATTAGTGATAATGGGCAAAATTGTCCCAATGGAAAAAGCGAAAAACATGGAGACTTCTCGGCGTATGCGTATGCGTATAGCCCGAAAACAGAACACAAACAAAATTGTTGCATTGTTGCTGTTGTTGCTGTTGCTGCCGCATGCATTGTAGAGTCTGGGGCAGTCTGGCGGCGGTGGGATTTTGGTGGGCGCGGCGCAGCAGCGGCTGTGCCAGTTTCGAAGGCTGCGGGCTGCCGTAACTGCAGCAACACACCTTTCAACAATCGACTGCCGACTGCTGGCTGCCGACTGCTGGCTGCTGGCTGGGTGCGTGCGTCGCTCTGCTGCTCTGCGTTGCCCCAATCTTATGGCCAGCCAGCCAGCCAGCCACACACCTGATGCCGTCCGGCCACCCGGTTGCCGGGCCAAACGGTCGCCGCCCCGAAAAAGATTGCTTTCGAATTGAACTTTTTTGTCACGACGCAGAGCAGCAGCAGCAGCAACAGGAGGCACCACCAGAGCCAGTTTTGGGCGCTGTCCAGCACCGTCCTCCCGCCCAGACATGCGTGAACGCTGTTGACCGACCGACCGAACGATCGACCGACCGACCGATCGACCGGCGTCTCCTGCTCCCACTCCTCCCTCTCCTCTCCTCTCCTCTCCTCTCCTCTCCTCTCCTCTCCTCTCCGCTCAACCCTCCTCCCTCCCAGCAGCCAGGGGCAGCGAAAAATGAATTATTTTATATTTGTCGCCGCTTGTTGGGCTTTACGACTATGCGATTGATCCAACTATTTCTCATAGACAGAGAGGCATGGGCATGGGGCCGGGGGCTGGGGGCTTGGGGCTGGAGGCTGAGGCACGCATGCGCCGTGCGCACTTTTTAGTTGTCGCGGTTGTTGTTTTTGCGCTTTTTGCATAAATATTTGTTGCAGGCGGCGGCCGCTGCTGCTGCCCCTGCTGCTGCTGCTGCATTTGTGGCAGATTTGCTTGTGGATATTTGGGCTTGGGTCTGGGTCCGGGTCTCTCGTCTCTGGTAGGCCTATAAAAAGCAATTGTCGAGCGGCTACAGAACCACAGAGTGAATTCATTTGTCAGCCAAGCAGCAGCACTCCAGCATCCAGCATCCAGCTTTCAGCTTCCAGCAGTTCTCCAAAACTCCGAAAAGAATGGCACAAAAAGTGATCCTTGTATTGAGCGCCCTGGTGGCCGCTGCCATGGCCGTTGTGGTGCCGGGTCCTGGCCTCGGCTACCCAGCGTACCCATCGTATCCTGGACTGGGCGGACCGGCACTGCTGCCCAAGCTGGCCGCACCGGTGTACCCCGCCCTGGCCAAGGTGGGCATTGCCAAGGTGGCTGCCCCGGAGCCATACGATCCCAATCCACAGTACAGCTTCAGCTACGATGTTCATGTGAGTGCAGCCCTCCGGGAGATCCGTTTCTGGTCCTAATCCGCACTGCTATCTTTCCTTTCCAGGATCAATCCACTGGGGACGTGAAGAGCCAGCAGGAGTCCCGCAGCGGCGATGTGGTCCAGGGCGCCTACTCCCTCATCGAGGCCGACGGAACCCGCCGCATTGTGGAGTACACCGCCGATCCCGTCCACGGATTCAATGCTGTCGTCCATCGCGAGGGAGCTGTGGTGAAGGCTGTGGCCCCCGTGGCCAAGGTCCTGGCACCGGCACCACTCCTGCACGCCGCTCCTCTGGTGGCCAAGTTGCCCGCCTACGGTCCAGCTCTGGCCCCGGCCTATGGACATGCTCTGGCTCCCGCCTACGGCCATGGCCTGGCTCCCGCATACGGCCATGCTCTGGGTCCTGCCTATGGCCCGGCACTGCCCAAGCTGGCCTTGCCCGCTCTGTCGCCCTTGGGCTATCACTAAGTCAACGAACCGATCAGCCGACGATCAGCACTTGCCGACCCCTCGCCGAAACCCTAAACGGACACATCGCGACAAACCTCTCCTCCACGTGACCCCTTGACCCATGGACCCGCAAGGGCTGGGGGTCACGGCCCGATCGTAGTCGATAGTAGTAGTATTAGTTGAAATGAAAGCGATATATCGGAATATGTACATACGAATTCACCGGCGCACGGATCAGGATTCCGGATTCCAGTTTCCAGCTTCCAGATTCCGGATTTGCAGACTCCGGACTCGGCTTCGGATCCGGTTTCGGCGTCCCCTCATCTACACTCACACATTCTCGAGATCTTTCATTTATGTTTCTTGTCTTCTTAATCTTAAGGCTGTTTGACCGCGATAAAAACACTCTATAAACCCCCAAAACATTCAATAATTATTCTTATTCTCATTTAATCGGAGAAGCCTGTTGTACAGAGTCTACCACGAGTGTTGTAGAGCATGCCGAGCGAGAAACTAAATTAGATTGCAATAAAATGAGCCGAAACTATGCAAATGGAAAGCCACAAAGTTGTTGGATTACTTTCTTAGGATTTTGAATTGAGATCGAAGAAAGACATTTGACTTTGGATAAAGGGTTAAGCATAGCACAGTGACTTCTCCTTTAACCTCAGAGAATTCACAAAGATAATCGTCTCATCGTCTTCTAAGAATCTATCATCTCCAAAGACAACTGCTAACATCTCTACCACATGACCGGGTAAATTGAAGTGAATGCTTGAAAAAAAATCACAAACATGTCGTACATGTCGTGTGCATGATTCAGGTCATTAAAGCTCGACTTTGATTTGGTGATAAAGCCTTTTATTGTTGTTGGTGGACTGTTCCCCAATTCGAACAGCCTGTCCACCGTTACGCTGTACAGCTCTAATCTAAGCGCTCTAATCTTGAAGCTAAACCTCTTATTAGTCGGGATCAGAAATGGTTAAGTACTTTGACGAAAATTAGAGGCATCTACTGAAATTATAGCTTTGGTAATGGGACCAATAAGCACTAATCCGTGTAATCAGAGCAAAGATAGTGGCAATAAGACTTGAGGCTGGAGTCCGAGTCCAAGTCCAAGCTGATTTAGATTGATTGAATAAAGCGACTGCAGCTGCTTTTTGCTATTGCCCGTGAGCGTGGCGACCTTAGAAGCAGGTCTATCTCTGGTGGTGCTGCTGCTGCTGCTACTCAAGTGAATCGTAAGTGAATCGCTCAAGGTCCGAGCCACGCACCTACCCAGCGAGTCACAAATGCACCGCACTCAGAAAGAATACAGAAATCCCCGACCGGCCAAACTGCGTAATTCATTCGTCAATGCAAAGTGGTCTAAAGTGAGATTTATGGGCTCAGAGAACTCTGCGATTGGCAATCGATCCGATCGAGTAATTGGCAGCCGGCCACAATGGACAAACTTGAATTTTGATTGCCATTTGCCTCGCCTGCGTAGCGTTCTCTAATTGAATGGACGGGGATAAGCCCGATCTCGGATCTATCGGAGAGCTGACCTCCAATTAAACACTAGATGTTGGATATCAGATATCGGATCTCATCTGCATGGGGCATGGTGGTTTGGGGCCTGGTGGTATGGTGGTATGGTGCGCCGCACCCAATCACAGACCGATGTGCATATTTGTTTTGGTTCAAAATTTATGGATCGCATAATGAATTTTCGTTACATTTGCAGTTGCATAATGCGACGGGGCCTTTGTTGCATTCGACATTAAACACCGTTGATGATTTAATAAAATTAAATTGAAATGTTAATCGCAGCACGGCATGGGCGCTGGAGGCGGAGGCATGGGCGAAAGTGTAAGACAATAGGCAGGTGCGAGGTGCAGCGGTGAAAAGATGCCACAATGGGCACAAAACACACATAACTATGGAGAAGTGAGACAACTTTTACTCAAAGATCAAACAACTCCAGTTCTGAACTTACACTTACAATATTCCTATATATTACAGACTTAATCTCAATACAAGATTTTATAGATTATACAATATCTAAAAAGTCTTTTAAACACTACCCACATTTAATCTAAATATAAAATATAAATGAATCATTAATAGATTTTCATGTTAATATCAAAATGTAAGGGAAACACTTTATTTTGATTTCACGGCTTTTTTCTTCGGGTGCATTATCTTCAATTTCTAGTGTTCATCTGGAGATTATAATCCCTGACGACTCTCAAGCATTTAATTTAATATTTAATCAGATTTTCAGCTCAAGTTTCCAAATATAACAGTCCATAACAGTATTAGCGTGGATTTGTGGCATTGTTTTGATGGATTTCACCCATTGTTCCGGCAGCAACCTACTAAACGTATTGCGGTGCGGGCTGCCACCAACCGAGAGTGTTGATGATCATTGGGTACGGGACTGGGGTCTAGCCTGGGTCTGTCTCTGCCGCTGCCTCTGCCTCAGCCGCTGATGATTGAGACGGATTTGTTTGCATTTCAAAGTGAAATTAACACAAAAGCGCGAATGCCACTGTGTGTTAGAGTACCTAAATATATATACATATGTATATATATACATATGTACGAGTGTGTATATATATAATCGTTTACTCGTGTATAATAGTACTTAGACGAGTATGTAACCATAGACGTTGGCACGCTCGATTACAATTGTCGCTAGGAGCAATTAAAATGCTGGATTTCGCGTCATTTCATAATGATGGCATTAAAATGGATTATATGGGGAGTGCGGGTACAGACAGATGGATGGCTAGATTGCTTTTACTTAGGCTTTTGCTTTTGTTGGTTAGAGACTCACCCGGTATACCAGGGGCCTCGTGGGCCGTACAAGAAGCGCTTGGCCCTCTTCCATCGCTTCCGTATGTGGCTGTCGAGCGTCTTGTGGTGCAGGGCCGCCGCCTGAAGGCGCTGCATCTCCTCCACCTGCCGCACCTTCCACGGCATGTAGATCTTCTGCTGGAAGAGCCGTCGATTGTCCGTCTGGTAGGTGGCCCGCTGCTTGGATGCGGCCTTGCAGGCCTCGTAGCACTCCGCCCAGAAGCGATTGATGGGCTCCCACAGATGCAGCTCGATGTCGCGCTGGTAGCGGTCGTAAAGCGGTTTTACCTGAAAGTGTTAGAAATGAATGAATGCACCATGAATGGTCAACGATAGAGATTGACGGCTTGAGCTGTGCTTCGATTGGATCGGATTTGTTTTCGCTTTCATTCGATTCGGTGCTCGGTGTTCGGTCTTCGTGCGTGTTCCAGACCAGTCTCCATCTCCATCTGCATCTCCATCTGCATCCTAGTCCAAAGTCAAAGTCACGTCCGTTCAGGTTCAAGTTCAATCTGCATGGACATGGAGCTTGGAGCATGGAGCATTGAGCATGGAGCATGAAGCATGGAGTGGCCACAGGAAGAGCTCGATTTCGGTTTGGGGAAACAAGTTTAACTCGATCTTCGATCTTTCGAGCACACACTAAATGGGAGGTGGGGGGGGGGGGGGGGGGGGGGATTAATCTATGGGGTATCTACGGGCATCCGCATTCGTGTGAAGAAGGGAGAGCCATAGGAGGAGATTCTTTTGCATAATCCGCACACCCGCTGCCAGCGATCGTTCCAGGGCGCTGGGCAGCAACAGCCGAAACCGCCGAAACAGCGGCAGGCAACGGCGGAATCAAATGTTTCTGGTAAAATCTCTGCCCCAGGTGGGTGCATCATAGTCGGTAGTCGGTAGTCGTAGTCTCTGCCGCCGCCGCCGCCGCCGCCGCTCCGCCGCTTTGTCATTCGACTGGTTCCAGCTGCGCCTCTTCGAGCCACAAAACCAGACCACTTTCTTGGCTCTCAGCTCAGTTGCCGAAAGAAAGTCCGACTATCGTGACGCTACCGCGAGGAAAAGCTCCAATCCAATCCAATCAAATCCAAACTCCAGCTCCAGCTCCAACTACAAACTAAAACTCGGATTCAAAGCCCAATGAAAGTTTCGTTGTTGATGTTCGCGTCGATTTTGAAATTTGTTGTTTTTTTTGTAATTTTTTATGTGTCTAAAGTTTAGTTGTCGCTTCGTCTACAGCTCAAAATGTGCAGTTTGTTGTGGCTTACTGCCTGTTTTGTAAGCGATTAAATAAGAAGTGTATTTATCAGATACGAGCACCTAAATGTTGTCGGGGGAGACGGACAGACCAGCGACATTTCCAACAGTTTACAGTTTACAGTTTAAAGGGAAAAAAGATTGAGAGGAGTCTAGAATAAGCAGTGGGAATGTCCTTTGAGATCTTCTGTGGAGACTTTATACGAAAGTACAGTGAAAAAGAGAATCCTTAGAAACGATTTCCTGAAAATATTCTACTAAACCATGTGGGTTGTCCTAGAACCCAACATACTGAGGGCACTTTAGTAGTAGAATTGATCACAGTGCCCAAAGATGAGCTGTTAACCTACAAATGTTGAGTAAAGTATCTTTTACAAAGCGGCAACAAATTGAAAAATTTTAAACGTCCTTAGGACGAGGAAAAAAATAGCCTGGTTATAGGCCCTTGAAACATTTTATAATGTTCAGTCGGCATCTACAGAAAAAAGTTCTCAAAAGAGAACACACACATTGTTCCTGAACACATACCTGTAGATACACTCAGCCTAAGTGACAGTTTTCTTTATATATGTACATTCGAGTAAAGAGAACAGATTCAATGATCAATACTGATCAGAGAAATAGCACCTAAGCATATCACTTTCTAAAACATGGAACTACTTTTAAATGATATAAGTCTTAAAGGAAGAGATCGCGGGCTCCCAGTGCTAGGCCCCCTATGATATTTAAAAAGTTGTATTCCAATGTTGCACACTCCACTCCAAGGTGCATTGAGCCTTTGTCAAGCGACGCCAAGACATGTCCCGCAGGTTTCCTAGACTCCAGTTTCAGGCACTCCACTGTCGACAGTCGGCAGTCCGCAGTCCACAGTAAAAAGCAAAACAAACAGCGCCCAAGTGGATTCCCGCACACCTGAGGCTGAGGCTGAAGCTAAAGCTGAACCAGGGCCACCGTTCAGGTTCAATGCTTCAATGCTTAAAGCTCCTTCCAGCTCCCTGCTGAATGCTGCCTGATCCCCCTCCCCTGTGTTTCTTTGCATGGCTCCTCCTGGTTGGATTGCGTGAGATCATCAATGCATGCCAGGCAACGGGGCAGCCAGCCAGTCAGTCAGCCAGCCAGCCAGCTAGCTAGCCGGCAACAGCGACATCGATCGATGCAACCAATTACGAGGAGCTGGCTGGGCAGAGAGACTCGTGACTCGATTGCCACTGCTACTGCAACTGCAACTGCAACGCGCGAAGGTGATGTTTATGGCAATGGCTATATTACGTAGGAAGGCAGTGAGGCGGAAGCCACAGCCATCACATATAGAGTGGAGTGGGCCCCGAAAAGAGGGTGCAGGGTAGACGTGGAGGTAGAGGGTTTGGGATGGTGGAAAGTCAAAGGTTGGACACATTCAACAGAGAGATGACAACATTTAAGGGGGAGAAAGTTTGATGCTCGTTCGACTGATGACATTTTTGCGGAAGATTAACCATTTACCCTCTGCACTCTGCTCTCTTCCTCCCTTTCATTATAGCTGGCTCTGTGGCTGCCCTTCGCCCTAAGCGAAGCCAATGCCACACATGTGAGTAACCACCAGACGGAGACGGAGACAAAGACAAAGACCGGGTCGGAGCCAGTGCCTACGGCAGAGAAACTGATCCGATATAGACGCCAGCCGCCCTACAGCGTGATCAAGGGCCCGAGCAAGCGATCCAAGCTGCGACGCCGCACCAAGGGCCCCCCACCTTCGAAGCTGAAGTACGGGCCACCAGTGCCGCCGCCTTCCGGGCACTACCGACACGGATACCGCCACAAGCCATCGTTCCCGTCGTCGCACATAGAGGAGCCGAGCTTCTCCATCGATGATTTCCAGCACCTGAAGTTCGATGGCGGCGACTTCAAGATACCCACCTCCAGCTACGAGGCCCAGTCCATGGACCTGGACTTTTACAGCCACGATCCGGAGCCGGAGCCAGAGCCAGATCTATATGGGGCCCACAAGTTTCCCAGCCTCGATTTCAGTCTGGATTCACCGCACATCTCCTCTGGGTCCGCCTACGATCACGTGCCCCACCAGAAGTACGGGGTTCCACCACTGCACCAGAGCTACCAGCCAGTCGATCATTCCTTCGCCTCCCACTACGAGCCACCACCTCCCGCGCCGCCCTCCACCCGCTATGGCGTACCCACAGCTCCGGTACCGGTGCCAGTCCACCTGCCACCCAGCTTCACGCATGCCAAGCATCCCCCCGCACACGCTCCCGCGCCCGCTCCCGCTCCCGACTCCTACTCCATCTACGAGCAGAAGATCCCCAACGTTGGCTACCACCAGCACTTTGCCGAGCCACCGAAACCGAAGCCGAAACAGAAGCCACAGCCGCAGCCACAGCATCCGCCTGTCCACAGTTCCAACTTTGAGATTGCCTACTCGCCGCCGGCCTTCGAGATCAGCACCTCCTACCAGTCCAACCAGCACGAGAGCTACATTCCGTCCCACCAATCGAACGAGGGAAGCTTTGCCGAGCCTCCTGTGCCGCAGCATCCTCCCACGAATTACGCGCAGCCCCCCGATCATCCCTCCTCCGGCTATGTAGATCCTCCAGAGCATCCTTCCTCCGACTATGCAGAGCATCCCCCATCTGGCTATTTAGAGCATCCCTCCTCCGGCTATGTAGAGCCTCCACAGCATCCTTCCCCCAACTATGCGCAACATCCTTCCAACAGCTACAGCCAGCCGCCACAGCATCCTCCCTCCTCCGATTATGCCCAGCCGCCACAACATCCTCCCTCCTCCGATTATGCCCAGCCGCCACAGCATCCTCCCTCCTCCGATTATGCACAGCCGCCACAGCATCCTCCCTCCTCCGATTATGCACAGCCGCCACAGCATCCTCCTTCCTTCGATTACCCCTCGAACAACTACGCCCAGCCTGAACCACAACCCAACCATCCCAGCCAGAGCTATCCGCAGGAGGACTACTCGCCGCCCTCGCAGGAGCTGCCACTGAATCCGCACCACAAGTTTCCCAGCTTTGATTTCCCAAAGTCCAGCTACGAGGTTCCCATCTACGATCCCATACCCTTCGAGGCCTCCACCAAGGAGGAGCAGCAGGAGTCCTATCCGCCCATACTCTCAGACCACTCGCCCGTACCCGTGCCCAACGACATTGCAGAGGATGACACTCATGCGGCGGGCTCCACCAAGAGCTCGATCAAGCGACGGAAGCGCAAGCGAGTGCCCAACAAGCACACCCTGGATGTGCCCGAGCTGCAGCAGGCCTACGATGCGGATAGCCATTTGAGAGGGGGAGCGCAAGCGGATGCAGATGCCCACGGATCCCACTATGTGGAGCGGAAGCAGACGTTTGTCAACTTTGTGACGCCCACGACATCCACAACGACCACGCCGTCTCCGTGGAGTCCGATGGTGCGCTTGCGTACCACTTCCAGCACGGCCTTCATTCCCACGATAGTGACCAGCACGCCCTCGACTCGCACCACCACGCACACACGCGGCAGGAATCGCGGCTCCTCACGCTATCGCTCCGCGCAGACTGTCGCGTCCAGTCAGAGTCCCGAGCCGATCTCCACCAGCGTTAGCATTGAGAAGTCGCGTTCGAAGAGCTACTACGATGGCACCATTGCACCGCCCATCCAACAACAGTTCTCCACTTACGGCGGTCGTGGCACACGACCAACCAGGCCCGCCTCGTATGCGGCCCTGCAGCCGGCTGCATCCAACAAGCGAACAACCAAAGGCGTCTTTGACACGACGCTCTTCAAGAGCCCGCACAGCGACAGGGAGATGGAAAGGAACCGGAACATCCATGTGCTCCGCCAGAACTTGCCAAAAAACCACAAACTATACTAAACTATACTAAGCGGAATCTGCACCCGTAGGAGGCATACGTTTGAGACTTGCTTAACTTGTACTTAGATTCTAGTTATAAAGACTAAATTAAGGAAATAAAATATGTATCATTAGGGATACTTTGTTTTATGGTTTGATGGAATGGGACATTGTTTCTTATCAGAAACAGAAACAGTCTCTGCATGGATTGGCTTTCACTCACCATTCGTTCAATGAAATTTCGCCACTTTTTGCTGGTGCTGTACATTTGAAAGTCATTGAAGAAGACGGGTCCCGACGAGGTCGACGGCAGATCTGGCAGCGTGGAGTCCAGATTGAAGGCCAAGCGACACTTCTCCAGCAAGGCTTTCATTACAGGCATAAGGAATGAATACTCCTCGGGATTTCCAACTAAAAGAAGGGTTTTATAGATGTATTATTAAACTGCAAAGTCCCGATTTAAACCCACCTTCAATGGCATTATCCAGGGCCCTATTGATGCTATACAGGAGATACGACAGCTCGGCGGGATCCTCTGTGGAACGACTTTGTAGGATTGCATGCAGTTTGGCGGTGGCCATGGCTACAATCCCCGGATTGGGATGATGCGAGCATTTCAGCAAGAGCCCCAGACACAAACGAATCATGTCAGACCAGTCGTCCGAGGATCCCTGCTGGAAGATCATCAGCGCATCCAGTAGGGCCAGCACGCCGTCCAGCAGCTTGGTGGAGCACTTCTTGGACTCATCCTCGTTGGAGCCCAGCACCACCAGCTCGTAGACCATGCGGAGGATATGCGAGGCATTCTCCTGGTTTATCAGCGTCTGGCTGCCGTGCTCCGAGAGGTCAAAGAGCGAGGCTTGCACCGCCATCTCGAGGATGCGCAGGCGCAGCGATAGATGCGAGGTAATCAACTCGTTGTTCAGGGCCAGCAGATTGATGCATCCCAGGACCTGGCCGCGCTCCTGCCAGCACTGCGGATGATCGTTGGCTATGCCACGCCAGAAGATGTTGAAGAGCGTGTTGGAGACGAGATAGACCAGCTGCTCCTCCGTGTCCACATCCCCATCGGCCACAAAGTCAAAGGCCGAAGTGCTCTGGCGAAGATCGTTACGTCGTCAGAGTTTGTTTTTGTGTGTGGGAAAATGGTCAGACCTACCTCCAGGGAGTCACTCTTTTTTGGCGGACCATGCGGCGAGGGCGTGGAGCTGTCGGAGCTCAGAGACTCTTCCCGCTGAATGGAGGGGGTCTGCGAGCCATCCATGGCGTCCGTAGAGCTGCCTTGAGTCAGTGATTCGAAGGTGTCTTGCAGGTCATGGGTGGTCTGTCGTATGACGGAGAAAACGCTATTGACATTATCCACCACAGCCCCGGACACAGACTCGGCAAGCTCTGAAAGGTAAAGAATCATTCCTGAGTCGTTCAAGAAAACGTATTTAAAGATTCACACACCCTTGATTTCACTCTCGATCACGGTGGCCGCCTCAGAGACGCTGGCCTGGATCTCGTTCAGGATCAATCCGCTGTCGCTCTGCTCCTCCTGCTGCTGCTGCTGACTCTGGAGCTGCGCCAGTCCGATCTCCTGCTCGGAGAACGTAATGAGATCGGCCTGGGCCAGAAAGCTAGAGTTGTCCTCGAGCAGTACGTCCATGTTGATGCCAAAGCTGCGACGTTTCTCCTCATCGGGCGCCGAGCTAGTGAGGGGCTTGCGTATGAGCAGGCGGGCAATCGACTCCTGCCAGCCCGTCTGCCTGGCCATTGCCGCCGTGGCGTTCGGCTTGACGAAGGTGGTCTGCAGCAGTCGCTTGGCTATCTCCAGCTTCACGGGCAGGTCACAGCTGCTCACGTGATACACGAGAAAGATGAGGCCGGCATAGTCCGGCTGGAGGCCCAGCATTTCATCTGCCAAATGGAAGAGTATCGTGGAGCTCAACGACATGGGCGTGATGAAGGAGAAGAAGCCGGGGAACATGCTCTGCTCGGTGCTTTGATCGTACAAACGGAGCACCTGTTTGTACTTCTGATGAACCCGGGATGTGGCCAAGAGACCGCTTATAAACTGGAATAAGGAAAGGGGATTAGAAGGGGATTCGTTCAAGGGAAATAAGCAATTGCCTACCCTAATGGCCGCCTCCTGGATCTCATTGGTGTAGCTCTTGTCCACGAAAAAGTTGTAAATGAGATTTGCCGTCTGGGGCTCGTGTAGGAGGAGCACCATCTGATCGCGACAGTTCTTGCCGCGCACATACAGGGTAATCATATCGAGGAACTCGACTAGAACCACATCCTGCCGCACCGAGGCCAGGAATGTGACCATGGCATTCACCTCCTTGATGTTCACCTCCTTCTGCAGATAGAACCGCACGATTCCGAAGAGTGTAGCACGTATGGTCTTCGCATCGTCGTTGCTGATGTTGTCCGGCGTCGAGTAGTACTGCCGGACCACGTCCAGCACGAACTGGACGCCATAGTGCCGGCGATAGAACTTGCGATCGTTCTTGATCATGGCACTGAGGTACTGGGCATGGCCGAGGGTTATCTGGAACTGCAGACGCGACCAGATGCCAAAGTCGAAGACAATGTGCGCGTAGAGGGTGTCCAGGAGGTGGCCACCGGCATCGGTGCCCGATTTGTGGCCCTGCAGCGACTCCATTAGCAGATGGGTGGCCATCAGGGCGTTGACATCGAACAGAGCGGGGGGACACCGCTGCAGCATGGTGCCAATGATGGCCAAGCACTCGCTGGCCAGCAGCTGCTCCTGGTTCGTCTCGTGCTCGTGCGTGAGGTAGCGCAGCAGGCAGAGGAAGCTGGCCAGCGGATGCTGGATCATCTTCCATTCCGTGTATGAGTTCGACGAGAGCATCTCCCAGTCCGTTCCCAGTTCCTCGGCCGTGGGTGTGGGCGATGACAGCGACTCCTCCTCGCTGTTGGCTATCGAGATGTCCGCCGATGGATCCATGCTCACCAGCCGGTGCAGAATGGGCAGTATGGCACTGATTCCGCCGATGCTGTTGATCGTCTCCTGGATCTTCACGATCTTGCAGTGCTGTGCGCTAATCCTGCCCGGATACTTGCCTCCCGGAATCAGATCCTGGCAGGTTCCATGCCACACGGCTGCGGGGGCATAGCAGAACACAAAGCGTGAGTTCAACTCCAGCAGATCATTGTCCTGCGAGAAAATCGAGCTGAAATTCATGCCCGCATCGAATATGGTCCGCAGACTGGTGGTGGGATCGGCTAGCAGCACTCCACCGAGATGCCCCTGCAGGCAGGTCGGCTCCCCGAACACCGTGTCCTGCATTCCAATGGGAAAGTTTTTCACATTCGGATCGAAGGCCGTTTGGGTGCGCATCGTGGGCAGCGTAAAGTAATTGGAAACCTTCAAGAAAACAATAAACGATTAGAGACTGATGGAAACAGCTCGCACAGCTTTGCTTCGCTTACATTCGCCGAGAGTGTACGCTCGAGGAGGCTGGGCAGCATGCTCTTGTATCCGCTGGAACCGCTCTCCTGCGAGGAAGACCTGGCCATGATCCCTGCTTTGGCCACATCCCCAGGCTGAGGCGGTGCCACCACAGCCCCAATGGAGCACACAGTAAAGGGCTCGTTGACGGCCTGCACTTTAAGCGTGGCACTCAGCTTCTGGACAAAGTCCACATAGATGTTTATCTGGCTGTATGAGAAGGGTCGCTTGGGTGGCGTTATGGCCACGGTTAAATAATGCCACTGTCCATCCATCAGTGTCTTGGTGGCCGTAGACGAGGTGAGGTACTCGCGCCTGGTCAGAGCAGCCACCACAACATTTCCGTTTGGTTGGACAAACACCTCAAAGCCACTGGCGCTGCCCGTCTGCAGCGTGAGCAGCATGCGGCGGCTACTTCCGCCCGCCGACTGATCTTTGGCTTGACTGAAGCGCACCAGAATGTGGAAGATGAAGCCATAGGAGCCGGAGATGGTCCAGTTCCTGATGTCCGGCACCACAATCCCATCCGATGGCTGCTCAATGGCAAAGTACTGGGCGCAGGAGTTGCTGCTTCGCAGACTCTGCAGCGCAATCACAACGAGTGTCTGCAACAAAGGGAAGGATCATTCAGATGAGGATAGCTAGGGTGCGGCTGTGATTCCACTCACCTGCTGGAGCTGTCTACTTTGTGGGAATTTTGTCCCCTGGCGCAGAAGTGTAAAGATGCACTTCAGTTCCCCGGGCACAATGCTGATCTTGCTCAGCTCCTCAATCAGTTTGATCAGATTCTGTACGCAGTTCTCGGCCAGGGAATCCGATTGCAGCAGACAGCCACACACAGCCTTGATGACGCGACTGTCACAGGCCACAGACTTACTGCCAAAACATAAATGGAGATATAGAAAAATGTATCTGCCAGTGATCCTAAGATCCACTCACGTTCCGTAGTTGTCGGTGCAGCCTTTGAGCACCATATTGGTGACATGCAACTGCTCCCGCTCTTGGAGCGTGGGCAGCCAGTGGAGCAGCTGCAGCATCACCTCTGGCATCAGCAGCAGGTGCTTGCTCTCGTCGTAGCCCAGCATGAAGCAGGTCTCCAGCAGAGCCACAGAGGGGCCAATACTGAACTCCCGCAAGCTGGCAAAGAGCTTCTCGATGCGCTCCCCCTGCCGTAGCTGGTTGGCGGATGGCAGGGAGTGGCGTGTCAACGTGGCCAGAGCCTCCATGGTGCTGCACAATGAACTCGAGTGGGCAATATTCCAGGGCTAAAATAAAAGACTGCCATTAGAATGGATCAAAAGGATTAGGATATGGATGAATGCCGTACCATAATGATCTTGGGAAGATTGGTGAGCAGTTCCAGTAGATTTGTCTCGCCAATTGACTCACTGATGTCCTCGCCGCCGGTTAAAAACAGTTTTACGGCTGCCACTGTATCGGAGAGGGCGGCCATGTCGATGACCACATCCTGATCCTCTTCGCTGGCTATATCAAAGTTAATATCGCCGCTGTCAAAGTGCTTGGTGGCTAGCAGCTCTTGCAGAGCATCACAATAGAGTTGAACTAACGTAACTAGATCTATTTGGCGCTGTTTTGGAGGAAGGAAAACGGAGACATGATCAATTGTGAAGGAGTAGTGATACCAGCAAAGTAAATGTACTCACTTCTTCCGGACTAGATTTTTGCAAAACAATTACCATTAAAGCATAGCAATTGAGGGCCACACGGCGCAGGCTGTTGCCGCTCTCCCACTGCCGAAGGATGCCCATGGTGATGGAGACTGTGGCCGGACAAATGGCTTTCATGCCATTCCGCTAGCAAAGCAATGCAACATTGGGGATTCATTAATCCAACAGTACAGGACAGTGCACAGTGAACAAGCACAAGAACACATGACTACATGACATGACACAGGACATGGCAACAGGACAAGAGATGGTTGAACAACCCACTCACCAAGTTATCACAGTTTACAAGCAGCCCATCACCCGAGCAGGGGGTAAGTGAAGAAGGTGTTGTTAGAGCGTTAGTATTTGTTCTATTTGTCATAGTCGAAGTCGAGCTTAGAGATTTCTGTAAATTTGTTTTAAACGCTTACAATTGATTGATTGATTGACTAATTGCTGCTGCAGTTGGAGCATCCAACAGCATCAGCATTACACGAAATGAATGAAGAAAAACATGAAAAACTAAATGATACAACTGTAAGGACCGAAATGAAATTAGGATAAGTGTAAAAGTTGTGTGCGCCACGAAAGAAGAAGGAAGAAGCATAGAAGCTGTCTATGTCTATGTCTAAGGAGTGACGTTAATCATTGAACACAAGAAACCGAAAACCCTCTGGCGATACCTGTGAGCCGCAAATCACAGCCCCCAATATGTTTAGCAGGCTCTCGCCTACGTCTGGGTGTCGGACCAGCGCCTCCTCCTGGAAACAGTCTGAAAAAAAATAAGGCCATAACATAAGCGATGGCTCGATAGAGATTAGTGACCCAGCCTCACCATAGATAAAGGGAACAATTTCTACATGCACCGAATGGGGCTTGTAGGAGAGGCGAGTGTAGTCGGCCGCCTGGCCACGCACAAAGCTCCGCCACGTTAGATACGGATCGTACATGACCTCCAGAAAGGCCGAGAAGCTGCGGAACAGATGACTTATGGCTGGCACCGCATGCGGCTGCTCCATTTGCTGAAAATTATAGACAAACGCTCAGAGATTGATTGGATGATTGGCAGATTGCGAGATTGAGAGATTGGCAGCTAGTTACCTGCTTGAACGCCTTGGAGAGTATTGCGATGAGGTTCGGCTTGTACTCGTACGTGATGATGGCCAGAATGTTGTCAAAGTGCCGGCACACAATCACCAGGCATTCGATGAGTGTGGCAACCTGTTCAATAGCCTCCTCCTCCAGCCTCTCGCTTGTGTCGCTGGCGTCCCGTGCCACAATAATGAACTTGCCGATGGCCGGCAGCAGCTCGTCTGGCAATCGACCCAGATGCGGTCCACTGTCCGGCAGAACCTCATGCCAAAACGCACAATTCTCGGCCTGAAAGTCCAGTTGCAGTTGGCTGCGCCAAATGGCCACAAAGCGAGCCACGAATTCCCGGAAGTATCTCTCATCGTTCTTGAAGAGGGAGACAGCATGAAAGAGAACGAGACGGATGTATTGTACTGTGGCATGAGCCTGTGCGGCATGAGCCTGCCTTGCATTATATAATCTCGCTGCAGGGTTTACCCTTACCCCAGTCGCTCATTACATTCATTGGCCATAGGCAAGTGTGGCGGTGACTAATGGCACAAGCATGTCACTGTCACTGCCGCTGCCACCGCCCCCTCGCACACACACACAACCGTACCACCGCTAACACTGTTTTGGGGCAGGCTTATCACTTGCTTTCGTTCTTGTTGGTTTTGCAGCTTACCTTTGTCGTGTACTGCACCCACAAGTTGTAGATATCCTTCTTATTGTCCATTATTTGGCCTACTCAGCTAGGCGGAAGCATTTGTTAACAAGTTTGAGCACAGATTTTCCTTCAGCGAGAGATTTGTTTACAAATTAAAAATTTGCCGACGACGATGTCCCCTGCCCTGCCGACCACTGCCAAGAGTTGAAGGGGAAACGCTATTGAAGATGGCCTGCAGCGTCGGCCGGAGAATATAGGTGTATAGATAGCGAGACGTAGCAGCGTCCTCTTGTTGGGCAATTGTTGAAGAAATATTTTACAGAATTTTCACATTGCACGGCACAGGTGAAAACGGCAACAGCTGATTGCTGCTTCTTCTTCCAGTTTGCCCATTCAGAGTTTCAGTGTTGGCAAACGAGTAGGGCATTCAAAAATTGCACCGCGCCTAATTCAAAGTTGGGCTTAAGAAATTCAAAAAGAAAACCATTTTATAGGCTGCTAAATGCGTATTTATTTCGAGATTTTTCATGTTATTTGGTTTCAATTCTAGTAGCATTTTATTTGTTGTTTGTTTTACATGATATTAGCTAATAGTTGCGCTGGTTTTTGCTTTCGTTTTACTCTCTATGTGTGGTTTTGTTTTGTTCTCATTCTCTCATGCAAATATATCTCATTGTCTCGTTAAAAAGAAACTATTTTTGTTGGTTGGTGTAGTTTTTGTTGCCGCTTATCATTGATAGATTTATACGCAAAAGTGCAGTTAATGATGCAGATGCAGATGCATAATCAGATGCGTCTATATGCCTAGCCAACGAATTTACGAATTTTGTTTGAGATTATTCGCATTCGAGTTTAGAAATGTTTGATTTGGTTTTTGTTTTTGTTAATATAAAAAGGAAACATTACTTTATATTTAATTTCAGACCTAAATTATTAAGATTTTAATGCAATATTTATTTGTAAGTTTGTTTTTGTAATTGAATAGCTTGAACCATTTGTAGGACCTATAAATATTCATTATTATCATTTATATAATAATCTTAATAAAATAAATATGTAGAAGAAAAATCTTATGCCTCCGTTTCAGTTAGTTAAAGCTGTGAGTTTTTATCCGCATTTTAATTTGAAGGATAATAATTATTATTCGATTTATAATTTAATTTAATGTAATTTAATTTACTTCAAATTTAGGCATTTTTCCACTTGCTTTTGCATTTGCTTTTGCTTTTGCTTTCATTTCGTTTCGTTTATCATCAAGATTTAAATGAAATACATGATGCATCATTAATTTTGGTTTTTGCTTTCTCTTTTGCGTGTGTGTGTGTGTGGGTGTGTGTGTGTGTATTCGTGTATGTGTTCACTTGAAATTGGCATTACAATATTTAAAAAACCTCAGCGCCTCGATTTATCGATTTGTAAATAAGTTGCGCGTTTTGTTTTGCTCTTTTGGAGCATATGGGATGGGGGTATAGGGGTATATACGGGAGGTGTATGGGGGTATATGGGGTTATATTCTGGGCAATTGTTGGGGTATTGGAGTTCTTCCTCGAGACGATGACTACCACACGACACGACGATTGTTGCGAATAGAAAAATAAGTCAAGTAAATATTTGTATATATGTATATGTATATGTATGTGTTGTATAAGTATTATAATTTCCTCTAGGTATATGTATAGTACTTTTCTCTTCTCATGTCCAAGTTCTGTTTTGCTGTTTTATGTTTTGTTTATTGTATTTTGTACCAATCAAAGTAACACTGTCCAGACAGAGTGTCATGGTGTGAAGCGGCCTTCTCCGTATAGTAAACATCTCTCTCTGCCTATCTATGCCTCGGATATCGTAATATTTCGGATATCATATCCTGTGCAGATACTACATAATGCATGTATTGCAATTTTGAATGGGATGTGTGTGTGTGTGTGAGTCGTTAAGCCTATCCGAAGTTACTTCAGATGAGTGTTCCTAGTGTGTTTCTGTGTGTCCAAGTATTTTTGTTTGTTTATACGGTAAATATAATCTATCATAGTTCTTTTAAATGTCTCTAACAGCTCTGAAGGTATTCAGGTTCGGTCGCATAACACATGCGTTGTTGTCGATTGTTTTTTTTTTTGGTAGAAATACTTTTTTGTGGAAATACTCTGCTCCGTCTTCTGTTTGTGTTTCTGTATGCCCGTGGTTCGTTCCACGGTGCCCGCAATACTGTTTTTAGGATTCCAGCAGCGGCTCATTTTCCGAATCGGAATCTAACATTTTCCAGACCATGCGCCTGACGTTTCAGACTGCCGCTGTCGGCCCAGGTGGAGTTGAGATACTCGTCGTCATCGTCTTGCTCAAGTTTCTGCAATGGGAAAAGGGAAAACGTGTGGATTGAGTTAAGAGTTAAGATCTCCAAAAGATAGTAGATGAATATAATATGTACTTAAATGGTAGAAGGGACACATATGTACATATATGATATTATGTCTCATAAATGTAAGGTAGTTTTTATCCCAAACCTTTGTTAACAAAGTTCACATACCGAAAATGGTTTCGGATAATCTTACCCTTGGACTGAGTTGGACGTTGAGAGCACACCGTTCTCCAGGGAATCCCTGGACAGCTCGTCGGCCATCTGAACTTTCAACTGATGACCGAACGAGTTCATCTCCGAATTGGGCGTCATCTGGGAGCCCGCCGGAGATTGTGCGATATATGGACCGGGGGTGGTGACCGAGCCACCCTGCGATATGGAGGTGGTCATGCCGGGACCACCATTGGGCAGGACACCCTCCAGACAACTGTCATTGGTGGTGGAGTCCATGTTGATGATTTGGCTGCCGGCGACATTGTCGGCCAGGACGGCGCCGTCACTGTCGTCGACGGCATCGATATCATCAATGTCCATGTCCTCGGCATTCTTATCGAGAGGCGCCGTCTCCTCGTCCTCGTTGTAGATCTTGAAGTAGGCGTACGTCAAGTAGATGACCGAAATGATGAACGAGGGAATGGGTATGGCCATGGAGTACACCAGATTGAGGGTGTTCTGCCAGTAGTCCAGGTCGCTGATCACCAGACTGGGGTCCACCCTCGAGTAGTAGCAGGGGAACTTCATCCCGATCTTCGTATACCGCCTCAGCCAGATGGTGCAGTTCAGCATGGGCGGGTAGCCACACCCCTTCACATTGGGAAAGAGGCGGGCGCCCACATAGTAGTACATGGACCTGTTGCCCATCAGGCCCTCATTCAGCTCGGAGATCTCATCGAAGGGATGGCGCTCGTCGTTGATCAAGGTGCCCGTGGCACTCAGACCCCGCTCATCATCCGAGTCCTCAATCAGAAAGCCATTGGAGCCGTCTGCATCACCGAAGCTCAACTGATCCAGCCTTCCGCCCGCACCTATGTCGATGTCCAGGCCGGTGCCATCGATGCCACCGCCCAGATTATCGTATTCGTAGTCCCGCAACGCTCGCTCATAGCGATCCGTGCGCTTCACGGGCGGTATCACGCGCTCCGATTCCTTCAGGTTAATGTGGTACTCCGTGAAGTTGAACTCGTCCGTGAAGTTGTACAGATTGAGGCGATAGTTGACCCGTATCTGGGTGCACGTGTAGATGTCCTTGGTGCAGCCCTCGCGGCACGACGACCACGAGCAGTTCTTGGCGCCATAGAAGATCTCCGTGTCGTAG